>NW_004443939.1:33163963-33169096 GCF_000243295.1 Trichechus manatus latirostris | reverse complement strand
AGTATTAGAGATTTGAATTTCCTATCAGGTACTTCTAGTGCATTTTCTTCCACAGGAGAGTCATCTGGTGTTTTAATTTGGATGCCTAGTGGAACCATCCTGTCCATTTTTTGTAAATGTTTTGATATTGTCTGCTCTTTTCGGGGCATTCAGTAGTTATTTTTCTTGTTTATGGATTATAGATTTGTTTGTTTTGTCCATTTAAAAAAAAATTGACTATGTCTTAGCAGGCAGACTGTGTGTTCTTTGTTGTTTGCTCATCTGTGCGCTCAATACCTTTCGCCTCCTTCTCCAACTGGCAGGGTAAGTCACTCAGATATGGTACAGCAGGGCAGGTCTAGCTGAAGAGGAGTTACTCGGTCGGGTTTTTTGTAGCACTTACTACAGCCACCAGGGCGGGTCAGTAATCAGTGCTGGGCAGGTTCCCGTAGGCCGTGCCTGTACTGCTTGGTGGTGTGATGTCAAGTGCACGGTGCAGATAGGCAGGATGCAGCGGGGAGATTGTTATGTGTGGAGCTAAGATGGATATGGGAGAGAGGAGAGAGGAAGAGGAGCCAAAAAACATACAAACAAACAAAAAAGAATGCTAGGGGAGCTTTCCATTGGAATGGAGAGATGAGAGACTATGAAATGGAGAAAAACAGAAAGGGGAAGAGGAAGAAAAGAAAAGAGTGAATAAATAAAAATCAGAAAGGTTAAAGAACTGCAACGGTCCCAGGGATCCCACCGATGCAGCTATGAGTTCTGGGGAAGTCGCTCTCATGTGTCGCAGTACAACCTGGCTAGAAGGCATAGAGGTATACAACTCCTGGTATTCAGGGATCAGAAAGAGAAGGAAGATATAGAGAGATGAGAAACAAGCAATGAAGAAAGACAAAAAGGGAAAAAGAGGGAAAAGAAAACAAAACAAATTAAAAAAAAGAAAAAAGAACAAGAAAAGCCCCCCAAAAAAACAGAAAAAAAAAAACCAACGGAAAAAGAAATGCACTCAGGGATCTGTCTGCATGTCTGTGGAAGCTGAAGGGGATTTCCTTGCCATGCAGCTTCACCTGGCCAGAAATGGCTCCTAACTCAAGAAAAGGAAAAGAAAAGAAACAAACAATTCATACGAACAATCGAACAAAAGCCCCGGGATCCCACCAGCGTGGTAGCCCAGACCAGGAAGCAGCTCCACACTCGAATGGAGCTCCGTAGCCCCTCAGGAAAAAGCAAAGATGGCACACAGAGCCAGGCACTCGAGTGAAAGGAGGGGGAGGTGGCGAGAGGCAAGCAAGAAATCCAAAGAAGGAGAAAAAAAAAAAAGCAACACCAGCAGCCAACAAATGGCACTCAGAGAGCCAGCTAGTGCGGGCTGGTGTTTCTGGACAAGAGACTGTGTCCACGGGAAGCAGAGGACGCCAAGTGTGGGTGAAGAAGAGTAGAGAGTGGGAAAGCATATATCACAAATTGCCGGCGCTCTGCAGCCCCTCAGGAAGAAGCAAAGATGGCGCACGGAGCCAGGCCCTTGAGTGAAAGGAGGGGAAGTGGCGAGAGGCAAGTGAGAAATCAAAAGAAGCAGAAAAAAAAAGCAACACTAGCAGCCAACAAATGGCACCCAGAGAGCCGCCCACTTGGGTTCGTGGAATCCAAGCAGCTGGCACTTCCCAGTCAAGGGACCATGGCCGCATGAAGCAGAGGAGGCCAAGCTGCGGTGAAGAGGGGTCGGGGGTGGGAAAGCGCACACCATAAATTACCGGTTGTTTTGTCTCCCGCTGGACGCTCCGTGAGGCTGCTTTCTCGTACCCCCTGTTTGCTGATCTCCGATAGGAGTCCAAGATGGTGGATCCATGCTGCGTTAGCTGGTAGGGGACCTCTGCATGAATCTCTCCTCGCTCTCCATTGTCTGTCAGTTTTCTCACTCCATTTGGTGCTTGGCTGAGTTCTTTATCTCTTCATTTGATGTTTTAGGGTTTCAGGATTGTTGTATTCTCTGTTTGGCTTAGTTTTTCAGCTCTTTGCAGTGGAGGGACGGCGTGGTGCTTCTGCCTAGAGCGCCATTTTGCCGGAACTCTCTACATACTATCTTATCAGAGAAGAAAAGGGGTTACTCAATAAATGGATAAAATTATATAAACGGAAAACAGGAGTTGGAAGCCTCAGAGAAGGCCAATGTCAATCACTAGGAAGGCAAGAAATTAAATTTTAAAAAGTACTGTCTTTTAGGCATCACATTTTAAGAGAGACCAACAAACGCTAAAACACGCAAAGCATGGTGATTAGGACACTGAACATCCTATAAGAGGGATGGGGAGGTGGGGAGGAAAGCTTTTACAGAAGTTAAAGTCAAAAGAGCTGAGAAATGGTTAGCCTGGAAAAGAAGAGACTCAGGGTGAAAAAAATTAGTCTTCAAATATTTACAGAATATATATATAGAGGTGGAACTGGGTCTCTTTAATCCATCAATCTTAGATAGTTACAGTGAAGTAAATGTTGAAATAATGTAAGGAAGAACTTTCTGACCATCACATCTGCCTAAATATTAAATGAGTTTTCTTGGCAGTGGTGTGAGGTCTCTATCACTAAGACTGCCTCGGTAGGGACTAGACGGTCAACAGGCAGAGGGGATGTAGAGGTTGTATCAAACTCAATGAATATTACATTATCTTCCAAACAGCAGATTTTTTGAGTATTGTTTCTCATGTTTTCTTTGTGTATTTTAATGGTATCTGTCTTAAATTGAATTGTGTCCCCAAAAAAATGTATGTCAACTTGGCTAGGCCATGATTCCCAGTATCGTGTGGTTGTCCACCATTTTGTGATCTGATGTGGTTATCCTGGGTGTTGTAAATCCTAACCTCTATGATGTTAATGGATTAGAGACAGTTATGCTAATGAGGCGGGACTCAATCTACAGGAGTAGGTTGTATTTTGAGTCAATCTCTTTCGAGATATAAAAGAGAGAAGTGAGCAGAGAGGAGAGGGACCGCATATCACAAAGAAAGGAGCATCGGGAGTGGAGCACGTCATTTGGACCCAGGGTCCCTGCACACAGAAGCTCTATACCAGGGGAATACTGATGACAAACACCTTCCTCCGGAACCAACAGAGACAGAAAGCCTTCCCTAAGAGCTGGTGCCCTGAATTCAAGACTTCAAGCCTCCTAGACTGTGAAAGAATAGATTTATGTTTGTTAAAGCCATTCACTGGTGGTATTTCTATTACAGCAGCACTAGATGACTAAGACAGTGTCCTTTTATGACAGAGTATTGCATAATAGGAGGACTTTAGTGGTTCAGTGGTAGAATTCTTGCCTTCCATGAGGGAGACCTGGTTTTGCTCCTTGGCCAATACATTGTATGCGTAACTACCACTCATCTGTCAGCGGTTGTTTGTATGTTGCTATGATGCTGAACAGATTTCAGCAGAGCTACTAGAATGAGACAGTCTAGGAGGAAAGGTATGATGATCTACATCTGAAAATTAGCCCCATTGATCACAAAAGTCTGATCCACAACAGTCATGGGGAATGGTACAGGACTGGGCAGAATTTTATTTCCTTGTGCGTGAATTTGCTGAGTCAAGGATCAATTTGATGGTAGCTAACAACAACAATACTGCATAATAGAGAATTTTAAATACTGTAATTATTGAAATGAACAAATTATTTATAGAATTTTACAGAAATAGAAATTTAATAAGTGAACACAAGTTATCTCTTAACTCACATGAAATTTGTAATATAAATAGTAAAATGTGTTAAGACGTCAAGGACCTTTGGAGAAATTCTAAATATCAAGTTTCAAAACTAAATTATTATAAAAGCCATGAGGTAATTTTAGTCATTTCATGCTGGGGAGATGGTCAAGGTCATCACTGCCCTTTTCCATAGACTCAGCAATAATTTTCCCACATGGTTAGAATACCATATGTGGACATGCAAATCTTGTTGTTCAGGATTCTGGGAGATTACAGGAAAAATGTCCTAAAAATATAAACTCTCCCTGAAATGTATTTGTAATTATTACAGAACACACGAGGTTCACATGCATCAGTTCACAGGGCCCTACAAATGATAGTTGCAGTGTAAAGGCCTTAACAACAATAAATTGCATTAAAAAACCACAATCCCTCTGCGTCTCTCGATGACTTCAAGTAGCTAAGTAAGTCGGTGTCTGAAGAAGTGTGCAGATTTAGCACATCACAGTAAAAAGATCATGACCTAAAACCCAGCGGCCCTGAAGCCAAATATGTTTGTGCTTTCCTTCACAAGAACCAAGACTGTTTCAACTCATTTATGTCCTATATGAATTCAAGCTCTGAAATGAAAAGAGTTATCAATGATTTCCAGACCCAGAGGGTGTGGTTTCCACTTCCTTCTCTGTCTTCTAATTAAATGGTGTTAATATATGTTTTATATACAATTTTATGTAAATTTGTTTGATTAAAGTGTGCTCTCCTAAAGTTTGTCTTTGAAAACCGTTGGACAAGATGATCCTTATGATCCCATACAGCTCTAAGTTCTGTGAAGACAGAAATTACGCCTGTCTCTCCAACTTCCCAATTCCCAGCACAGTGCCTAACAGTGCTTAAGAAATATCATTGTATGAATGACTGAATAAATAAAAGGTGAATGAATACAATTCATAGTGCTATGATTAAGTCGAACAAGGGATATGAGTATCGTTACCAAGAAGTACCTTTTAAATGTTTCTTTCTCAACATTTCTTCACTAATTTACCAAGTGTCTGTTGAGCACTGATGATGCACAGGTACTATCCTATACAGTTGGAATACAACAGTAGACAAAAGGGACAAGGATGGACAATAAATAATAGACATAAATAAACATAATTGCTATAAAAATAAAGGGGTAAAATGTGGAACACACATACACACGCACTTTAAGGACTAAGGTGCACCTGACCCAAGCCATGGTATTTTCAGTCACCTTATATACATATGAAAGCTGGACAATGAATAAGCAAGACCCAAGAAGAATTGATGCCTTTGAATTATGGTGTTGGCAAAGAATATTGAATATACCATGGACTGCCAGAAGAATGAACAAATCTGTCTTGGAAGAAGTTTCAGCCAGAATACTCCATAGAAGCGAAGATGGTAAGACTTTGTCTCACATACTTCGGACATGTTATC
>NW_004443939.1:33148902-33163863 GCF_000243295.1 Trichechus manatus latirostris | reverse complement strand
AGTAGAGGGTCAGTGAAAAAGAGGAAGACCCTCAACAAGATGGATTGATACAGTGGCTGCAATAATGGGCTCAAGCATAATAACAATTGTGAGGATGGTGCAGGACTGGGCAGTGTTTTGTTCTATTGTACATAGGGTCACTATGAGTCAGAACTGACTCAATGGCACCTAACAACAATAAAATGTGGACAGTATAAAGGAGTTCAGGAGAAGCCAGGCTGGAAGGGGGTAGGTTGGAGTAATAGAGTGGTCCTGGAAGATCTCATTGAAAAAGTGACATTTGACCAAAGATTTGAAGATGATATTCAAGTCAGCAAAGCAGAATACCTGGTAGAAAAGAATTCTAGGCAGAAGAAATATCTAGTGCAAAGGCCCTAAGACAGAAGTATACATGGTATGCTCAAGGAACAGGAAAGAGGCCAGTGTTCCCAGATTGGATATGTGTGTGTGTGGTGGGGGAGGGATATAGAAGATGAGATCAATGGATAAAGTTTGAGTGCAGATCCCATAGGGCCTTGTAGACCATTGTAAGTACTGTGGTTGATTATCACTGGAATTCTCTACGCCATGGAGTTTTATGATTCTGTGTTATATTAGCCCACAGAAATCTTTCTTCCCATTATTTTTGGCTTTTTACTGAGTACTCTAACTTAGGGATGAAATGGCAGGAGACAAAAGCTAAGAAGACACTCAATTTCAGCTTCAAATGTCAGTTTTGAATATAATTGTAACAATTTGCCTGAATTTATTAATTGAATTTTATATCACATAACCTTGGCATTAAAGCTCCTTTAATTTTACATGCAAATCTATGCAGAAACATTGCAAAAAGAATTCATAAAGCAACTAAAACACATCTTCAGGCCTTACTTATATAGGGGTCAAATCAGGAAAATAGGAGGCAGGAAATATACACTCTTTAAGGAGAATTTTTGTATGGTATGCCAAAATATATATTGGCTGTATACTGGTAAATGGGCTAGTTAAGCCAAAAATAGGGTGAGACACTATTCAATTTAATTACAAAATTCCTACTGCATGCTTATAAAGTACACTAACGGTCTAATAGATAACATACGAAGATGCCTAATTGCACATACATGCAGGAGTATTTGGCAGAGCCTCCTTCCTTTAACCAGGAAGTAGCTTTCCCAGTGGAAGAACCTGGTTTGATTTTTGATCAATGTCATTAAGAAAAAATAAGGGCAGTTATAGGAAATAGTTATAGTTGTACATTGGAATTATTATCAACACTGAGTTCATTGTAAAAATTCGTAAGTATGTTTTATTTTCAATCTTATAATAATGATAGTTATTTTAATAATTATATTTTTTTATTATTATTATCAGTGAATCATATTGCTTTATTCCAAAACCATACTTTTATTATGGGTATAGTATAAACTTTCCTCCCAATACAAATATATGAGAGGGTGTAGGGTAAAGGACCTAGTTTTACATCAAGTAAGGTGGTCTTTGTCCTTGGCCCCCAGAGAACAACCCTTGGAGTAATTGGGGTGCGTTGGTCTGGCACTTCCAGGCCACACTGAGAATCTGTGCTGGTGAATGGGGCCTGGTCAGACCAGAAAAACTTCACCTGGGAGGCCTCAGGTGGCATGATTTAGCCTATCATGCAGGACTGGCCAATAAAAGCCCCAAACACGGAGGCTCAGAGACCTTCATGGTTGATGAGAACACCTGGTCTTGGGAGGCTAGCATATTCCTTGCGACATAGAAGTTTTGCACTGGGAACCCTCCCAGACCTCATCCTATGTATACTTCATTTGTATATTTTTTGACTATAATAAATCTGTAGTAATTAGTATATAAAAAGCAAACAAACAACAACAACAACAAAAAAAAAACCTGTTGCCGTCAAGTTGATTCTGACTCATAGCAAACCTAAAGGACAGGGTAGAACTGCCCCCTAGAGTTTCCAAGGAGCACTGGTGGATTCGAACTACCGACCTTTTTGGATAGCAGTCGAGCTCTTAACCACTGGACCACCAGGGCTCCAAGTATGGCATTCTCTCCATAAATTCTGTGAGTTGTTCCCGTGAATTATCAAATCCAAAGGGGAAGTAGGAGTCAGTATGTCAGAAAGTAAGAGTGTCTGTCATGTGGACTCTTGAGCTTGCAACTGGCGTCCTGAAGGGATAGTGGGAAATCAACCTTGAGTTTGTGGCTAGCAGGTCAAAGGTTGGAGTGTTGTAAGAACTCCTCAAACTTGCAGCTGGTGTCTTCCTATTTGGCAGTCTGAACTACAGTGTCCTTTTAATTTGTAAGCTCTGACTCAGCTGCAGGTGGCTAGGGTCAAAGAGAGAGCTGTGGTGTGGTGGGTGATGAGGATGGAGAAGTAGGGATGTGAAGACTGGATCGGTCTCTACATTTTGGAGATTGGATGGTCCTTACTATGCAGAGGGAGAAAAGGAAGAAAGTACACTCATTTGTATGTCAAACCAAGAAGGATCTTAGAGATCAACTCTCTAACCTTCACATTTTACAGATGTAGAAAGAGGCCCAAAGAGGTTAAATAGATAAATGTGAAATTGAGATGATTTGTTGCACATAGATTTAATGCCTTCATCCCTAGCTATCCATTCAGCTCTAGATCTGTTCAAACAAACAAATGAATAATAATTTTTTACAAATGATTTCTGCATCATACTACTGACTAAAATATACCCTTTGCTGTAAGCTTTACCAATCAAGCTCATATTTCTACCCTAGATTAAAAAAAATAACATTTTCTCTAGATGGTCTGACTATGATATTCCCATCAGTTCTGTGTGCTGGCTCAGTCTGCAAGCTATTTTATTGGAATGTTTTTTAGCTCACCCAGGAAAAGCCATATAGCCTTCCATCCTGTTTCAGACACCTCCCCCAAATCAGTTTTCAAATCCTAAAGGGAGAAAGACATCCAAATAAAAAATTAGCATCTGTGTATAGATTTCTCTAAATAGGGAATTCCACACAGGATAGATCTGTGCTCTTTATCTAATCTAGACCATAATATCAAGAGAATCCTTACAGAATAACCAGAAAAAAAAAAAGACACAAACCTTCATCATGACGCCATGCGCCCCAGGATCATTGCCCTATTGCAATCAGCACTTGTAGTTACAGTTATAAGGCAGTGACTCCTATAACACTGTCATGGGTTGTAACCCAGAAAATAATATGAAGCAGAGAAACCAGCAAAGCTGACCTAACAAAGACAAATATAAAATTAGCAGTGGACTAGAGATAACTTTATGCCAGTTGCTAAGGGCAACGTACAACTGATGGATAATGTAATAACGCACATTAAGCCACACTTACACTAAATAAGTTCACAACATCATTAATATCTGTAGCAGCAGGGGCACCAAGCTGACTGAGGTAAGCAAAGGTGTTGATGATGACTATACCTTAGGGAAAGGCCTAACTGCTTAATGACCTGATAGGATGCATAATAGAAGGGGGGAAAAGGACACCGCGGTTTTCTGCTTCATTTGTCCTTGCTTTTAACTTTTACAGCTCCAGTAACTGTTTCTTTCTACTATTGCCACACTTTACATGTTCCTCTTATTGATGGTAATGAATATATAGCTATTTTTATAACCTTATGGACATAGATTCTCATGTTTGTAAAAAAATCTAGTATATTCTGATCCCTCATCCTTACTCACGGATTGCTTCGTTGGTGTGCATATTCTTTTTATATATTTTCATTTATTTGCTTTTTAAAATGTTGACAACTAACTCAAATTACCCAAATTCCTGTCTGTATTCTGTTCTACAATGGAATAAAAACCAAAAAAAAAAAAAAAAGACCCATTGCTGTCAAGTGAATTCCAACTCATAGCAACCCTGTAAGACAGCGTAGAACTGCCCCATAGGGTCTCCAAGGAGCAGCTGGTGGATTTGAACTGTCAGATTCAAACGACCAATCCTTTGCCTAACAGCCGAGCTCTTAACCACTGCACCACAGAGAAAAAAAGAGAGAAAAGAGAATAGACTGTGTGAGAAGGTTGTGCATTTATAAAGGCTACTCAAGACAAAATACCAAATCATAAAGGCAAAAATAGACTCTGACAACAGCCACCCTTCTTAAAAAATCATAGTGATGTCTTTTCCCTGTTCTCAGGTTATCAGTGATATGCATAACCAGATGTTTTACTATGACATGACAAATCTGGACCTTTCTTTGTTCCCTTTCCCTGTGAATGTTCCCACTACCGTCCCCTAGATTACTTAATAATTTGATAACTGCTGCTAATTGTTTTGGGTACTTCCAAAAAAAAAAAAAAAGTGCCTTGACTAACCAGAATGACTCAGTCAGAGCAACTGTAGATCTCATGACAGATTCTGGCATATGGAGCAGAGATGGCTTGAGGATGGTACATTGTAACTTCCTTAAACAATTCTCTCTAGCAGCCATAAGCTCTATCTCTTGCAGAGCTGACTTGGCGTATATGAAAAGCACAGGACGAGGGAATGTTAGAATTCTCAATGGAACTTAGAGACCATCTAGTTGACCACTCTTCTTTTGCATTTGAGAAGTTAAGTAGCTTGTCCAAAGTCAGATAACCATTGAGTGTAACTTCAGTGGTCCTGGAGTATTCTCAACAAAAAATAACCTGTGAAATGAGTAAGCTCTTTGAGAACTGTCAATGCAGATCAAGAGCTCTTGATTCAGATTGCCTAGGTTTGAATCCTGGTTCCAATATTTACTAAGGCTCTCTGACTTTGGGCAACTTACTTAACCTCCCTGTACTTGTTTCGTCATCTGCAAAATTGGCTTAAAATAACATTATCTACCTCATTGGGCCATAGAATGGTTATGAGGATTAAATGAAGTAATAAATGTAAAGCGCTTATAATTGCCTGGCACATGGTAAGTACTCAATAAATTTTATGCCATTGTTAAGAAAGTGGCAGGAATGTCAGTAGGGGCGGTATGTACTTAGAGAATGCATTCTTACCTCTTACTTTTGTATTTCCCATATATCTTCTCAGCTCCCTATTTCTCTCCAATGTCATTAATATCTTTTAAGAATGTATGTAAGCTTCATTAAGGCCAATATGTAGTTTTGTTCACTGTTATAAATCCAATTCCTAAAACAATGTCAGACATATAGTAGGTGCTTGATGAATAGATAAATGTATACTAGTCTGGAAATCCAAGCTGTTTCTTCAGTAAAAGATACTTTTGTGGTTTTTGACATTTTTGAAAAGGACAACAGATATGTTTGTTTCTTTCTTTAATTTCAACAATTTATTTCTAAGATGTTTTTGGAATTATTCCTCTTCCTCTATGACTCCCAAGAAGCTGAGACCCAAACCGTGCTCTGCACTTATAGCATCTAGGAGGTAATGGTGATGTTCATTCATCACAGCAAAAAGTACAGCACTTTGTCTTCAGCAGGGACTGATATTTTTGCAAATTGAATTAAAATCACTGACAGTTTAAACATCTAGGTGGAGGTCCAAGTTTAATATTAAAATTTCTATGTGACCTTGGACACCTCACAGTGTCTCTCAGCTTCAATTTCTGTCTCTTTAAAAATGATAGGGTCAAATTAGATGATTTATCTCTAAGGTTGCCTTTAGTTCTGAAGATTCTAGTTTCTATAACTAGAAAATAAGGTTGTTTTGTAGCTAATTTTTAATAAGTTATGTTTAATACTTGGAAATTCTGCTATAGTAGCACTGTCTCATTGAAATCTATGTTGTTGCCATCGTTAAACGGAGCCAACTCAGTTCCAACTCATGGCTACCCCATGTGTGCAGTGTAGAAGTGATCCATAGGATTTTTAAGGCTATGACCTTTTGGAAGCCAATTGCCAGATCTATCTTCAGAGGCACCTCTGGGTAGTTTCAGACTGCCAACGTTTTGGCTAGTAGTTGAGTGCTTCACCATTGAGCCAACAACAATTGTTGTTGTTCTAAGGTACCGTGCAGTCACTTCTAACCCACAGCAACCTTATGTATATCAGAACAAAACTTAGCTTGGTCCTGCACTATTCTCAAAATCACTGCTGTGTTTGAGCTCATTGTTGCAGCCACTGTGTCAATCCATCTTATTGAGGGTCCTTCTCTTTTTCATTGACCCTCTACCAAGCATAATGTCCTTCTCCAGGGATTAGTTAGTCCCCACTGATAACATGTCCAAAGCAGGTAAGGTGAAATCTGGCCATACTTGCTTCTAAGGAGCATTCTGTCTGTATTTCTTCCAAGACAGATGTCTTAGTCATCTAGTGCTGCTATAACAGAAGTACCACAAGTGGATGGTTTTAATGAAGAGAAGTTTATTTCCTCACAGTTAAAGTAGGCTAAAAGTCCAAATTCAGGGCATCAGCCCCAGGGGAAGGCTTTTTCTCTCTGTTGGCCTTCTTCTCTTCGGTGTTCCCCCAGACTAGGAGCTTCTTGGCACAGGGACCCTGGTCCAAAGGACACTCTCTGCTCCCGGCACTGCTTGCTTGATGGTATGAGGTCCCCCTGTCTCACTGTTCACTACTGTCTTTTATATCTCAAGACATTGCCTACGGATACAATCCAGTCTTGTAGACTGAGTCCTGCCTTCCTAACACAACTGCCACTCATCCTCCCTCATTAACATCATAGAGGCAGGATTTACAACATATGGGAAAACCATACAATACCAGGAATCATGGCCCGGCCAAATTGATACACACATTTTTTGGGGGACATAATTCAATCCATGACAACAGATTTGTTCATTCTTCTGGCAGTCCATGGTATATTTGATATTCTTCACCAGCATCATAACTGAAAGGCATCAATTCTTTGCTCTTCCTCTTCAATGTCCAGCTTTCATAGGCATACAAGGTGATTGAAAAGACCACAGCTTGGGTCAGGCACACCTTAGTCCTCAAAGTTACATCTTTGTTTTTTAACACTTTATTTAAATAGGTCTTTTGCAGCAGATATGTCCAATGCAATATGTTGTTTGATTTCTTGACTGCTGTTTCCATGGGTGTTGATTGTGGATCTAAGTAAAATGAAATCCTTGCTAACTTCAACCTTTTCTCCATTTATCACGGTGTCGCTTACTGGTTCGGTTTTGAGGATTTTTGTGTTCTTACATTGAGGTGTAATCCATACTGAAGGCTGTAGTCTTTGATCTTCATCAAGTAAGTGCTTCAAGTTCTCTTCACTTTCAGTAAGTAAGGTTGTGTCATCTGCAAATTGCAGGTTGTTAATTAGTCTTCCTCCAAAATTGATGTCATATTCTTCTTCATATAGTCTAGCTTCTCTGATTATTTGCTCAGCATACAGATTGAATAAGGATGGTGAAAGGACACAACCCTGACGCACAGTTTTTCCAGTTTTAAACCACACAGTATCCCCTTGTTCTGTTTGAAGGACTGCCTGTTAGTCTATGTACAGGTTCAGCATGAGCACAATTAAGTATTCTGGAATCCCCATTCTTCCCAATGTTATCCATAATTTCTTATGAACCACACAGTCAACGCCTTTGCGTAGTCAATAAAACACAAGTAAACATCTTTCTGGTATTTTCTGCTTTCAATCAAGATGCATCTGACATCAGCAATGATATTACTTGTTCCACATCCTCTTCTGAATCCAGCTTAAATTTCTGGCTGTTCCCTATTGATGTATTGCTGCAACCATTTTTGAATTATCTTCAGCAAATTTTTGCTTGCATGTGATATTCATGATATTATTCAATAATTTCCACATTCCATTGGATCACCTTTATTTGGAATGGGCACATATATGGGCTCTTTTAGTTGGTTGGCTGGGGAGCTGTCTACCAAATTTCTTGGCATAGATGACTGAGTGCTTCCTCCATTGCATCCATTTGTTGAAGCATCTTCATTGGTATTCCATCAATTCCTGGAGTCTTGTTTTTTGCCAATGCCTCGGTGCAGCTTGGACTTCTCCCTTTAGTACCATCGATTCTTATCATATGCTACCGGAATGGTTGAATTCTTTTTGGTACAGTGACTCTGTACTCTGTCCATCTTCTTTTGTTGCTTCCTGGGCCATTCAATTCTTTGCCCATAGAATTCTTCCATATTGCAACTTGAGGCCTGGATTTTTTCTTCAGTTCTTTCAGCTTGAGAAATGCTGAACACGTTCTTCCCTTTCAGTTTTCTAATTCCAGGTCTTTGCACATTTCATTATGATAATGTACTCTGTCTTCTTGAGCCACACTTTGAAATCTTCTGTTCAGCTCTTTTACTTCATCATTTCTTCCATTCACTTTAGTTACTCTATGTTCAAGAGCAAGTTTCAGAATCTCTTCTGACATCCATTTTGGTCTTTTCTTTCTTTCCTCTCTTTTAAACGACATTTTGCTTTCTTCATGCCTGATGTCCTTGATGTCATTCCACAACTCTCTGGTCTCTGGTCATTAGAGTTCAAAGTGTCAGATCTAATCTTGAGATGGTCTCTAAGTTCAGATGGGAGATACTCACAGTCGTACTTTGGCAGTCATGGACTTGTTTGAATTTTCTTCAGATTCATCTTGAACTTGCATAAGACCAATTGATGGTCTGTTCCTCAGTGGCCCATGGCCTTGTTCTGACTGATGATATTGAGATTCTCCATTGTCTCTTTCCACAGATGTAGTAGATTTGATTCCTGAGTTTTCCATCTGGTTAGGTCCCTGTATATGGTTGCCATTGATTTTGTTGAAAAAAGGCATTTGTAATGAATAAGTCATTGTTCTTGCAAAATTCTGTCATGCAATCTCTGGTATTATTTCTATCACCAAGACCATATTTTCCAACTACCGATTCTTCTTTGTTTCCAATTTTTGCATTCCAATCACAAGTAATTATCAATGCATCTTGGTTACATGTTTGATCAATTTCAGACTACAGAATGCAGAAAAGTCTTCAATTTCTTCACCTTTGGCATTAGTAGTTGGTGAATAAATTTGAATAATAGTCGTATTAACTGGTCTTCCTTGTAGGCATATGAATATTTTCTTATCACTAACAGTATTGTACATCAGGATAGACCTTGAAATGTTATTTTTGAAGATGAATGCTACCCCACTGTCATTTCCAGCATAGTAGATCATATGATTGTCAGATTCAAAATGGCCAATAGCAGTCCATTTCAGCTCAGTAATGCCTAGGATATCAATCTTTATCCATTCCATTTCATTTTTGACAGCTTCCAATTTTCCTTGATTCATACTTCATAAATTCAACATTCCAATTACTAATGGATGTTTGCAGCTGTTTCTTCTCGTTTCGAGTTATGCTGCATCAGCAAATGAAGGTCCTGAAAACTGCACTCCATCCATGTCATTAAGGTTGAATCTACTTTGAGGAGGCAGCTTTTCCCAGTCATATTTTGAGTGTCTTCCAACCTGAGAGACTAATCCTCCAGCACTGTATTAAACAATGTTTGGCTGCTATGCATAAGATTTTCACTGGCTAGTTTTGTTTTGTTTTGTTTTTTCAGAAGTAGATCACCAGTTCCTTCTTCCTAGTCTGTCTTAGTCTGAAAGCTCTGTTGAAACCTGTCTACCATTGGTGACCCTGCTAGTATTTGAAATACTGGTGACATAGTTTCCAGCATCATAGCAACACACAAACCACCATATTACAGCAAACTAACAGACAAGTGGTGGGCACTACCCAAGGAGTCCTAAATTCTATAAGACCGCATAGTCCCTTTCCATTATAATTTTGGAGGGCCGCAGTGTGTTATCCTAATAGACTGTGTCTTCCAAGTCACTCACACCTTTAACTTCCAGTTAAACTGTTTGAAGGTCCTAGTAATGAGACACACATTAACAAGACTTAAGGATTGAGAAGAAATACTACAAATAAAATATTTGTGACATTATTTCATGCTCAGGAGCATTGTACCTTGCTGATTTCTGTCTATTTAAAATATCTTATAGAATATTGAGGATTGAGTTTACCTTATGAGAATGTCATGCATGAAGTAAGGTACCACCTGGCCAGTTCCTTCATTCTTCTTCATTAAACTTCCCTGTTTCAGTCTGGCTCAAGTAAACTCATTTTGTAATCAGGAGGAAACTCACTTTGTAGTCTCTGGACATTAGTATCTTCATCTATGAAATGATAAAACAATTATGACAATAACAATATCTGTTTCATTTTGCTTTTGTGTGGATCAAGAGAAAATATAATAGAGGTTTGCTGTGTAGAGTTATTATATAAAGTTCTTAGTATTTTTGTGAATTTTGAGTGCTCCGTTGATCTCTCAATTTTTCTTTTTTGTCTCTCTTGCTTCCCCAACCAAATCCTAGGATCTTTAAAAATCAGGACCACAAACCTTAATATAGTGAACCAAGCACTGAAAGAAGAGGCAGAAAATCTAGTATCAATGTCTGAGTAGCCCATGTTCTTAAGTAACTCATTTAGATTTTCTGAGACGTTTGGGTTTTTTTAGCTCTAAAATTGAGATACAGCTCTGTTTAGTGTGAAGATTGGGAGTGAAAAATGTAGTTGAAAATATTTTAACTATACATTTACTTTCAAATGAAATGCTTGTTACCATTCTATAGGTGCCACTGTTATTCTCTAGAGCTTTAGTGTCCGCTTTGAGGCATTACATAAGAACTTGATAATATAGACTATTCGGTTGGGAAAGGACCATGGTGACTAACTTATTTAACCCCCATATTTTTCAGATGAAGTGACTTATTGATAGATATTTTTTACGCCTTGAGTCAAACTGAAATGTGCATTTTAAAACATTTATTTTATTTTAAACTGTATATTTTAAAACATTTATTCTAGAGTCTGGATCCACTCCTGGTGATATGAGTCATAAAACAGATGGGCCAAGTTCAGGGGTATCTATCACTTCTTATACATTTCAATTAAAAAAAAGAAGAAGAAAAAGATTGACAAAGCAGAAGCAACCAACTGTTTCCCATAGCTATACTATTTTTAGTAAGAGTCCTTCAGACTTAACCTGTCACTTTACTAGATTGCATCTCCTGTAGCATTGAACAGAGTTCCATGGACTTGTCTATGTCTGACACTAAAAAACTAAAAACCCAAGTCTAGGGGAACCATAGGGAATTCTGAGAATGGACTTGATTTGGAGTGTCTGTGTTATACCAAATGATTTAGTGGCAAGCAAAACATCAGCTCCCTGGAAGTCAAAGACGGCCAGGAGTAGCAACTTCCACAATGCATCCTATGCTTCTTAAGCCACAACTAAAATGAAATGATATCATGTTTGATATTGTATTCACCCACAAGTATTTCTGTGTATAAAATATGAAATCTTTATTTTAAAAGTTAAAGAAATGATAGTGGAACTAGTGCAACTCATGGTAAGTGAATAAATGGGCACCAAGGAAATTTTGTCACATCATAGAAATCTTTTTGATCTACAGTTGATAATAATGAGACCATCCATCAAATCAGTTTGGCTACTGGTTCTCTTATCATTAATATAAGCTCCACTGTAAATTAATTCAACTCTCATTTTATAAATTTTAATCTTAGTACTTTTCAGTGTACTGAGCCTGACTTTCCCTAAAAGAACTGCCCCTTCCCAGTACCAATAACGTCTCTAATCAGTCTGTTAATATAGGTGCCTCAGACTTTCAGTTTCAGCCAATTACTTACAGTAAAGTTGGTGCACTGCTCACTTAAGACTGAATAATAGTGCGAGGGCAGATAATTTAAATCTAAAGCTTCTTAAGCCAGCTGCTTCATTAAGAGGTAAGCCAGTAACCGATATTTTTAATTTAACATTCTTTTCTGGAGATCCTCTATCAATTGGGAAGTGTGCCAGAGTAATCACCCTCATAAAGGAAGTAAAACAGGGTGGAAACAGTGTAGTATAGAAATAAAAGAAATTGATCTAGGATTATTTTTCACAATCCAAATGATTCACTTAGTAGTCACCCAACGCTAAACCTAAATTCAAATGCTTTGGAAGAGAAGGGATTAAGGTATTGTAATATAGGGCATATGAGGGCTTTGGAAATTTGAGTCAGCAGCAAAAAGAAGAGAAAGTAGCCAAGAATAGGGGACTCCCTGAAAGTAGGAAGGATAAAGGGAAATCACAAGATATTTCTGTATGAGTTTATTATTTGTTTTTTTAAATGAGTCATGTATTAAAAGTTTACTAAGCCTTATTACGCTTTCAGTCCTACTTAGTGATGGACATTATAGCTGATCTAGAAGAACATTGAAGATAGAATAACAGGAAAATTAGTTAATACAAGATGGGGTACATTAATGTACTCAGATGCACATTAACAGAATAAGCACAATCACAGTTCAGAGAGGAGACAGCAGAATGTAGCTAGCAGTGATCTCCAAAAAAAAAAAAAAAAATGTTGCTTACACACAACTGGACTAAACCAGAGCTAAAAAGTTTCCTGAATACAACTAAATACTTCGAGGCACAAAGTAGCAGGGGCAAGGGTCTGGGGATCATGCTTTCAGGGGATGTCTAGGTCAACTGGTATAACAAAGTTTATTAAGAAAATGTTCTGCATCCTACTTTGGTGAGTGCCATCTGGGGTTTTAAAAGCTAGCAAGCAGCCATCTAAGATGCATCATTTGGTCCCAACCCACCTGTAGTAAACAATATGAAGAACATCAAAGTCACTAGGAAAGTATTAGCCCAAGAGACAGAAAGGGCCACATAAACCCGAGACTGCATCAGCCTGAGAACAGAAGAATTAGATGGTGCCCAGCTACTACCAAGGACCACCCTGACAGGGAACATAAGAGACAGTCCCCGATGGAGCAGGAGAAAAGTAGGGTGCAGAACTCAAATTCTATTAAAAAGACCAGACTTAATGGTCTGACTGAGACTGGAGGATCCCCAGAAAGTATGACCCCCAGACTCTCTGTCAGTTCAGAACTAAAACCATTTCTGAGGCCAACTCTTCAAAGATTAGACTGGACTATGGGGCATAAAATGATACTCGTGAAGAATGTGCTTCTTAGCTCAAGTAGATACATGAGACTAAATGGGCAGCTCCTGTCCGAGGTGAGATGAGAAGTCAGAGAGGGTCAGGAGCTGGTTGAAAGGACACAGGAAATCAGGGGTGGAAAGGACGAGTGTGCTGTCACAGTATAGGGAGAGCAATTAGGGTCACATAACAATGTGTGTATAAATTTTTGTATGAGACTAACTTGAATTCTAAGCTTTCACTTAAAGTACAACAATAAAAAAAAAGATAAAATAGTATAAAGAAAAAAACATTGCTTACATACTGGCTAAAAGACATTTCATTGTGTTTAATTTGTTTCAGAGAATACAATTGTTGGTACGTTGTAAGACAGCATTTAGTAAATAAAATACCTAGTTCACGTTTTATTATGTATTCAAAAGAATCTAAATATCATAGCAATCTGATGTCAAACAAATCCATTTAAAAAATACACAATCAAGGTTTCTCATAAATCAGAAATTTTGTATTATTCCACCTACTCCTTGAATTCATATTTCCATTTCAAATATCCCCCAACATCATATCCTAATGTAACATATTTTATATTTGAAGTTTTTTTACTCACTCCATAGTCTTCCTTGTTAGAAAAAGTATGTATACCCTGGTGGCATAGTGGTTACGAGCTTGGCTGCTAACCAAAATGTCAACAGTTCGAATCCACCAGCGACTCTTTGGAAACCCTATGGGGCAGTTCTACTCTGTCTTATAGGGTCGCTATGAGTCCCAATCAACTTGATGGCAAAGAGTTTTTAAATTGAAAATTTTATTTTTCTTAAATTTCCTCTAACTTTAATGATTATTAATATTACACAATTGATCAAAACAATTGTGAAGGGGTGGGGGGGGATACTAAATAGACAACAGATAAGTGGTAACTTTGGTGAAGGGTAAGACAGTACACAATACTGGGGAAGCCAGCACAACTTGTACGAGGAAAGCTCATGGACGTTCCCTAGACACATCCAAACTCCCCGAGGGACTGAATTGCTGGGCAGAGGGCTGTGGGGACCGTGGTCTCGGTGAACATCTAGCTCAATTGGCATAACGCAGTTTATAAAGACATTGTTCTACATTCTACCTTGGTGAGTAGCGTCTGGGGTCTTAAAAGCCTGTGAGCAGCCATCTAAGATACTCCATTGGTCTCACTCCTTTGGGAGCAAGGGAGAATGAAGAGAACAGGATACAAAGAAAAGATTAGTGCAAAGGACTAACAGGCCACAGCTACCAGGGCCTCCACCAGACTGAGTCCAGTACAGCTAGATGGTGCCTGGCTACCAGCACTGACTGCTCTGACCAGGATCACAACAGAGGGTTCTGGACAGAGCTGGAGAAGGATGTAGAAAAAATTCTAACACACTCAAAAAAAGACCAGATTTACTGGCCTAACAGAGACTGGAGAAACCCTGAGAGTATGGCCCCCAGACACCCTTTTAGCTCAGTGGTGAAGTCACTCCTGAGGTTCACTGGTCAGCCGAGGATTGGACAGCCCCATAAAACAAAACAGGACTAATGAGGCACAGCAGTCCAGCGACAAGGACTAGAAGGCAGAAGGGGATAGGAAAGCAGGTGATAGGGAACCCAAGGTTGAATAAGGACAGTGTTGACATGTAGTGGGGTTCTTAACAGTTCTCATAGGGGAATATGTGTACTAACTGTTTAACAAACTATTTTCTTCGGTAAACCTTCATCTAAAGTGAGAATAGCAGCACAACTGGGGAAGAAAAAAACAATATTTTAGTAACTATTTTTTAACCATAATAAGTAAACCTTATTAAAATAAGTTCTTAATGGAATGGCTAGGATTGATTTTTTAATTTGTATATAACAAAATAATACAACATATTGGTAAAATATTAGTGGAATAATTAGCTATTCTATTCCCATTTCTTTTTTTTTTTTTTTAATTGTACTTCAGTTCAGGTGAAGGTTCACAGAACAAATAGTTTCTCATTAAACAGTAGTACACTTATTGTTTTATGACATTGGTTAACAACCCCACGACATGTCAACCC
>NW_004443939.1:33081963-33147990 GCF_000243295.1 Trichechus manatus latirostris | reverse complement strand
TATCCATTCATCTGTTGATGGACATCTAGGTTGTTTCCATCTTTTTGCTATTGTGAACAATGCTGCCATGAACATAGGTGTGCATATGTCTATTCAAGTGACGACTCTTATTTCTCTAGGATATATTCCTATGAGTGGGATTGCTGGACCGTATGGTATTTCTATTTCTAGCTTTCTAAGGAAGTGCCATATCATTTTCCAAAATGGTTGTATCATTTTGCATTCCCACCAGCAGTGCATAAGTCTATTCCCATTTCTTGTTGGAATGTTTTAAAAATGCATGTGCTGAGAAAAATTGTTCCTATGAATAAGCAGATGTGAATAGAAGGAGTTTTGTCATGGCAATACCTACCACTCAATTCTTTGAACGTTTTCTGAGGTACATGTAAAAGATTAGATTGTGATCTATTATCCTTTTTAATGATCTATGAGCTGACAAATCAATTAGATCTTCCTTCAATTTGGTTAAATACAAACAGTGATTCAGAAATGCTTGTTTCTCAATCATTAAAGGAAAGGGCTTACTAACACTATGGACCAAAAACTGCTAGACTGGTTACTCTTTCACTTAGAGGTGAGTTGTTTAACCTGATTAATATAAAATTAGAAAAATCTTTAAAAATACTTTTATCTCATTACATGCTTTACATACAATTTCATCCAAATCTTGGATCTGCCGATTTAGTTCATTCAGTTTATGGAAAATGCCTGCCATATGATCTTATCAGTATGAATTAGAGTCAATAGTCATTTTCAAACCAATCAGCCAAATCAGACTTACTTTCCAGTAGAGCAATCTGACTTTATTTTTCAGTCTAAATAAATATTTAAATATTTATCCCCATGAAAAACAACTACCTCTGAATTCTCCAAGGTAGTAAGTAGGTAAGTGGATAGATGATGTGTGACACATAGATAAGGCATGTAACTTTGTCATAAGTTTGTACCTGGAAAAATAAGCCACTTAAGCATTTCTTTCCAGTGTTTCTTTTGTTTGCTTTCATAGGTCTCTCCCTGAGGAGTGATGCATTCTTTACAAAATTCAGGAGATGAAATACGCTTGTGAAAGAAAATTGCCACCATTCCCACTGTTCCACACAAAAATAAATTTGAATTAGGACCTTCAAATACATTTCAAAATATCTCAATTCTAATTCTACATTTTGCCATTAATAGAAATAGAAATACGAGAATGAAACAAATATATTATTCTATTCTTCTACATATAATTTCATAGCATAGATTCTTGATTCTCCATATCCATAAAGGGAAGTAGTAATGGGAGAGTCCCCAAATGGTAGATTAATTGAATATGTCACCTTTGGAATACATAAATTGATTACTAGAATGCCGTCAAGTCAGTTCTGACTCATGATGATCCCATATGTGTTAGAGTAGAACGGTGCTCCACAGGGTTTTCAATGGCTGGTTTTTTGGAAGTAGATCACTAGGCCTTTCTTCCAATGCACCTCTAGGTGGACTCTAACCACCAATCTTTTGGTTAGTGCCCAAGAACTTAACCCTTTATGCCACCTAGGGACTCCCACTATAATACTAAAAACAAAACAAAACAAAAAAAAACAAACCCATTGCTATTGAGTCGATTCTAACCCATGTCAACCCTATAGGACAGGGTAGAATTGCCTCATAGGGTTTCCAAGGAGTGGCTGGTGGATTCAAACTGCTGACCTTTTAGTTAACCACTGCACCACCAGGGCTCTAATTGTAATACTAACACTGTATATTTTCAGAATGCTTATAGTCTGTAAAGTGTTTTCTCATCAGTATCAGTCAGAGTCCAGCCAGGAAATATAAACTACTCTTGGTCTTTCATAATGAAAAGATTTAATATAGTGAATTGGGTACATAGATAATGGGAGTACTGAGAAATGGTATAGGAGATGATGAAGCTACTAAGAGATGAAAAAAACTGGGAGCTGCTACCCTTATGCTTGCGGGGACAAGAGGAGGAGATGGTATTGCCAGAAGCTGGAGTCATCTGGCAAGAATTCAAATCTAGTGCAAGCTGTCCTGCCAGAGTTGAGACCACGGAGGAAATTGGAACCATGGAGGAGCTACAACCAGACATGTTACCTAACGAAGAGAGAAAGCAGGAGAAACATCCAGACTTTTCCTCAACACTTATCATTCAGTTTCCTGAATGCTATGCTGCCCATTGGCTGAAACCATGCAGAAATCAGAAAGCAAAGGAGAATGGAATTTGAGTTTCCTGCAATACAAAGGAGCAGGTCAATGGTGGAAAATGGATCAGAAAGCAAACAGGTAATGAGCAGGAACAATATCTATTACTCTGTTGATTCTCACAGCCAATTCATGAGACAACATACTGCAAGGATTCTTCTGATTATGCTCTATTTTCTTTCTCTTTTTTTTTCCTTCCTTCCTTCTCTCCCTCCCTCTCTACCTCTTTTCTTTCTTTCTTCCTTTTTAAAAAAATTTTTTTTAAAGATGATGTCACTGAGTTTTAGAAAGTTCAAGCTTCCAAGAAGAGTCAGATCTGGTCCTCAAACTCTCAAATTCAGACGTTTCATTCCAGAGATCTTTCAAGAACTGCATAGAACTTGATATACCTTTCTAATTTTTCAGATTTAGGCTCATGGGGAAAATATGTCTTGTGTACATGTGTGTGTAAAACAGGGAAAGGTGACTGAACAAAATGAGCCCAGTGGTTGTCAGTTAACTGTACTGAAAGTATTCACGCTGCTTACGAATCAATAACCTAACTATAGAATTAGTAATTAAGTAAGTATATGATTAACATTTATTGTTTTAAAGAACCACTGGCCAGGAACATTGCTTGTCTTCTCAGTGGAGAAAGAGAAAAGCCAGAGTCACTAATAACCTATTGCTGCCCCAGCCTCACGTCTAAGCTATAGCCACAAAAGCATATTCCTGTGGGTATTCTGTAAAATACTAGAAAGGTGGCTTTCTATGGAAATAGATTGAAGATGGTTTCTCTTACAGACTCTGCTCTAGCTCTTCTCTCTTCAGGATAAGATGAAAATCTAAAAGCAAAAATAAGATCAACTATAAGAATTCTTAAATGGGAACCTATGTGACCCCACATGTGGGCATATACATGTGTGTCTGTTTGTTGTGGCTGTATTTCTCTGGAAAGAAAACCAATTGCTTTCAGCATATCAATAGATAAATATTCCATTAAAAAAATTAAACATAGCTTTAATTGTTGATTTGCAACAATTCTTGCATTGTTAGGATGTGTAGCAAAGATTCTACATTGGATAACTCTTTTGCTTTGATCACCCATTTCATCTTAACCTGAGCCTGGAGATTCTGAACTCGTCTACAGAGAAGAAGGAAAAAAAAACAAAAAAAAAAAACAAAGAAGACACTGGTTAGCCATTCCCTCCAAATACTGACTCCCCATGCTAGAGACTCCAACCAATTTTACACTGCATAAAATGGTTTATGGATCTGAACTCCCAAGAGTTATTAAAGGCAGGTATCCATGTGATTTGATATTTTGCCAAGCAGAGAAGAGGGAATAATATCACTAACGTTCAAAATCTTGGAAACCCATTCAGTACTGTCTGTTGTTGACACTCAGTGGGTGACACTCAGGGAGTGGTGAGATTGTGGGGATGGGAACACAAACCTTGCCACTATTAATTATGTTTCTTTGTGTAGAGCTTTGGGAGCAGAATCATTGTCAGAAGAGCCTGAGTTCCCATAGAAAGCAATTAATTCAACATTTTCCCAGTGGCTTATAGGGCAACACACAGTTTTTGCAGTCTGGGGAAAGTAATTTTAGCATCCTTTATGAATCTGAAACCTGTAACCAGTGAGGAGGCTTGTAGCATTTGCCTAGTTAATTTCTTCCAAAGTCATCTAGGAATGATTGATGGTGTCATCGTCAATAATAATAGCATCTAGCTGAAAAACGGAAGCAAAATTATGAAACTCGTGTTTTTCTTTTTAATTAGCAATGTTACTTGGGGCTTCGTAATTTTTTTATTTCCCATGAATAATACCACATTTTGTGAACTATTATAAGTCTGCAGCTAGATTTCATTAAATGGGAAAAGTGACTGTTCTCAATTAAATTTATTCTGCATGGATCAAACCAAATTCATTTTTGTATTTGTTTTATATTGCTGCTAACAAATTACCACAAACTTAGAGTCTTAAAACAACATAAATTTATTATTTAATTATTTCTGTGGGTCAGCAGTCTAGGCACCGGTTAGCTGGGTCCTCTGCTATAGGTCTTACAGCCCAAATTCAAGGTGTCATCCAGGGCTATGATCTTATCACAGCCGCAGGGTCCTCTTCCAAACACACAGGTTGTTGGCAGAATTCATTTCTTTGTGGTTGTATGACTGAACCCCTTGTTTTCTTGCTACTCGCCTTATGGGAACCACTTGAAGTCCGTGGGTGTGCCAACAGTTAATTGCTCAACTACTAACTGAATGGTTGGTAGTCTGAACCCACCCAGAGCTGCCTTAGAAGAAAGTCCTTGCGATCTGCTTCTGAAATCTCACAGCCTTGAAAACCCTGTGGAGCACAGTTCTACTCTGCAACACATGAGGTCACCATGAGTCATAATGGACTCGATGACAACTGGTTTGGTTTTTGCATTTTCTCAGCTCCTAGAGGCTGCCCTGGCAGCACAGTGCATAAGCGCTCAACTGCTAACCGAAAGGTTGGAGGTTCAAAGCCACCCAGCCTCTCTGTGGAAGAGAGATCTCTCATTCTGCTCCCGTAAAAATTACAACCTAGAAAACCCTATGGGTCAGTTCTACTCTGCACATGAGGTCACTGTGAGTCGGCACCTAACACACACACATGCAGAGGCTGCCCTCAGGTTCTTGCCACGTTGCCCCCTCCTTTCACAACATAGTTGTTTGCTTTCTTGCAGGCCAGCAGGAGAGAGTCTCTCTGACTCTTTACTTACTTTTAAAGGGCTAATTTGATTAGGTCAAGCCCACTCTGAAAATCTCTCTTTAGATTAATTCAAAACCAACTAATTAAATTAATCAACTAGTAAATAACTGATATCATGGAAGTGACCTCTCATCATAGTCACTGATTACGCTCACACTCAACAAAAGGAAATCATAGAGGACCTATACTCCAAGGGGCAGATATCTTGCGGGGCCCTCTTGGAATTTTACCTACCACAGTTTTCATGAATTCATTTTACAGATTATATAACTCGATATTTATAAGAATAATTGTAAATGTCTCAGAAGAAAAGAAATTTCAAAAATTTTATTTTTTGCTAGATTATGTATAGTGGCTACAACAGTGGGCTCAAGCATAACAACGATTGTGAGGATGGCACAGGACCAGACAGTGTTTCCTTCTGTTGCACACAGGGTCGCTATGAGTCAGAACAGACTTGACAGCACCCAACAACAACAATAGAAAATGTACAGTATAATATTTATCCCTTTATTATGACTTTATACAGGTAAAATTTGATATGATTATAAAACTCATGATATTGGAATATATTTATAAGAAAATACAATTGACTAACACAAAATGCATATTCTAGATTACATTAAATTTATATACAAGGTCGAATGGAAGGTAATAGCTGTGTATTTTCATGATCTTAGAAATTCTACACTGTTCATTATCACTTTAAACATACAATTTTAACCACATTATCAGCTCTATAGCTATGAATGTGTAAGTGGTCACCACTTGGTATTGTTTGGTTGTAAGCATGTTTATGTAGGGCAAAAGGTAAATCTGTAAATAATTTTAAGTTCAAACCAGAAGTTTGATTAGGAGGGTTATGTCCTTAATCAACGGGTGGTATATACTCCATTAATACAGGCCCTGATTTGTTCCGAATATGTGGGCTTTTGCTCTCCCATTTGCAAATGCATGCAGCTGACAAACAAACAAACAAAAAAACACTAAAATGTTAACAGATCATGATCTAAAATAACTGTTTTGCATTTCAGTGTCTTCTCAAGTATAGTGTGGCATGCCCCAATACCCCTTATTAGAATGAACAATATTTTGAACTAATTCACCTTACGGGATAAAATGGACTGACGCTCTTCCTAAAACTTAGGGGCTGTGTTGATTTAGAGGATTGTGGTAGATTCTAAAACAGCAATATATGAAAATAGTCTTTATTTTTTAATAACATCTTTGAAGGAGAAGCAATGGGGAAGGAGTGGTTATTGACTCTATCTGTTCTCAGGCAGTGAGTCATCTGCTGTTTTCAAACGGGTGACGGTAACAATCAGCATTTTCAAACAGGCAAGTACTGGTCTTAGAAAGGAATTCAACTATGTGCAAATAGTTTTGAACTGCCAAGCAACTTATTTTAATAATAGTATGGAAGGGCAGTGGGTGTTTCTGTGTGTATCTATACTTTATGGAATAATTTAAGTTCCACTTCAGTTTAATATGTTCTGCCTACTCATGGAGACAGATGAAAGAAATTTTGTGTATAAGTTTGCTACCGTGGTTACTGCTAAAATACTACATGGTTGCTCTAAATTAATGATATTTAGACATTTTCCTCAGTGATTTTACTTTTCAACTGAAAGGAAGATACATTTAAGGAGTGTAGAATACTTTTTTTTACCCCTTTAAACTAAGTGCTCCTGATAATGCAAAACAGCACTCAGTGATCCATGCAGACTTCCATTTATAATATTAATAGAAGACATGTTCCAGGCTAATCCATCTCAATAATATTAAAGAAAGAACTCCAAAACTGGTGAGCACTTAATCATTTGCCATTAGCACCTAACTATTGATTCTATGGAGGGCTCTTAGGGAGAGAAGCAGAAGAAGTAGCTCCCGTTTGCTAAATGTTAGTTGATTTAACTTACAGTATTTAATTCTGGGAAAACTCAGTAATTAGAACAACTCATGTAGCTAGAGAAGTTTAACTGATCAGTTAAAAATAAAAGAGTCCCCAACTGTGAGCAAACACACGGTACACATTCTGGAAATGTCCATGACATAGCCATTTTGTTAATTTATTTTATTAGGTTCTATGTACTTCTAGGCCAATGGAATTGGCATCTGAGCAGAGGTGAATAAACTTCCAGCTCAAGCTACCTCAAGACAGATCCTGAAATCCAATTAGCAGAGTGGGCAGGTTGTCTGGTTTGGCTCCAACTAGTGCAGCTTGCTTTCTTGATGTCAATTCAACCCGAAAAAATAATGCCTGTGAGGTTCCTTCTTCAAAACTAAAAAAGCTCCAAGACTCAGTATAGGAACTCTATGCCAATGACTTAGAGCAAAACCAAGTTTCACACTGTGGTGCAGCCCCTCTGCTTTCCTGCTACATTTATTCTCCCACTTAATGAGCTCTCCCTCCCAGCCCTGAAATCTGCCTCCTCTAGAGGGACAGGTCCTCTTCTCAATCATTTGTTGAAAACTTCTTGGAAGGATCAAAGGCTCTGGGAAAACCTATTATAGAACACTGAAGGGGAATTGGCCACAGGGTAGACTTGCTTTAAGACAAAGAGGTCTGAATCTATTTGCACCATCTTATTGACTCAGTTCTTCGGAAGCTGCTTCCAACACCATAATAGATGAAAAGGCGAAGTTGGCAAGAGGCCTTAGAAGGCAGCAGGGCTCCATGAAATGAGCAGAGGACAGACTTGTCCATCTCTTCTGTCAATGTGATTTACTCAATTAGTAATGATGGAGTGCCCCAGGACATACCACACCAAATGTTTCCTGTGGCAACCTTTAACACCAGTTCCACTGCCAAGTCTAGCAAATTAACCAGACTTAACTAAACACTATTTTGACAGTTTCTAATTACTGTGATCATTAAGCCATCTTTAAATCTAGCTATTAAGAATTTTCAAAAATTCTTATCCTGCTATGTCAACATCTTCCACATACATTTTTCTCATTCTTTAATATTTTGTCATTTGTCAGTTTCTTTTCTTCATTTCTATATTGTCTGCTGTGGCTGTCCTTTTGCTAGTCTTAAATTTACCATCCCCCAGAAGCTTGATCCTGCATCTATTCACATTTGATAACAAGGCCATCTGCTACCTTTGCCAAATGTTAGGCTCTTATTTTACAGCAGCTCTCCAGATGTGTGTGGGCACTGCAGCTGCAGAGCCATTACAGATGGCACAGGGAAATCTGTTTTCAGTCTTCTGCCTGACAGTATAGCCTAATCCTCACCAGTTGTGTGGGAGTCCTTTAGCTTTTCAGGATTGTATGAAAGTACATGGGTGAACCAACAACCGTTATCACCATCAAATACATACCTTCCATAAGGCTGTCTCATGGCACAGAAAAAAAAAAAAACAGAAAAATCTCTCTCAAGAAGGAAGGACATACACAGAAGTGGAGTATGTCAGTGGTGTCTAAAAACAGACTCCATATATGGTAAATAGAAGGAACTAGGTTTTGAGCTCTGGTGGCACAGTGGTTAAGAGCTCAGCTGCTAACCAAAAGGTCAGTTGGAATCCTCCAGCTGCTCCTTGAAAACACTATGGGGCAGTTCTACTCTGTCCTACAGGGTCACTAAGAGTTGGAATCAACTCTATGGCAATGGGTTTGTTTGTTTGTTTTTAGGTTTTGAAGTTCAAGGTTTCTCTGAAGATAACCTGAGGAAGCCTATTCATTGTAAAATTGTGGAGTCTCTGGATAGTGCAAACGGTTAATGTGCTTGGCTGCTAACTGAAAGGCTGGAGGTTTGCATCCACCCGGAGGCACTTTGAAAGAAAAGTCCTAGAGATCTACTTCCAAAAAATCAGCTATTGAAAACCCTATGGAGTACAGTTCTGCTGTGACACAGGTAGGGTCACCGTGGGTTGGAATTGACTTGATGGCAACTGAGTGTGAGATTCTATGGTTGAGAACAGTATGAAGTAGGTGGTAAGAGGTATGGCACCTAATAAAAAAGAAGAAGAAGTGGGGCACCAAGAGATCATGGATCCTATTTTGCCTCTGCTACTACCTGTGAAGGAGTCCTGGTGGCACAGTGGTTAAGAGCTCAGCTGCTAGCCAAAAGGTTGGCTGTTTGAACTCACCAGCTGCTCTGTGACAGAAAGATGTTTCAGTTAGCTTCCATAAAGATTACAGCCTTGGAAACCCTATGATGCAGTTCTACTCTGTCTTGTAGGCTCACTATGAGTTGTAATAGACTCAATGGCAAAAGGCTTGGTTCTTTTTTTTTTTTTTTTTTTTTGGTTACCTATGGCAAGTTTGATTGGGCAAGATACTGACCATATGAACATATTTAGGCCATTTCTTCATCTGTAAAATTAAGATAATAATAATGTTTACATCCTAGGGTTGTGTGAGATTAATAAGACACTGTGCTCAGCATTGTGCCTGGCTCATAAATGTTCACTAAATGTCAACTCCTAAAATGACTATTATTTTAGGTAAACATTTAGAAAGATGGCTTCTGGCATTTTTTCCTTGACATTTAGCAAGGCCAGAAATCTTCTTTCAAATGTTCTTTGAAAAACAAAGACAAGGAATAGTTGGGTTTCAAAAGACCCACTGGTAGCTGCATGCAATGGAAAAGGAAAAAGATGTCAAGCAAGTAAATAATCCTGGAAAGGGGTTGTTACACTGGAAAGTAAGACTTGCTTTGGATTAGCCAACATCATGTAATCCAGAACTGCACCTTAACACATGTATATCAACCTGGTTTTTGAAGTTCGTGTGTCTACTGTCTCTCTAAAAGTTCACTAGCCCATGATTCAGTTAGTGGGTGGATTAAAAAACAGGAATTTACTTTCTCACAGTTCTGGAGGCTGGAAGTCCAAATCAGGGTATTAGCCTTGTCAGTTTCTTCCGAGGAACTTGAGAGACGAACTATTCCATGTCTCTCATCTAGTTTCAGGTGGCTGCTGGCAATCCTTGGCGTTCCTTTGTTGCTTATAGATGCATCTGCCTCCGTCATTGCATGGTTGGTGTCTGTCTTCTCCCTGTATATGATCCTGTTTCCATGTAAGTTTCCCCCTTTTTAAGACACCACTCAGAAGGGATTAGGATTAAGATCCACCTTCCTCCGGTATGACTTAACTGATAACACCTGCAAAGAGAAACCCAATTTCCCAAACAAGGTCACGTGCGCAGGTGTAGGCTTTAAGCCTTAAATAAATCTTTTCAGGGGACATAATTCAATCCACAACATTGCATACATAGCAAAATAAATAAAATTATGATGCCTTTTGTTCTAACATTTTATATTTAACAAAGCAAAGCTATAAGGACAAAGCAGAGAAGCCAAGGTTTAAATTTCAGTTCAACTGTTATTAACTGTGAAATAGTAAGCAAATTATGTAACTTTTCTAGGCCTCAGTTTCTTCATCTGCAAAATGGGGAGCATAATATATTGTAATGGTTATTGAAAAGATAATTCTTGAAAGTTTCTGGAACATAGTAGCATTCACTGAACAGTATTATTACTGCAATCAATCTTTATAATAACCATATAAGGTTTCTATTGTTGTTTAACAAATTACCACTAACACAGCTGTTTTAATAGCTTAAAACAGCACCCATTTATTACCTCACAGTTCTGTAGGGCAGAAGTCCAGGCATGGAGTGGCTGGGTGCTCTGCTCAGGGTCTCACAAGGCTAAAATAAAGGTGTTAACTGGGCTATGCCCTTATCAGGAGGCTGGGGTCCTCTTCCAAGCTCATGTGGTGGTGGCAGTTGTAGGGATGAATTCCTCATTTTTTGCTCACTGTTAGCAATGGGCCATTCTCAGCAACTAGAAGCCACCCACATTCCTTGACACATAGCCCCTCCATCTTCAAAGCCAGTAATGGAGAATCTGTTTTGTATCAGATCCCTCTCAGAAGTCAAAACTCTTTTGCCAGGAAGTCTCACACCTTTTAAGGCCTCACATGATTAGATCAAACACACTAAGCATAATCGCCCTTTCTTAAAGTCAGCTGATTTGGGGTTTTAATTATATCTGCAAAGTCCCGTCTCAGCAGCATGTGGATTAGAGATGAATGGAATAACTGAGAAAAGGTGTGTATACACCAGGGGGCAGCAGTCTTAAGGGATAGTTTACAATTCTTACTACAATAATCTTGAAAGGCAAATATTACCCACATTTTTACCTTTGAGGAAACTGAGATTTAAAATGTTTAATTGACTTGCCCATGTACATACAGCTGAGAAATATTTCCTGCTAGAATATCATCAGGGAACATTGGCAATGTCTGGAGACAATTTTAGTTGTCATAAATGGGGGAAACTGGAAAACTTTTAGTGGCCCTGGGTAAAATTCAATTAATATACAAAAATAAGAGAAAAGACACTGGGGACCAGTGGCAGTCTTTGCCAAAGATTATGCTCATTCATGCCAGGCAATTCACTGAGAATACAGCTGGAATGTAGTGGAAATAATCCTCAGCCTAGCTTCTACCTCCACAAACATATGACAGTGTCTCTGCAAAGAAGCTTTTAGTTAGTGTAGTTTCCCAAGTTTGGCACTATAGGCAGTCCCCAGGTTACGGACGAGACCCATTCCCTAACTCTGTAGGTAAGTTGGAATAGGTACGTATGGTTCTTATTTACCATCAGTCAAATGTCTTTGTATGTAGCAAATATTTTATCTTTGTATGCATATAAAACACTTAAGAAACATGTCCAAACTGCACAATGTTTTCATGAACATCATAAAGTAGTGCATGCATTCCTTATTATGAACCACTGGATGCATTTAACTCAAATATTTAAAATAATAGGCTTTTATGGCAACCCATTCTTAAGTACGAGCTGTCCGTAAATTGGATGTTCATAACCCGGGGACTGCCTGGGTAGACATTTTAGGCCAGATAATTCTTGGTTGCTGGCGGCTGTCCTGTTCATTGTGGGATGTTTAGCAGCATTCCTGACCTCTATCCACTAGATGTCAATAGTGCCCCTCACCCAGTTGTGAGCAACCAAAAATTTTGCTTCTCCTAGTTGTTAGCTACCTTCAAGTCGGCCCCCAACTCATGGCAACCCCATGCACAATGGAATGAAACGCTGCCAGGTCCGGTGCCATCCGCATGATTGGCTGTGGATCGAACTGTTACGATCCATAAGGTTTTCACTGACTAATTTTTGAAAGGAGATCACTAGGTCTTTCTTCCTAATCTGGCTTAGTCTGGAAGCTCTGTTGAAACTGGTTCAGCATCATAACAGCATGCAAGCCTCCACTCACTGGCAGGTGGTAGCTGCTGCATGAGGTGCATTGACTAGGAATTGAACCTGGGTCTCCCATATAGAAGGGGAGAATTCTATACCACTAAGCTGCCACTGAACCCTAGAGGAAGAGCAAAGATCATCTGCAGTTAAGAATCACTGCTTTAAAGGGAATAAGCATGCCCTTCCTCAACTCTTCTTCCTTTTCCAATGGCTTAAAGGCAGGCATGATGTCTACAGTGAGAGCAGCCATCTTGGGACACAATTTGGTAGCCGTATGCTGCGGATGATGGATTCAAAGCTTGACAGAAACTGGTCCCTGACACCAGACCCGGGACTGCTTACACCTAAACTGGAACAAGCAGTTGAAATGAACTTGTATCTTGTTTAAGCCACCATTTTCTGTGCTTCTCTATTACTGCAGCTGTATTTTTATTCCTAACTAAAACACATTTTCTAAGAAAGCCATGTTTGCAGAGCCAGTAACTGTTACAAATATTGCCTGTTACCTTAAAATGTTTTAGCTCCGTTTCCTTTTTGTTATCCAGCACATTATCATTATGATATAGCCTGTCCCCAAAGAGGCAATACTTACAATGAGAAGCCGTGCTTGATTCTTCAGTAAATACTTACTTTATTTGACCCTGTTCTAACAACCTAAATGGACGTTTCCGTTGTAAACATTTGTTTCACAAGCAAACACATCCAAATTGAAATGTTTCTTTTCATTGTTGCAGTGAAATATCCATTTGCTTTCAGGCCATTAGGGACTGCTGAATGCTTTTGTAAATGTTTCCACAGCCTGCTGGCCACTCCAGGCCCATCTCTCTCCCACTGCTCAGGAATTTCCTAATGGCCAGGAGCTCCTGAGAGACTTGCTCAGGAGTTCAGTGTTTCCCTGATGGAAGTGATAGCCAAATGTTTCTGTATTTGAGGCAGTTTAAGACTGAACTTCCTTATCAGAACAACTGGTTATCCCAGTGAGTACGTTACTCTTTGGTTATATTAGGTATATATAAAATGCTGTATTAATTATGTCAAGACATTCATCAATAGTTTACTAAAAGACAGTCATTTTAAGAAATTACCTTCATACGATATATTAGAGATAATTATTCTGCTTTAACAATCAAATATTTTTTAATATGGCTTTTTAAATAAAGATGAAACAGAACAGATTAAATGAGGCTTTTTTAAAAATATTTATGTCTATTAACAGTTGATGTTTCCTGTGTACATGTCCCAGAACTTGTCTGAATGCCTTCCTCTCCCATATCCTTCTATTGAAACACTACCCATTCTCCAAGGCTCAATCCCTCACCACCTCAAACAACAACAAGCCTCAAAGCTCCAACCAGTTGCATAGCTCTCTAATGAGGAAAATGGCCCTAGCTGTATGTGTGTGTAATACTGTCCTACTGCCCTGGGAACATCTGATTGAACAAAGGAACGTTGCGAGAGTCAAAAAGAACCCTTTATATGTAAGATGAACAACTACCACTGAAGCATTTTAGCAGACTCCTCTGCCCACTGGTCAGGTGCCAATCAAGCAGTAAGCACGGTATGCGATGGCTTGCATTGAGCAAGGTACGCGTGGGCTTAGTGGTGTTTACTTGCTAATCTGTGGTGAGCAATTTCACACAGATTTCACCACATCTTTGATATAGTGGGGGACAGGTGAAATTGTGCACTGTAGATTGGTGGGAAGGCACAATTGGACCTGTGCATGTCTTGCTTACTGGGTAATCCAGCCCTGCCACTAGTGGATGTTGGAAAACTAGTTAAACAGAAGCTCTCTTCTGCAAAGAATAAATGCAAGAAGATAAGTTATTCAAGCTCAGGTTGTTATACTGTGCATAAACTTGGTGGACATCCCCTTCTTGAAAGCGCTGGGACCCCTCCCAGTTTGAGGTCATCGCTGATGGAAATGCTTCCCCTCTTGTCCTACATCAGAGTGCACTCCCGTAATAAATTGCCACAAAACCCCAATTAGCAAGGGAGGATCACTCTTCTTTGAAAATTAATATAAGCATGTGCATTATAGTGTTCATCTTAATCTGCCTTGCACCTAAGGTAAAAAAAAAAAAATCAAAAATTTAGAAAATTCAAAAATACTGGTTAGCATTTGTTCATCATTTACAGTATAGCAGGCCTTACATTTATTTTCTTCCACGAGTCTGTTGGTTTGTCATACTGTAGGGGCTTACGTGTTGCTGTGATGCTGGAAGGTATGCCACAGGTATTCAAATACCAACAGCATCACTCATGGCAGACAGGTTTCAGCTGAGCTTCTAGACTAAGACAGACTAGGAAGAAGGACCTGGTGATCTACTTCTGAAAAGAATTAAAGCAGTGAAAACCTTATGAATAGCAGCAGAATATTGCATAATATAGTGCCAGAAGATGAACCCCTCAGGTTGGAAAGCACTCAAAAGACTACTGGGGAAGAGCTGCCTCCTCAAAGTAGAGTTGACCTTAATGGCATGGATGGAGTCAAGCTTTCTGCAACTTCATTTGCTGATGTGGCATGACTCAAAATGAGAAGAAAGAGCTGCAAACATCCATTAATAATCAGAATGTGGAATGCACGAAGTATAAAATCTAGGAAAATTGGAAGTTGTAAAAAATGAAATGGAACTCATAAACATCTATACCCTACACATTAGTGAGCTGAAATGGACTGGTATTGGTCATCTTGAATCAGACAATCATATGGCCTATGCCAGGAATAACAATTTGAAGAGGAATGACATTGCATTCATCCTCAAAAAGAACATTTCAAGATCTATCCTGAAGTTCAATGCTTTAGTGATAGGATAATATCCATACGTCTACAAGGAAGACCAGTTAATACGACTGTTATTCAAATTTACTCACCAACTACTAATGCCACAGATGAAGAAATTGGAGATTTTTACCAACTTCTGCAGTCTGAAATTGGTCGAACATGCAGTCAGGATGCATTGATAATTACTGGTGATTGGAATGCGAAAGTTGGAAACAAAGAAGAAGGATCAGTAGTTAGAAAATATGGCCTTGGTGATAGAAATGATACTGGAGATCACATGATAGAATTTTGCAAGACCAACATCTTCTTCATTGCACATACCTTTTACAACAACATAAAGCGTGACTGTAATACGCATAGACCTCTCCAGATGAAATACACAGGAATCAAACAGACTACATCTATGGAGACAGACAATGGAAAAGCTCAATATCATCAGTCAGAACAAGGACAGGGGCTGACTGTGGAACAGACCATCAATTGCTCAAATGTAAGTTCAAGATGAAGCTGAAGAATATTAGAACAAGTCCAAAACCACCAGAGTATGACCTTGAGTATATCCCATCTGAATTTAGAGACTATTTCAGGAATAGACTTGACACATTGAACACTAATGACCAAAGGCCAGATAAGTTGTGGAATGACATCAAGTACATCATACATGAAGAAAGCAAGAGGTCGTTAAAAGCAGGAAAGAAAGAAAAGACCAAAATGGATGTCAGAAGAGACTCTGAAACTTGCCTTTGAACGTAGAGTAGTTACAGCAAATTGAAGAAATGATGAAGTAAAAGAGCTGAAAAGAAGATTTCAAACGGTGGCTCTAGAAGACCAAGTGAAGTATTATAATGAAATGTGCAAAGACCTGGAGTTAGAAAACCAAAAGGGAAGAACACACTCAGCATTTCTCAAGCTGAAAGAACTGAAGAAATAATTCAAGCCTCAAGTTGCAATATCGAAGGATTCTATGGGGAAAATATTAAATGACACAGGAAGCATTAAAAGAAGATGGAAGGAATGCTAAGAGTCACTGTACCAAAAATAACTGGTCGATGTTCAGCTATTTCAGGAGGTCACGTATGATCAGAAACTGATGGTACTGAAGGAAGAGGTCCAAGCTGCACTGAAGACATTGGCGAAAAACAAGGTTCCAGGACTTGACAGAATACCAACTGAGATGTATCAACATAAGTATGCAGTGTTGGAAGTACTCACTTGTCTATGCTAAGAAATTTGGAAGACCTGGCCCAGCAACTGGAAGAAATCCATATTTATGCCTACTCCAAAAAAGGTGATTCACTTGAATGCGGAAATTATTGAACAATATCATTAATATCACATGCAAGTAAAATTTTGCCAAAATTCATTCAAAAATGGTTGCAGCAGTACATTGGCAGGGAACTGCCAGAAATTCAAGCCAGAGTCAGAAGAGGACATGTAACCAGGATATCATTGCTGCTATCAGATACATCCTGGCTGAAAGTACAGAATATCAGAAAGACGTTTACCTGTGTTTTACTGACTATGTAAAGGCATTTGACTGTGTAGATAATAACAAATTATGGATAACATTGAGAAGAATGGGAATTCCAGAACACTTAATTGTGCTCATGCAGAAACTATACATATATCTAGAGGCAGTCGTTCAAACAGAACAAGGGAATACTGCATGGTTTAAAGTCAGGAAAGGTGTGCATCAGGGTTGTATCCTTTCACCATACTTATTTAATCTATATTCTGAGCAAATAATCCGAGAAGCTGGACTATATGAAGAAGGACGGGGCATCGGGATGGAGGAAACCTCATCAACAACCTGTGTTATGCAGATGACACAACCTTGCTTGCTGAAAGTGAAGAGGACTTGAAGCACTTACTGATGAATATCAAAGACCACAGCCTTCAGTATAGACTACATCTCAACATAAAGAAAACAAAAATCCTCACAACTGGACCAATAAGCAACATCATGATAAATGGAGAAAAGATTGAAGTTGTCAAGGATTTCATCTACTTCGATCCACAATCAACACCCATGGAAGCAGCAGTCAAGAAATCAGATGATGCATTGCATTGGGCAAATCTGCTGCAAAAGACCTCTTTAAAGTGTTGAAAGCAAAGATGTCACCTTGAAGATTAAGGTGTATCTGACCCAAGTCATGGTGTTTTCAATTGCCTCATATGCATGCGGAAGCTCGGCAAAGAATAAGGAAGACTGCAGAAGAATTGACGCATTTGAATTATGGTGTTGGCAAAGAATATTGAATATACCATGGACTGTCAAAAGAATGAGCCCATCTGTCTTGGAAGAGGTATAGCCAGAATACTCCTTAGAAGCAAGGATGGCGAGACTACGTCTCACATTCTTTGGACATGTTATCAGGAGGGACCAGTCCCTGGAGAAGGACATCATGCGTCGTAAAGTAGAGAGTCAGAGAAAAAGAGGAAGACCCCCAACAACATGGACTGACACAGTGGCTGCAACATTGGGATCAAACATAACAAGGATTGTGAGGATGGTGCAGGACCGGGCAGTATTTTGTTCTGTTGTACATAATGTTGCTATGAGTCGGTACCAACTTGATGGCACCTAACAACGACATTTATTTTATTGTTTAACCTTCATAGCTCAAAGAAGGAGATAGGATTATTATACTCATTTAGCTCATGAAGAAACTGATACTTACGAAAGGTATGTGTGTGTGTGTTTCAAATCTAGGTAATCTTAGTAAAACAAATAACACAAATTTTAAAATATAGTATGTAATAATACAGTGCTAAAAAAAAGAAATGAAACTCATGGAATCCACTGAATAAAAATGGAAAATGATAAAGCAAGTCTATGAATGGTCCTAAATACTGTCCTTCTGATTCAAGTGGCTCTGTGGCGTCTGGTACCTTGGCCTTGAGATGTTTTGTGATGAAACTTGAAGGTAGAGTATGAAGGACAAAGAGCATGACAGGGCTTTACTTTCTGGCAAGTTGAGGCCCTCAGGCATCGGGCTCTGCCTTTTACTCAAAGCCAGCATGGCCAGGGGTCAAAGGATCTAGGTATTATAAATCTCTGCTCTTACCTTACTCAGACAGTCCAACGGAAGTTAACTTAGAGATGTGTCCCTCTCATCTCAGTAAGCCCTGAAAACCTGCATGGCATAGTGAAAACACAGGGGTTCTGTCAATAGGCATGCATGTGTTTGGACTTTGAATCTTGGTTCTGCAACGTCTTTGCTATATAGGACAAGTTACCTAAATCTCATGCACCTAATAATAGATAGATGAACTGCAGTTGTAAAAATTAACTAACATTTAAAGTGCTGGTCATATAATGCAGTCCAAACTATTAGTTGTATGTCATAGGTTCTTGATCAGTACTAATCAGATCACATTTGTATTTGCACTCCTGGGTGGTGCAAATGGTTAACATGATCAGCTGTTAACCAAAAGATAAGAGATTGAAGTCCACGCAGAGATGCCTTGTAAGAATCACCTGGTGATCTACTTCGGAAAATCAGCCATTGAAATCTCTATGGATCACAGTTCTATTCTGACACACCTGGGGTTACCAGGAGTTGGAATTGACTTGATGACAACTGGTTATGGTGTTCAGCATGGCTGATTCCTAAGCCCAGTGAGTACTTGGTTAATGTTTAATTAATATCAGTTTACCACAGAGTTTAAGAAATTTTCCACAGTCTTTACTGTCTTGAATCTGAAGTTCTGAAATATTGCTCCTGGTTATGGATTTTTGCTACCTTCTGATTAGATAGAATTTTTGTAATAATGATATTCCTTGTATCAGGGTTTGACCTGCATGTTTCTTCTTTTATATTAACACAATGCAGGAGAACAAAACAAATTAGACAAATAATGGAAGATAAATCCTATGATTTGTATCTCTTAGTTGCTCTCGTGCTATGATTTCCCAACTTTGTATTTCTGAAGTTGTTATTTAGTGATAGTTTTGAACTGGTTTCTTTTTACTCTCTAACAGAACAGCTGTGATTTCCATCTGCATTTCTTCAAAGAAAAAAAATTAATAAATTCAGACCTAGGAAAGATATTAAAAATTATTTTGATTGTGTTTCCTGAATGAACGTCTTATTCTTAAAGGGTCTGGCATTGCAAACAGTTCAAACAAAAACCGTAAATGTAGACAGCCAACCTGTGACTCTTCTATCTCTGGTGGCACTGCAAGAAATGTGATATAGTTTAACATTATTATGTCTAGCTCAGTTTTGAAAATTGGGGGGGGGAATTCATACTTTTTCTGTACCAACACTCCTTTGGGCAATCACTTCAGGTATCTTTTATTGCAGAAGGGGAGGTGCAGCAGGATAAGGTCAAGGTTGGATAAGTCTCTCGTACAAAGGATTGAGATGTAAACCTAGTATCTTAAAAAGAAAGGCATAGATACATGCGTGTGAATGTGTAAGTGTGTATGTATATACATGTTTGTGTGTGCTGTATACATATTTATATATACATAGGAGGCTCAGTTATGGTGACTTCCTAGACATATCCAAATACTTTGTGGGATGGATTTACTGGGTTAAAAGGATTGGGACCATAGTCTCGTGGGACAACTCAGTTAATTGGCATAACATAATCCATAAAGATAATGTTCTACATCCTAGTTTGGTGAGTAGCGTCTGGGGTCTTAAAAGCTTGCAAATGGCCATCTAAGATACAACTATTGGTCTCTGCTCATCTGGAAAAAAATAGAATGAAGGAAATCAAAGACTCAAAGAAGAAAAAGAAACTATTAATCCATAGGACTCATAGCCCACATGGACGAGGGCCTCATTTAGCCTGAGACCAGAAGAACTAGATGTTGCCCAGCTACCACTATCTACCATTCTGACCAGTGACACAATAGAAGGTACCAGAATAGAATGGGAGAAAAATGTAGAATAAAACTCAAATTCCTAAAAAAGGACAGACTTACTGGACTGATACAGACTAGAGGAACCCCCAAGACTATCACCCAAAGATATCCTTTGAACTTGGAACTGAAGCCATTCCCAGAGGTCATCTTTCATCCAAATAATAGATTGCCTTATAAAATAAACAGTATCACCCATGAGTACTGTGTTCCCATAAGTCATCAACTATATGAGATCAAACAGTTAAAGCAAAGATGAGAAGGTAAGTAAGGGAAGGGAAGCTTGCTTAATGGAAACAGAACGAACAGAATGGAAATAATGAGAATGCTGACACATTATGAAAAATGTAACCAATGTCCCAGAACAATGTGTATAAAAATTGTTAAATGGGATCCTGATATGCTGTGTAAACTTTCACATAAAACACAATAAAATATTATTTTAAAAAAAGAGAGAAAGAATGGCATAGAGAGAGTGGTGGAATACAGACTTAGCCAATTTAAAAGTATTTCAGAAGTAGATCATTAAGCCTTTCTTCTCTGCCAAGTACACTGTTATGGATTGACTTGTGTCCCCAAACAATATATGTTGTAATTTCTAAACTCTGTCTCTGTGGTATGGAGCACTGGTGACACAGTGGTTAAGCACTTGGCTACTATCCAAAAAGTTAGTGGGTCTAACCCACCAGCCAGTCCATGGGAGAAAGACGTGGTAGTCTGCTTCTGTAAAGATTAAAACCAACACAAACCAAACCCATTGCCCCAGAGTTAATTCCAACCGGTAGCAACCCTACAAAACAGAGTAGAAATGCCCCATAGGGTTTCCAAGGCTGTGATCTTTAGGGAAGCAGACTGCCACATCTTTTTCCTACAGAGCAGCTGGTTAGTTTGAAGCACCGACCTTTTGGTTAGCAGCTGAGTGCCTAACCACTGCACCACTAGGCTCCTCCGTAAAGATTACAGCCTTGGAAATCCTACGGAGCAGGTCTCTATCTTATAGGGTTGCTATGAGTTGGAATCAGGTTTTTTTTTTTTTTTTTTAATGCCGGTGGTTATAATCCCTTTTGGGAATTGGTTGTCTTTGTTACGTTACTGAGGCAGGATTAGTGTTGGGTGTGTCTTGAGTCAATCTCTTTTTAGATATAAAAGAGATGAAACAAGAGGAGGAGATGTTGGAAGAGAGATTCCAAGTCACATGAAGATTGCCTGGAGTAGAAGCACCAGAGTCAACAGAGAGGGAAAGCCTTCCCCTAGAGTTGGCACCCTGAATTTGGACTTCTAGCCTCCTAAACTGTGAGAAAATGAATTTCTGCTTGTTAAAGCCACCCACTTGTGGTATTTCTATTATAGTAGCACTAGATAACTAAGACATACACTCCTTCCCCCCAGTGTCATGGCAGTCTTAGACTAGATGTTGTTGATTGTGGATCCAAGTAAATGAAATTCTTGGCAACGTCAATATTTTCTCCATTTACACTGGATAGATGTAAGAAAATTCATTAACACAGTGGTTAAGAAGAGGCACTTCGGGACTGACATCTGTGTATTAGAATCCCAGCACTGCCACTTAATAGCTATTTGGCCATCAGAGAGTTATTTACTTTCCTACTCCTATAAAATAGGGATATTAATATCATCTTCTCACAGAGTTCTTATGAGTATTAAATGAACTAATATACAGAAAGCAGTTAGAACAGTACTTGACAGGTCATAAGCTTGCAATAAATACTTGCTGTTGTTTCTCTAACTCCAATGATATTACACATATATTTTGGTATTACTTGCAAGTTTGAAATGCCTGATGCTTTAAACATCTGTGTTGTTGGTTGTTTGAGGCATTGAACGGAACATTTATAACTGAGAGTTTTGAGGCTTAGAGAAGGGCACAGGGTGGAAGGAGAATGCAAATGTAAGTTTACAGACAGGTAAGAAGTCCCTGGGTGGTATAAATGGTGAAGAACTTGACTATGAACTGAAAGGTTGGTGCTTCGAACCCACCTAAAGGCACTTAAGAAGACAGGCCTGGCTATCTGCTTCTGAAAGGTCACAGACTTGAAAACCCTATGGAGCAGTTCTATTCTCCAAACCTGATGTCACCAGGAGTCGGAATCTACTCAACGGCAGCAGACAAGAACAACAGATAAATATATAGACAGACAGCTATGTCCTCTGTTTATATTCAGGTATCATAATAGATGATGAGCAACTTGATTATGTTGAAAAATAAAATGATTTGGAATATATCTCCACCACTTTTGTATCAGCTTGAACAGCCTCACAACTGGCAAAATCTTTAAATCTCTTACCCTGCTCATGCAAAGCCACAAGCTTTGTGTTTGATGGCTGTACTTCAGGATATCTAAAAGACCCAGCCTTTTTATAAACTACTGTTTCCCAGTAATGATATTAGGATGAACCAATAAGAAACTGCAGTGAAGAGGGTGGGGAATAAGACACACAAATACTGAAATAATAGGAAATTAATGCAAACTGCTAATTGTTTGAACTTGAGCTTGCCACTGGACCACTGAGTTTTTGTTCATAATGTAAACTATTCTACTCTATTAAATTTTATTAGGTGACTTATGAAAGAATTTATTTAAGGTATGTATGTATGTATGGCACGTATGCATAACCTAAAACCAAAACAAACCAACCCCATTGCCGTTGAGTCGATTCCGAACCACAGCGATCCTAGAGGGCAGAGTAGAACTGCCCCATAGGGTTTCCAAGGAGCAGCTGGTGGATTTGATTTAACCTTTTGGTTAGCAGCCATATCACTTAGCCACTACACCACCCGGGCTCTAGGAGAGTAGAAATATGTACATGCTTATTCACACACACACGCATCCAAAAATAATACAATAGAAGGTGCTGCTATATCCACTGGATCACTTACATGTCTGATTGATGACTGACTCACAGAATTCTTCTTATTAGAAACAGACAAAGCTGTTTTACAGAAAGGGCCTATAAATGAAAGGATCCACCTTTCCTCACCTACTTTATTTCACAGGTTATATGAATTTTATTATCCTCTTAAAATGATACATCACTTAGTTTCTGATCATTTCATGCTAACCAATCTGTCTTCAGGTTTTATTTTTCAGCACTTGGTAAATGGAGGTAGATTGTCTACTGACAATCTGAACATTTCCTTCTGCTTTTCCTGCATTCAGTAACACCCAACTGGTGGTAAAATTTAACCAGAGTGACGTGGTCAATTTTGTAAAATTCATCATTCACTTCACTTAAGTCGTTGCTCTGTATTCTGGGAGGTAAATCCTAAACCCAGGGACTAAGTCTTACTCATATTTGTATACTAACAGGCCTAGTTATAAAGTAGGTCCTCAACATGTTTTTGCTGAACTATTGAATGGAATAGGATTGAATTGGAAAGTAAAACAGGATTTCATTTTACTTGGATCCACAATCAACACCCGTGGAAGCAGCAGTCAAAAAATCAAATGATACATGCGTGTACATTGGGCAAATCTGCTGTGAGAGACGGCTTTAAAGTATTAAAAAGTAAAGATGTCACCTTGGAGACTAAGGTGCGCTTCACCCAAGCGGTGGTATTTTCAGTCACCTCATATGCATGTGAGAGCTCACAATGAATAAGGAAGATGGGAGAAGAACTGATGCCTTTGAATTATAGTGTTGGAGGAGAATAGTGAATATACCCTGGACTACCGGAAGAATAAACAAGTGTCTTGTAGGAAGTACAGCCGAATGCTCTTTAGAAGCAAGGATTGTTAGACTTCTTCTCACACACTTTGGACATGTTATCAGGAGAGACCAGTCCCTGGAGAAGTACGTCATACTTGGTAAGGAAGAGGGTCAGTGAAAAAGAAGACCCTCAGCCAGATGGACTGACACAGTGGCAGCAACAATGGACTCAAATGTAACAACTATTGTGGGGATGGTGCAGGATCGGGTAGTGTTTCGTTCTGTTGTAGGTAGGGTTGCTATGAGTTGGAACTGACTTGACAGAACCTAACAACAAACGACAACATTGGCTTGAAATGACTAGTTATTTTAGTTCTTAGATACATATTCATCCAGCCTCAAATGTACTTGCTCTCTGAGTAATGTGGCCAGCTGTACAATTTTACTACTACAATTGTAGTCTACTATTAGCCTGCATGAAGTGTGTTTGGGAAAGGGGGTGGATCATTTAGTAAACTGTCACAGAAAGATATACAAACAAAGACAATGGCTCCATCCAAAACTTCAAAAAAATCTGCTTTCTTCATGAAAGTTAGATGATTCTAGTTCAACAATTCCCTTCAGCATATCCAAAATCAAAATCAAGTTTTAAAAAGAACATTAGTGATGTGAGAAATGTTCATAACCTTATAACTAGAAGAATAACTAGCTAGCCACACTTGCCCAGCCCCAAGACAGAAATTGCAACAAGCACATTTTCTAAGTACTTAACTCTTAAAGCCAAAATTCCAAGTCTTTAACTTGATCTATCCGTAGTTTAAATGTACTTAATAGACATATGACTTCACAGTGTAATATTCTTTATTCCCAGTAGGCTACCTGGCCATAATTTGAAAGGTGAGGTGGATATAAACAAACGTATCTAATACTGCTCTGCCTAATAAGAGGAGGTAGTTTCTTTAACCTTTAGAGAGGTCATTTTGTGCAATATAGGCAACTAGGATTATATTCTGCCTCCTCAATAACAACAATAAAAATATTTACGTAGCACTGACCGTGTGCTAGGCAATATGTATTTTACACATTTTAATCCATTTAATTCTCGCCACACCTCATAAGGAAAGTTCTGGTATGTTCCCATGTTTGCTTCTAACATTTTCACAGAGAGGAGCAGGCCTGAATTTACAAGGAGAGTCAGGAACTTGAGAGAGCCCAGGACTGAATGAATGTACAAGAAAGGTATTAACTTCTTGTGTACCTTCTTTTCCTTAAATTATGAGAAAGTCAAATTGAGTTAACACTTTTTACAATTTTCTTCCTTTCATTGTAATTCCCTTTAGTCCATTACACAGGCACAAACAGCCATGAGTTTTGATACTGTGAAAACTCAATGGACGAAGAAGTAAAAGGAAGTCTAGACTATCTTACATTCCCTAAGCCACCATGTTTTCAGGGTGGGAGCAACATTTCAGAGGGAGTCTCTGTCTCTGAGCTCTAAAGGAGACCAGCAGAAAAATGAGAGGTGAACCGAAAGCTCCACTGCAAGGTGCAGGGAGCAGAGCATGGCTCCAAAGAACAACCGCTTGGACCAACTCAATGTAAAGAAACATCTTTCCTTGTGGTACATATTTTAACTTAGAGGATGCAATTTCTGTTGGGGCAAAAAGCTGACTCTTGGATTATATTTTCAAGTGATACAAGCAATTAAGTAAACAGTTTGGTACTAAAAGACTTATCTATGTGCATATGTTAATAGTGATTATGAGTGAAGAGAGTAGGAGGGACTTTTATTTGCTTTTTGTGCTATTGCAAATTTTCTAATATCATTATGATATATAAGGATTGCTTTTTATATCAGAAAAAAACTAATAAAAAGAAATTACAGATGCATAATCTTGGCTAGATAAGCATGGTAATAAACACTTTAAAAACCTCATTTAGAAAGCCTTGTGTTGCCTCTTAGAGACCAAGGACATTGGTGCCCAATGGCCTGCTCCACCACTTAGCAGCTTTTGACTTTGGACAAATTGTTTGAAGTCTCCTTGCCTCAGTTTATTTAGTTATAAAATGGGTATGATAATAGTTGCTCATATATAGGATTGCAAAGAGGATTAAATGAAATAACACATATAAAACACTTAGACCAGGAAGACCAGGACCAGGTATACAGCAAGTACTTGATAAATGTTAGCTATTATTTTTTAATCCTCACAATCACACTACAGAGGATAAGGAGGCAGAGAAGTTATAGTCATTTCCCTCAGGTCACAAAGCCAGGGGAATATTCAAATCAAGATTTAAATACAGATATGGCTGGCACCAAATGTTCTGCCTAATATTCTGTTATTGCTATTGGTATAATAGTCAGAAATCCGTGGCATGATTGAGTGAGTGATTCTGTGGTCATCTGATTAATCTATTAAAATATAGCCAACAGTCTTTTCTCTTTCTGTCTCTCTCTTTTTTTTTTTTCTATGCAGTTTTTCTCCTTTTCGATTCTCTTGTCCAAATTGATAAGAGTGTAAACGTAGATTATGATAACACTGGTGCTGTATTAGGTAGAATTTTATTTCTCTCCCACGTAGCCCTCAAAGGAGAGCAGTACTGGTTGTTAGGGCAACTCTGCCATCCTCCAACATGTGGTTTTCAAAGTTGCTCCAAAAACAAACAAATCGTTGCCGTCGAGTCACTTCCGATTCATAGAGACCGTAGACATCGCTATTTCCCAGTCAGCAGGAAGAGAGGGAAAGACAGAGTCCAGAGCGAGTATATTTAAAGACATAATTAAGAAGTTGAACATGTAATTCCTTCACATATATACTGAACAGAAAATCCAAACCTAGCTGCCAGACAGGCTGGGAAATACAGTCGGTAGGTTCTATTACTAAATAATGAAGGAGAGAGAAAACATAGAAGGGGGCGGTTTCTGGCTCATTCACAGGAGTGCAGTAAGTATAATTACATGATTACTAATGCCCCAGAATCTCTTTTTATACTTTATATTTGTGTCTAATGACTGATAGTAGAGAGTTTTGTGACTCTTACGGAAAGGACCCATCGTGAATGTTGTTACTGATCATTGGCACGTTAATGAAACCAGCATCTTTCTTCTATTGTAACGACTGTTGCTTTCACTTGCTCTTTCAGTATTACTGATGTGAACAATGCCACCAGAATAGTCCAAGGCAGCAACATTGGTAGATTTTTTTTTTTAATTGAAATTACACACTGAAAGATGTTTCATAAAATAGTTTGATAAAACATGTCAATGCCTTTTTTTTTTCCCCAGGGTGAGGGTGGTATTGAGATGTAAATGACTCAGTCATTTAGCCCTCTCTCTATGAGAATCCACAAGAGAAATTTCTTCTAGAGCTCAGTGGTGATAAAATCTTCTTTTTGACTGTTTTTCTGCTATACAAAAAAATAGAAGAGTGAGTTATATAACTAATCATCTTTCCTGTTTTGTTAACTAGGAAACATAGATAATAATCCACAGCCTACTTTTATAAATTCATAGGGCTGGTGTGTTAGCTTTTTCTCTCTTATTATTCTACATTATTTTCCTTCATTCTGATTAACTTCATTTTCATGGATTTTTATAATTCACCTGTAGGAATGATGTGTACATATAAACAAATAAATAAATGCTGGAAATTGCATCGTCATGTGGGACTCGGAAATTCTGTTACATCCATTCACTGTATAATTGCCTACATAATTAGACATGCCCAAAGATAATATAATATTGCTTACTTTAACTTAAAAAAATCTTTAACTTTTAAAATAATAAGAAATTCATTTGATAAGTGATCATTCCTTTATAAAAATGCATGAATGTAAAACTGCTAGTTGGTAAATTAAGAACTTATTTTTAGTACAGAACAACTGCTATCAATTTAACTTATGCTTAATTAGGAAAAGGTAATGTTTACATATGGTGTTAACATCTTTAGTAGAGTTGCAAACTAGAAAGGATTTTGCTTACGATAGAAAACTGAAATGCCCGTAGTGACTCTAACTTTTTGTTTTGAATCGTGAGAGTAAAAAGATGGATCACTTTTGGGGAAAAGTTTTGGCTCACAATGCAAGTTTTAACACCTTTGCAGTGATTACCCATACCTCTGGCAGAAAAATCTTTTATGACCCTATGGGTCTTTGCCATAGCTAAAACCAGTCAGGACTTTTCAGAATGGTAGCTATTAAATTTAGCCTGATTAAATGCAGTTCCCATCTTAAATTATGCAAAATGTAAGGACCCACAGATCAAAACTGAGGTAGAATTAGGACCCGTAGGCATTCTAGCAGTTAAGACATGGAGGGCTATGGAGACTGTGCTATGGGGATGTGATTCTTAGTTGAATTGCTTTGAATAATTCTCCTTGCTTAGAAGCAAATGATGATGCATGCTGCTGAGTCCAAAGAAGAAAAATAGTTTAATGATTTAGATTATGAACATCAGTACGAAAAAACCTGAAATGTAAAGCCTTTTCAGTTGATAACAGGACACTTTTGTAAACCACTTAAGGCTGTGATAAAATCCTACTTGACTGGCCCACGAGCAGATGTGACAAGTTGAATTTATTTCCTCTCTTACCAGGAAGCTTTGCAGGAAACTCTTAACATATGGTGCATTTTGCTTCCATCTAGAGCTATAAATGTTATTGGAAAAGGATGTTCCCAAGAGCAGCGAGTTTCTGACGTCTCTGCCAAATGGAGTCCAAATGATCCTTCTGTGGTTCTGAATTCCCCGAGTTCTTAGGAGTTGGCAACCAAAGGTCTCTGATCTAAACACAGCTCACTAATTTAATTATTTTATTATAGATTTGTGGAAACTCTTTCAGACCAGTGACTTAGCATCTGTATTGTATCTGGCTATACAGGAAGCGCAAGTTAGAAGGGTGTAAATATTTTGTTTCTTAACTGCTTTCATTTGAAAACTTGGAAATCATTTCACACGGAAAGCAGGCACCACGAACTGAATACCTAAGAATGTGAAATTGAAATATGAGTCGAATTTGCAGTTTTCCCATGTTTAGGGCTTTCCATAACTTACCTAGTATCAGTACACTGTGATGTGGTCGTAAATGCTCGGCTTGATTACCCATCATAAAACATAAAATATTTCCAAGAAAAATCATTGACTATCTTATGGATAGTTTATAAGACTCCCTCAAAGTGCTGAATACACACCAGAGGACACATCCTTATTTAGTGTCTTTTTGGAGCATTCCATTTTAATAAATTAAAAGAATGAAGTCAATACTTTGACCATTAAGAGTCTGGTGCGAGCTAAAGCAGCACCATGATTACTACACTGAAACGAGTGACCAACTTGTTTATATTGTCAATGTAATGAGCTATGCTGAAATGTCATTTAGTTTGAGAAAGCAAAGGTTTTAAAGTGAAAATATGAAAATTGAAGTTTATAAAGTTGTTTTATAATAAGTGATTATTTAAGTATTAAAGTGTTCCAGACTGATTATTAAGTTATACTTAAACCAAAAAACCCGTTGCCTTCGAGTCGATTCCGACTCATAACAACCCTATAAGACAGAGTGGAACTGTCCTATATGGTTCCCAAGAAGCACCTGGCGAATTTGAACTGCGGGCCTTTTGGTTAGCAGCCATACCTCTTAACCACTACGCCACCAGGATTTCCAAGTTATACTTATGTACACATATATGTACACATGTACATTTATCTTTAACATGTAATAGCATTTTAACAATATTCTACCACTCATTAAAATGAATCATTTTATAGTCTTGAGTATCAGGTATCAACCCATGATATGAGTCCTAAAGACTCAAGTTCTGTGTGTGTATAGAGAGATAGGGATCCATCACTGGGTCCAAAAAATAATCTGTCAAGTATGTGTGTAATGAGTTTAGATACAATTTATCAGACAAATGCATAGTACTTACTTACAGCTCTTATGTTGTGGTAAAAATATTTTGAAAATTTAATTATAGTTTTAATAGCTGTCTTTGCAAACCTAGATCATCATTTCAGTCTTTGTACTTCAAATAAGTCTTAACACGCTAAAAAGAAAATTATAATATGCCAATAGCTATGTATTTAAAAACACTGAATTATAAAATTAAACAAGTTAATCAATATAAACTAATCAGCAACATAAAATCTTATAAAATTCCATTTTAAAATCCTTATTTGGGCTAATTTCTTATTATTTAAAATCAAACACTTTAAAATGTTCAATAATGTTCACGTAAATTGAATACTCTTATTTAAATAATGATTGCAATTTCATCTTGTCTTCAATGTGATGTGTATCATCAAGTCCATTTTACCACTGTGTTGTTAAAAGAATTTTTTAAATTAATGTAGCATTTCCCAGAAATTCTTAGAAAATTTTTTTTTTTCTAGCAGTAGTAGCACTTTCCAGGAGACTATGTCCCTAATTTTAATTGTTATAAGAATTATAATTACTTGTTGACAGTCATGTATAGCAATGCCACAGAGAACACAATTCAAGACGCCATTTAACTATCATCTTACATGCGCCATTAAGCAGGTAGATACTTTAACTGATACTGAGATTACTTGCATATGCAACGTATTTCATTACTAATATAATATAGGTATATAGCATCCCAGTTAATTTATTAACTTTCTCAAACATACACTTTTCAAAATTGTTTTCTTTAGTTTTAACAAAAAAAAGAAACTATTGGAACCCTACCACAGTTTATACTGTGACTTCCTTAATTTCATTTTTTTTTCTTCCAGTTATTGGAATTATACTTGGTTCTAAAATTAGAAAAGTAGAATAAAAAAAGATTCAGTTGTTTGGCATTCACCATGCCACGATCAATCAATTTGATGGTTGACTGAAATTATATTGTTGCAGAAAACTAAATCTTACTTCATATAATTCTCTTCTTTTAAGAAAATATAATATTACATTGAGTTGGAGTTGAAACAGCTATCATAAAGCTGTTTTCTAGACACACAGACATTTTATAACTAGGAGTCTTGGATCTTATCTAACATGAACCCCCAATTTTTAAGATGAGGCAAATGAAACCAAATGTTGTAAAATTCATAGATTTTGAGGGCTGCAACGGCCATTACAAGATCATGGAACAAGTTCAAATCATGGCAATTCTGGTTGTTTCATCCAGACAGGTGACTTGAATGAACTAAACTGCTAATGATCAAAGTCCCTGCACCTTGGCTCCTAAGGAACAGTTGCTCCATTCACATTGTCACATGGATTGCATGAGGGCACTTGGAATAAAAAGGTCATGGTGCTTTTGTATTGGAAGGGCAAAGATTATCAAGTCCCATGTTCTCTCTCAGCAGATGAGGCCCAGAAAGTTAACACAAATTCCCAATTGAGTTTAGTGCCCACCGTAATCCAGTATGACCTCATCTTAACTAATTACATCTACCAAGACCCTATTTTCAAATACCGCCACATTCTGAAGTTCCAGATGGACCTTAATTTTGGGGAGACACTATGCAACCCAGTACAGGTGTTTATATGCCAGTCGCTCTTCACACATTATTTGGCTCTCCTGATCTCATGCCTACAATTAATTTTGTTCGTTTGTTTTCCATTTTCCTCTGGTCTTCCATCAAATTTCATTCATACCAACCTCTCTAAGGCATTTTCCCATCCTATAATATTCTAGATAGTAAAAGGGGTCAACAGTGAGAATACACCACTAAGAACTTGGAGGTGTCCCTCTGAGGGTTCGATGAACAGTTATTTGACTTGTTCTTGACCTGCAATATGGTATGGCACACAACAAAAAATAAAAAGTTGACAACATAAGAAAATCAGTGAAGAAATTTTGTCAGTATATACTTAACATTGTCCAACAGAGAGAGAGAGATTAATTAGCTAGCGGGATGTGTAAGTGAAGGCAAAGGAGAGAGCCAACATTAACATTCTGATTACTAAGGACGATTTGTCAGATCTCACCATAGCCTGGGAAAGTTTATTCATCATCACTGTTTTTTCCTGCTTACTCTCTGAACCTTCCCTTTGGCACAGGCTTTAATGGCATTTGAAACATTGTCTGCCTCAACTCACTGTCTTTAGAATAGTCTTTCATTAGTGGCATGTACCACACCTATGACATCTGGCAATCAGTTGGTGCCCACACTAGGACAATAACCTTCTCCAGATTTGTGGTGACTAACATAAAAATCCAATTAGGTATAATGTAAGTTAAATATAATTTTAAAAAAAGCAACTGAGGATAGTCTTAATTCATTCAAGATATTGAACCTCAGAACACAAAAACTATATGTTTCCCAACATCAGCCTATCATGTCCAAGTCTATCTCTAAACCAACCCTCCATTTTATAGACAGGCAGACTGGGTAAAGTGGTCAAAAAAGGGATCTTTCATGCTAAGCAAAATATTGGTGGAAATTTGTACCCTCTATAATCTGCTAAGGAGCCCTGGTGGCTCAGTGGTTAAGAGCTCAGCTACTAACCAAAAGGTTGGCAGTTCAGATCCACCAGCTGCTTCTTGGAAACCCTATGGGGCAGTTCAACTCTGTCCTATAGGGTGACTATGAGTCAGAATCAACTCAGTGGCAATGGGTTTGATTCTGTATAATCTGCTGCAACCTTGACAAGTGGAAATATACAGATCAGCTTCCTGCCATTCCTCTCAACTCCTGCCCCCAAAGGAGAAAAAAAATAAAAGCAGTGTCTATATTGTGCATATCATATTCACATCAGTCAAGTCCATAATAGTATACATAAATGTCTCCTTTTAATGCTTGTTTTCTCGACTTTCAAGTAATTGTTAAGATAAAGTTGACGGATTCAAATGATCATGCCTAAAATTTGATACTGCTTCTGTTTATCAAGTACAAGTCAACAGTTGTATCTACGGTATTTGAGAGCATAATTAAATATATATTCATTTTTGAACTAGAAATAAGTCAGCTGTGTAAATTAACACATGCCTACAGGTTCCAAGTTTTAAAGAAACTACTGAAGTGTCATAAACCAAAGGCAGATAACACAAGTCTAACTATGACTCAGGACACCAAATTTGAAGGAACTCTGGCCTTGGATTTAGATGGCTTGCCTGGGATCCCTATTCTGCTACTTACTATCTTTGTGACCGCAGGTAAATTACTAAACTGCTCTGACCTACAGTTTCATTATCTTTAAAATGAAAGTAACTGGTTTGTTGTGGGAATTAAGAGGATTCTTGTTTATAAAAGTGGCCTCACAATTTATAAAACTTATTTACAAATTTGAAAGATTGTTGCCTATAATAATCTTTAGACTTATTTGATATACAGTCATTATGATTGTGTTTGGAAAAGCTCATACAAAGTTGGCTTTAAAACAAACAAATAGAAATAAAAGCAACAAACTTAAGACCATTCCTCCCCCAAATCTTCAGAAGCCTAACATGATCATACCTGTCCCTTTTGTTTCTCTTCTAACATGATCTGAATCCAAGCTACAGTAAACTCTGACCACAAACTCCTATCATTAGAAGTCTCTCATCTCCTCACTTCTAAAGAAATCTGTTTCTCAGTTTCATTATTACTCCTCCCCTTCCCATCCCTTGATAGCTCACTATTGTCTCAGTTCATCAGCCCCTCTTCTGGCCTCATTTACCTGCCTAACCAGCCTTGAACTAAGGTCACCCATTTTATTAGATTTTCACACTCTCTTGCCCCAGAGCTGCCTTTGCAATCCCAAGAAGGGGTAAATACCATCATCTGCCGTCTCAGCTCCCAGTCCCAGGCTGCCACACACTGTTGAAGAAAGCCATAAAGCCAGGTTGACTTGTTCCACTACAGTTCTGAGCTGAGCTATCTAAAATCAGTTGGGCCCTCATTGCTTCTTGACAGTACTTGTTCTTATCAATGATTTACAGCTGTTTGTATTTCCCATAGTGTCAATTCCAAGGTTTCTTCCCACTCTCAATTTTTTTATATGATATGATCTCTCAGTTCCTAGTGAGAGTCAAAGCCAATGCTTGATTCCTCCTGTTTCCTTTTATCTGTAATTCCACCTTTTCCTTCTGATTGCATAGAAAGGTGCTTTCCTCCACCATTCTAAGCCTTTCAGTTGTGCCCTTAGTCAATGTCCTCTTTCTTTCACTAAGACTTTGTTGTCGTTAGCTGCTGTGGAGTCTGCCCTTGACTCATGAGGACCTCATACACAACAGAAAGAAATGCTGCCTGGTCCTGTGCCATCCCCACGATCAGTTTTGGATTGAACTTTTGTGATCCATAGGGTTTTCATTGGCCTATTTTTTGGAAGTAGATCACCAGGACTTTCCTCCTCTTCATCTGAGTCTGGAAGCTTCACTGAAACCTGTTCAGCATCATAGCAATAGGCAAGTCTCCACTGACAGATGGGTGGTGGCTGCACATGAGGTACATTGTCCAGGAATTGAACCTAGGTCTCCCAAATGGAAGGGGAGAATTCTATGTCTCACTAAGACTTTAACATCTCATCATATACATATGATTTGCCCTTACTGAGCTTTTCCAAGATCCAGGCACTTTCTGGATTTGCCATCTTGTTTCTTTCATGTAAAACTCCTGAAAGGAGAGGGTACACTCATTGGTTCCCCTTTTTTGTTACTTATTCACTCCTTCTGATCTATTTTTTGCTCCAGTAAGTAAATCCAGTGATGTTTCTTCAGCCTTCCTCTATTTGTTCTTTGTAAAGCAATTGGCATTATTGACATCGCACTGTCTTGAAATTCTCCACTATGTTCCCCCAAAACCAGTCTCTTCTAGTCGTATTTCATTTCAATAGTATCCATATCGTCCCAGACACCTGAGTTCAAACATCAGGACCATGTCTTCCTTTCTCCTCTCCTCTGCACCTTATGGACAATAGTTGGCATATTCTATTGCTTCTGTTTTTGCAACATCTATCACATTTACACTCTACCCAAAATTGCTTATTCCAATTCTACTGAGCCAGATTAAGACAATTTTCTCCTAACCCCTTCTCTTTCAAGTCTTTTCCCTGATGATATATTTGCACCCTGATTTTTAAGTTCATCTTCAAATTATTTCAATTTACCTTTTATTCCTAGCTCTTACCACCTGTCAAAAGGAAATCCTTGCTCTTCTCCTTATAAAATATGAAATTTCCAGTCACAGAACTCTACCAGAGATGGAAACCAGGGGAGGGGAGGGCAAATTGCATTATGTGGCTTTTTCCTCTAAACCAAATTACATTTATACTTATTAAAAAGAGTACAAAATTCAGGCTATACAGGTGTTTCCAGATTGTGACAGTTCACTAAACTGTATGTGTATGATATATGCACTTTTCTATATGTAGTGTATATTTCAATAAAAGTAAAAAACAAACAAAAAAATCCCAAAACAACAACAAGGACAGGCTTAAAGGAACAAGAAAGAGAAAAAATGTCAACATACAGTCTGAGGAATGGGTTTAGTAGGATAAGAGAAGCTAAGCCAAATTTGGTATCAGGATTCACTAATTTCTTCTTTTAATTCTGTCTCTCTGGTGCCCAGAATAGCATTAGAATCTCCAGTACACCAGGATCACGCATATTCTAGGGAAAACAGTATATTTGGTCAGAACTTATGACTGTATTTTAGGTAAGACAGGAGTGTCATATATAATTACAAGCATTTCTGAATTTATAATATCCTGTTTTCAAAAATCATGAAATGACTCAAGAAAGCAACCCATCAGGTGGCAAAAGTTAAGTTGCTGATACATTTGTGTTTTTCATTTAAAGACGGGCTATCAGTACCATTCCTGATAAAACGTGTCAGAGCCATCTGCGTAAGTAGTTTACTTCAGTATTTAAGTGCAATTTCAGGGGTCAATTCGAACAGACCGGGATATTGATATCAGCTTAGCTCTTTACTGGATACATGACTTTGAGAATGTACTCTGAGCTCTATGGGCTTCACTTTCCTCATTTGTAAAATAAACATAAAAAAAAACTACTTTGCAAGAATGTGGTGAGGATAAAAGAGGACGATATAATTTGAATAGCATAACATTGGAAACAATGCATGTACTCAATACATAGCTGTTAGTAACTCATCTGAAAAATAAGGAGGCTGGACTTGATAAACCTTAAAATCTCATCCAATTCTAACTTTCTAAACTTTCTGTGTTGCTGTAGGGTAAAGAATTTAGCTTTACCCAAAGTAAGGTGGCCTTTGTCCTTAGTTCCTAAGAAATAACCCTCGGAGTGACTGGGGTAACTTGGTCTGAAACTTCCAGGTCACACCTGAGGATTTGTGCTGGGGAAGTGGGAGCTGACCATACCAGAAAACACTCTCCTGGGAGGCTGATAGCAACTAGCCTCAGGAGGCATGATTTAGCCTATCATGCAGGACCAGCCAATAAAAGCCTGGAACACAGAGGCTCAGAGAGCTTCCTGGTCAGTGAAGAGACGGTGACGCACCCTTTTTGGGTCCTGGAAGCTCCACGGTGGGAACCCTCTCAGATCTTGCCATTCCATCTCTTCCTTATGATGAACCTGCTTTGTATTCTTTTTGCTATTATAAATCTGTAATCATAAGCATAGTACGCTCAGTGGTTCTGTGAGGTGTTTCAGCAAAATTATTGAACCCAAAGGAGAAAGAGAACCAGCAGGTGAAAGTAAGGGTATCATGTGGACTCCCAAACTTGTTATTCGGCAGTCTAAAGGATGCTGTCCTTTTAACTGTAAGATCTGTCCTAGCTCTGATTGGCTAGGGTCAGAGAGAGAGTGTGTACATGAGTAGCTGGTGTCAGAAATTATTAAGAAGTAGGAAAGCATGAACAGGATCAATCTCCATATTTTGGAGACTGAATTCATGCTAATTCTTATCCACAAAGTTATTCACAAAGTTGCCATTACTAAGATCCCTTTTCCGTAATAGTGGGCCTTATAGATTCCTGAGAAAATATGAAAAAGTGAAACAACCAATATGACTTGTAGAAGTTTGTGATGTTATATTAGCAGACATTTCGGGGACTAGATTTTAGACATTAGCCTACCACAAAAAATAAACTATTCCCCAATTGAGCACCCTCAAGTCAGCCTGTGAATGTGGTCTTTGCTTCAATTTCACAGATTTTTTTTTTTTGGGGGGGGGTGGGTGCAGGGAGAACTTCTTCTAATTTCTCCTTTGTCTTCACTATTTTTTATGAATATTCAGTCCTTCTCCTTATTGCTAGATTAGACAACAATCAATACTACTTTAGACAGAAAACATTCTAAGGAAATGCAGGTTTAGGTTATCAGTGTTATCCCATGTCATTGTAAGAAAATGCAAAATGGCAGAAAATACAGAAGGTCCATTACAGTGGATGCTGTGGTGTGTTGCCCAGATCCTCCCTTCAGGATTGAGGCATTCATTCTCTTAGATGCTGAATGTTACCTACTAACCCCTCACAGCTGAGTCCTTCTCTGGATTCACCAAATTTTACAGCCCCCTCCCTGGAGGCAGCCAACATTCCATTACTGGTAGATTCAGAGTTGAATGCCTGGTTCTGTTCCCTCCATTCAGGAACACTTTACAGGACCATCCCAGCTCCAGAGATCCCCTTGGGACTGACTGAGACCTCTCTCATAATTTTTCTGTCTGTTCAATCCTATCTCATTTACTCCTGCTGTTTCTCTAGCATCTACATACTAGTCTCCATCCAGGGGAAGATTGTCCAATAGGCAAGGTAAGCATGGTGCTTCCCTTGCTTACTAGATCATCTGCAGCAAACAATTTCAAATGGGTTCCACCACATCTTTGGTGTGGTAAAACCCATGTGAAATTGTTCACTACAGATTAGTAAGTAAGCACAAGTAAGCTCATGCTTACCTTGCTTACTGAGTCATCCACCCCTGTTAGGGATTGTAAATTTGAAAAGAGGTTTTGATTCTGTAGGAAGGTGCTATAGGGTTGGGAGAGAGACAGATGCCAGCCATACCTAGAAGCAGAATCTTTGACGTGTTAAAAAATGTGAAATTGTTTACTACAGATGATCTGGATCTTGCCTATTGGATAATATGCCCGAGTCTCCATCTCATAGTCTGTTTCCTGCATAACCTATCCTACCACATATATTATTATAAAATATTAGGAAATAGTTTGTAAGGTATTTTCAATGAATAATTTTAAAATTAGACACTCTTTGGACAAGCTGGAAGTCCAAAATCACCCCTGGAAATGTGTTGAAATCATACTTACCCATTTAACTATGCTTACGTTAACTTAGTCAACTTCTACATACACAAGAGACAATGTAGACTCTACATTGGGTATCTACAGAACAAGTGTCCTGTCTGGGTTTTATGTAGTACCTAAGAGAACAAGTAGATCTGTGAATACTCAGGGACTTTGACCCTCTCCATTTATTGATGCTGAATTCATCTGTGGATGGAATGTGGGTACTACTGGAAACACTGCATAACCTCACAAAGCTCAGTGATACATGATGTGTTCACAGTAGTATGTCATGTCTGTGAATCCCAGAGTACTCAGTGGAAAGTGGATGCAGCCAACTGAGCATCATGGATGAGCATAGTATTCAATAAGTCTTCTTGTTAGGTGTCATCAAGTTAGTTTCAACTCATAGTGACCCTATGAACTACAGAACAAAATATTGCCCAATTCTGTGCCATCCACATAATCCGTGCTATGTGTTTGAGCCCATCGTTGCAGCCATTGTGTCAATACATCTCATTGAGGATCTTCTTCTCTTTCACTGACCCTCTACTTTACCCAGCATGATGTCCTTCTCCAGGATCTGGTCCCTCCTGATAACTTGTCTGAAGTATGTGAGATGACATCTTGCCATCCTCACTTCTAAGGAACATTGTTGCTGTACTTCTTCCAAGACAGATTTGTTTGTTCTTCTGGCAGTCCATGGTATATTCAGAATTCTTCACTAAGACCATAATTCAAAGTCATCAATTCTTCTTCAGTCTTTGTTATTCATTGTGCAGCTTTCGCATGCACATAAAGCAATTGAAAATGCCATGCTTTGGATTAGGTGCACCTTAGTCCTCAAAGTGATATCTTAGCTTTTTAACACTTTAAACAGGTCATTTGCAGCACGTTTGCCCAATGCAATACATCATTTGATTTCTTGATTGCTGCTTCCATGGGCATTGATTGTAGACCCAAGTAAAATGAAATCCTTGGCAACTTCAATATTTTCTCTGTTTATCATGATGTTGCTTATTGCTCCAGTTGTGAGAACTTTTGTTTTCTTTATGTTAAGATGTAATCCATACTGAAGCCTGTAGTCTTTGATCGTCATCAGTAAGTGCTTCAAGTTCTTTTCACTTTCAGCAAGCAAGGTTGTGTCATCTGTATATCGCAGGTTGTTAATGAATCCTCGTTTAATCCTGACACCATGATCTTCTCGGATTATTTGCTCAGCATACAGATCAAATAAGTATGGTGAGAGGATATAACCCTAATGCACACCTTTCCTGATTTAAAATCACACAGTATACCCTTGTTCTGTTTGAAAGACTGCCTCTTGATCTATGTACAGGTTCTACATGAGCACAATTAAGTGTTATGGAATATCCATTCTTTTCAATATTATCTATAATTGTGATCCACACAGTCAAATGCCTTTCCATAGTCAATAAAACAAGGGTAAACATCTTTGTGATATTCTCTGCTTTCAGCCAATATCAATCTGATATCAGCAATGATATCTCTCTTTCCACATCCTCTTCCAAATCCGGTTTGAATTTCTGGCAGTTCCCAGTTGATGAACTACTGCAACCGTTTTTGAACTGTCTTCTGCAGAATTTTACTTGCCTGTAATATTAATGATACTGTTCCATAATTTCCACATTCCATTGGATCACCTTTCTTTGGAATGGGCACAAATATGGATCTCTTCCAGTAGGTTGGCCAGTTAGCTGTCCTCCATATTTCTTGCCATAGACGAGTGAGTGCTTCCCGCATTGCATCCATTTGTTGAAACATCTCAATTGGTATTCCATAAATTCTTGGAGCCTTGTTTTTTGCCAATGCCTTCAGCGCAGCTTGGACTCTTCCTTCTATACCATCGGTTCTTGATCACATGCTACTTCCTGAAATGGCTGAATGTCGTCTAATTCTTTTTGGTATAGTGACTCTGTGTATTCCTTTCATCTTCTTTTGATGCTTCCTGTGTCATTCAATATTTTGCCCATAGAGTGCAACTCGAGGTTTGAATTTTTTTCTTCAGTTCTTTCAGCTTGAGAAATGCTGAGCCTGTTCTTCCCTTTTGGTTTTCTAACTCCAGGTCTTTGCACATTTCATTATAATACTTTACTTTGTCTTCTCCAGCTGCCCTTTGAAATCTTCTGTTTAGCTCTTTTACATTATCATTTCTTCCATTCACTTTAGCTACCCTACATTCAAGAGAAAGTTTCAGAATCTCTTCTGATGTCCATTTTGATCTTTTATTTCTTTCCTGTCTTTTTAATGACCTTTTGTTTTCTCCATATGTGATGTCTTTGATGTCTTCCCACAACTTGACTGGTCTTCAGTCATTAGTGTTCAAGGCATCAAATGTATTCTTAAGATGGTCTCTAAATTTAGATAGGATATACTTAAGGTTGTACTTTGGCTCTCATGGACTTGTTTTAATTTTCCTCAGCTTCAACTTGAAATTGCATAGGAGCAGTTGGTGGTCTGTTCTGCAGTTGGCCCCCGCCCTTGTTCTGACTAATGATATTGAGCTTCTCCATAGTCTCTTTCCATAGATGTAGTTGATTTGATGCCTATGTTTTCTGACTGATGATGTCCATGAGTATAGTTGCCATTTATGTTGTTGAAAAAAGGCTTTTGCAATAAGTCCTTGGTCTCGCAAAATTCTATCATGCCATCTCTCGTATGATTTCTATCATCAAGGCCATATTTTCCAACTACCAATCCTTCTTTTTTGTTTCCAATTTTTGCATTCCAATCACCAGTAATTATCAATGCATCTTGATTGCATGTTTGATCAATTTCAGACTGCAGAATTTGGTCAAAGCTTCCATTTCTTCATCTTCGGCATTAGTGGTTGATGTGTAAATTTGAATAATAGTCATATTAACTTGTCTTCCTTATAGACTTAAGGATATTATCCTGACAGCCTTGTAGTTCAGGATAGATCTTGAAGTGTTCTTTTTGATGATGAATGCAACACCATTCCTCTTCAAGTTGTCATTCCCGGCATAGTAGACCATATGACTGTCTGATTCAAAATGGCCAATGCCAGTCCATTTCAGCTCACTGTTGCCTAGGATATTGATGTTTATGCGTTCCATTTCATTTATGGCAACTTCCAATTTTCCTAGATTCATACTTTGTACATTCCACGTTCTGATTATTAATGTATGTTTGCAACTGTTTATTCTCATTTTGAGTCATGCCACATCAGAAAATGAAGGTCCCAAAAGCTTGACTCCATCTACATCATCAAGGTTGACTCTAATTTGAGGAGGCAGTTCTTCCCCAGTCATATTTTGGGTCCCTTCCAACCTGAGGAGCTCATCTTCCAGCACTATAATAGACAATGTTCCACAGCTATTCATAAGGTTTTCACAGGCTAATTTTATAGAAGTAGATTGCTATGTCCTTCTGCCTAGTCGTGGAAGCTCTGCAGAAACCTGTCCATCATACATGTCCCTGCTGGTATTTGAAATACCGGTGGCGTAGCTTCCAGCACCACAGCAACATTCAAGCCACGACAGTATGACAAACTGACAGATGAGTGGTGGATCCAATAAGTAGTTAGCTACTGTTTATTCTCCCTTCTGTCCATTCTGTACCTATACAAAACTCCTGAGGTAACTTCCTGCCAGGATGCAGACAGTTGCTGCCTATACCAGACACATAAAGTGTCAGCTAAATATCCAACCAGCCATACCAACTCCAATACTACACAGGGGAGAACCTAGCTCAATAAAAAAATACTTTAGAATAATAATCTAATAATATAACTTGGAGAGACATGACACATAAAACGTATTTCTAAATCAATGGTTTTCCAACTTTTTGGTCTCTGGTACCCTTTGTAATAAAAAATTATTGAGGATGCCAAAGAGCATTTGTTATATGAGTTATATCTATTGATATTAACATATAAGAGATAAACCCAGGGGAATTTAAAATATCTATTAATTTAAAATAACAATGATAAACCCATGATATATTAACATAAGTAACATATTTTTATAAAAATATTTTTCCAAGAAAAAAAAATAACGAGAAGAGTACCATATCTACTTTTGCATGGAATCTTTTGCAATATTTTGTTTTGATGTATGTGAAGAAAATCTGACCATGCAGATTATATGATTGGAAAAAGAAGGGATATTTTAATAGCCTTTTCAAACATATGTGGATATTCCTAATTTATATTATACCATAAACTGATATATGTTAATTTCTTAAGGTTAGTTGCAACATGGATCGGCAACTGTATCAATGAACTTTTCATGCTCTACTGTCTTAGAATGTTTGGCATACTTGTATTTTGAATGGATCATTTACCAGTGCCTAATTTTGTAGCATCATATGGTGGTAATTTGTAAATTACTGATTTACAGAGTAATGTAGATTTTCCAAATGTTGGACAAATTTCCTTATACAATTAAAAAAATCACATTTATGTATATCCCCACTGATCTCATCAGAAAAGTATATAAGAATTGGGAAGCTATCCAAATTCTAATTTCTTCTAAGTTCTAATTTTTCCTTGAAAGCTCATATTTATACATTGAAACAAATATTTCTTTGAAGTGACAATTTTACCTAGTTTATTTTTGATAAAATGTCTGCCAAACAGCCAAGTCTGAGTAACTAAATTTGTCTGACAGTCATTCTTATAAATAAAAATGATGTTTCATGAAAAATGTAGCTAGTGCAGCTCAACTTGAGCAGACAAGTTCTTTTCCTTGAGACAACTGTAATGCTTTAATATGAAACAGAAGTACTTGTTGTATACTTCCCGTTTTGTCACACTAAATATTAGAAGCCCGTATAATGAAGGGTCAAGGTTTAATAAAATTAATAATTCTTACTGCTTCAACAAAACATTGTTTAAAATAAATTGGCATTGTTTTTAAAAAGAGTATCTGTTAGTGAAGAATATGATGATTACTCATATAATTTGTTGCCACTGCCTTACTTCCTGCTAGCGCACCCCCGGTTTTATCCACCATTGCTTTTGCACGATCGGTGCAAAAGCCAACACAGCAGAAAAGTCAAATAACATTTTAGTATTTATATAAATATAGTTATGACCTTGTGGACCTCCTAGAAATGCCTCAGCTGTACCCAAGGGCCTGTGGATAATATGTTGAGAACCACTGGCCCAAGGGTAAAAAACAGCATTTCTGGGCAAATATTTTCCATTATTAGAGTCTCATACCTCACCAGGGAAACAGAAGAGTCAAGATTCAAATCTCAATTATCCTCCTCTGTCCTCATTTCCACCCAAATCACACACACTCCACTGGGGTTGAAAGTAGAAATTGAGGATAATGATTTTAATAGATATAAAGATTTTTCCTTCTGAAACAGTAATTTTATAAAATATATCCATTAAGCCTTTCTCATTTTTTTCTTTTGAAGGTAAAAGTCTTGCTCACACCTGCCTCTAAGGCCAAGTAAATGCCCATTGTGTTGCGGTTTTAGATTATCTTAAAATGATTGCACCAACTCTTTTCATAGAGTTGCTATTGTTGTTGTTGTTAGCTGCTATCGAGTGGGCTTCAACTCATGGCAACCCCGTGCACAAAGGACAAAATGCTGCTCAGTCCTACCCCATCCCCATGATTGGTTGCAGATCAGACCATTGTGACACATAGAGTTTTTGTTGGCTGAGTTTTGAAAGTAGATTGCCAGGACTTTCTTCCTAGTTCTTTTTAGTCTGGAAGCTCCACTGAAATCTGTTCAACATCATACCAATATGAATTGAACCAGGGACTTTAGCATGGAAGGTGAGAATTCTACCACTGAACCACCAATGCACCCATTTTCATAGAGTGGTCTGTGTAAAACAACTTTGTGCTTTCAAAAATATTTCCTTACCTCTAACATAACTCTAAGGCTGCAGTGTAAATCCCCTCCCTCTCCCCCGTCACTCTCTCATTAGGTCCATGTGTTACAGCTAGTCAGTATGCTCATTATAATAACCAAGCATATATTTAAGCAGATTTTAAGTCACCCTTCAGCCTTTTTGCTTCTTCACAGTGATGTCACTAGAGTTGGTGGCAATCAGTGCAATAACTCATGATGTCATCCACTCTATGGACTTCCTCCCGTACCAGACCATACAGAATCCTTAGTAACGTTTTTTTGTACTAATGTTACTCATAAATCGTAATTCCCATACATCACTCCTTCTTTTCCTTTAATTACTACTTCAGTCTCAAAAAAATTATTGATATAGGTTCATAAATACTAATTACCAACATATTGTAGCTAAAATACCATAAAATTTGACAAAATCAGTGACTATCGAAACATGGACAGCAACAAAAACAACAGAGTATGTTTGTAGCGCATGCAGACAAAACCGCATGGTTTGAGGTGTCATTGTAATTGGGTAATAATGACAGCTCTGATGGGAGCACATTAAAAAACTGGTTACCGTGGAGTTGATTCCAACTCATAGTGACCCTATAGGGTAGAATAGAACTGCCCTATAGGGTTTCCAGGAAGCGGCTGGTGTATTCGAACTGCCAACCTTTTGGTTAGCAGCCTGAGCTCTCAATCACTGAGTCAGCAAGGCTCCAAACAGAATGCTGCATTGGTCAGGAATCGAACCTGGGCCTCCTGGGTGGCAGGCGAGAATTCTACTGCTGAATCACCAACGCCAGAAGCATGGAATCTTAGCCTTGTAGGTATATTGATACATGCAAACTGGGCTTAAGGAGCCCTGGTGATGCAGTGGTTAAAGCGCTCAGCTGCTAAGCAAAAGATCAGCAGTTTGAACCCACCAGCCCCTCCATGGGCAAAAGATTTTGCAATCTGCTTCCATAAAGATTTACAGCCTTGGAAATCCTATGGGGCAGTTCTACTCTGTCCTATAGTGTTGCTATGAGTTAGAATCTACTCGAAAGCAATGGGTTCAGTTTTGGTTGGGAAGCTGGGCTTACAAAAAATGTTTTTGTTTTACCTAACTACAGGTATATTTTTATAAAACACTATAAATTTCTACTGAAACTCTGTACGAAAATTTTATAGACAGTCATTTTGGTATCAGCCCCCCTGAGAGTGTCACCTGGTGCAGTCTGCACCCCCTGTACTCCCCCCGCTCCAGTGATGCCACTGCTCCTTCAGGCTAAATAATCCTAGTTATTAACCTTTCCTCTCAGATTCTATTTCCCCACACTTTTATCTTTTTCTTCTTTTGCCCCTTGCTGGACTCTTTCCAGTTTTGTCACATCGCTCTTATAGTGTTGAGAAGAAAACTAGACACTTCCTTTAATAAGGCCTTTACTGGTACCAATATAGAGAAAATATTACCTCCTGGACTTGGCATATCATACTCCTGTTAATATATGACCATGTTAGCTTTTTAAATCACAACACTGTTTTGCTGACTGGTAGTCACTCTTAGGTTTCTGATTACTCCAGACTTTCTAGTGTAGTTATGCTTAAGCAGACAGTCCCTATCTTTAATCTCTGCATTTTATTTCTGGCTTCTGAGTGTCACATCTTGCCCTTGCCCTATTTTTCTTTTGCCTAGTTTCTCCTGCCAATTTCCCTAATGTATCAAGCTCACATGGAACTACTCTTGTCTTCCAAGATGTAAGCAATACCAATCACTTAATGTCATTCATGCATGCTTTCAATTCCATCATTCTAGACATTCATTTAAAACACACAGCTTGATTTGGGGCATGTTATTTTCTAGTAATAAAAAAAGAGAAATGCAGCAGCTAAAATTATCTTTCCAAAGTAACCTCCTTTTCTCACTACCCAGAAAGTATAGAGGTGCCTGATGCTGCCAAAATTAGGAATAAGTGAATCCCAGTTCTGTTGTGTATTAGAAATCCTACTGCTGGAAAGTATGTGAAAATAAGACTAAGCTATAAAAGAGACAAAAACAAACAAATAAACAAACAAAAATCACAGTGGCTTAAAGAAAATAGAAGTTTATTCCTCCCTCTCGTAACAGACCTCAGGTATAAAGCCAGGTTAGTGGCGTGAGGCAGAACCAAATGTTCATTCTGAGACCAAGGTTTCTTCCATGTTGTTGCTACACTAGCCCCTAGCTTATTGTCCTCACCTGCATGGTTCAGTATGGGTCCTGAGAGACTTGAAAAGAACGTGAACATGTGCACATCAGTGTCCTAAGGCCAAGGTCTAGAAATGGTATGCATCATTACCATTAATATTCCATCTGCAAAAACCTAGTTACATGAAAGGGAAAACGTATCATTATTATTAAAAGGAGTTAAGGAAAGGATATTGGTGGACAATTGCAGCCTCTGCCACCAAAATATAAATTAAGTTAAATGTTATAATCAGTCATGCCCAGCATGGGCCTTGCTGGTGGTCGTGAAATTATCTCTTATCCCCCAAGTGTTTAACAGCCTCTGAGTTTTGTTCAGCAGTCTGAGCATATAAGCATCATTTAAAAATCACTCTTATATAAACAGCCAAATCTCATGTACACATGTTGTCAGTCCATGGTCTCCCACACTATCTCCATGTTATTTTAGTTACACCCCCCCACTCACTCACTTCCCAGGCTGATTGGGTCATAACTTGTAGTCCCTTGAAAGTCCAACCTGATTCTCACTTTAATGAAATTTTTCTTGAATAAAAATGTTGGAATGAGCCATAAAATATGATTTATTAGGACTGGTATTCTCTAATGATATTCTCATAATATTTTTATTTATAAGAATGCCCCCTTCTTGGTTAAACCTACCCCAGATTCCAAACTACAGGGATCATTATCTATGGATTGCATTCACAAAATATATAAACCCTTCCACTTGCTTAAGTGGGAAATAATTTTGTTGCTGCTACTGCCTCTTTCAAGTTATTTAAATCTAAATATTAAAGCCTGATATTTCTAATAACACAACTATATCAGTTTTTTCTTAGGCACTGAAGGCACTGGCAAAAAACAAGGCTCCAGGAATTGAGGAAGTACCAATTGAGATGTTTCAACAAACCGTTGTAATGCTGGAAGTGCTCATTTGTCTATGATAAGAAAGTTGGAAGAAACACCTGGCCAACCAACTGGAAGAGATCCATATATGAGCCCATTCTAAAGAAAAGTGATCCAATGAAATATGAAAATAATCAAATAATATCATCAGCATCACATGCAAGAAGATAAATTCAAAGAGTTGCAGCATGAAAATGAAGAAAGTAAAAAGTCATTAAAAAGACAAGAAAAAAAAAAACTAAAATGAGGGTCTAGAGAGACTCTGAAACTTGCTCTTGAATGTAGAGTAGCTAAAGCGAATGGGAGAAATGATGAAGTAAAAGAGCTGAACAAAAGACTTCAAACAGCAACTCAAGAAGACAGAGTAAAGTCTTATAATGAAAAGTGCAAAGACTTGGAGTTAGAAGACCAAAAGGGAAGAATGCACTCGCATTTCTCAAGCTGAAAGAACTAAAGAAAACACTCAAGACTCGAGTTGCAATATTGAAGGATTCTACAGAGCCATGGTGGCATAATGGTTAAGATCAATGGCTGCTAACCAAAAGGTCAGCAGTTTGAATCCACCAGGCACTCCTTGGAAACCATATGGGGCTGTTCTACTCTGTCCTATAGGGTCACTATGAGTTGGAATTGACTTGGTGGCAATGGTTTTGGTCTATGGGCAAAAAATTGAATGACGCAAAAAGCATCAAAAGAAGATGAAAGAAATACACAGAATCACTGTACCAAAAAGGATTGGTCAATGTTCAGTCACTACAGGAGGTAGCATATGATCAGGAATGGATGGTACTAGAGGAAGACATCCAAGCTGAACTGCGGCTTTGGTAAAAAAAAAAAAAAAAGGCTCTAGGAATTTACAGAATGATGATTGGAATGAACAAGAAGTGTTCATTCATCTATGCCTAGAAATTTGGAAGACACCTATCTGGCCAATCTACTGAAAGAGATCCATATTCATGCTCATTCCAAAGAAAGGTGATTCAGTGGAATGTGGAAATTATCGAATAATATCATTAATCTCACATGTAAGCAAAATTTTGCGAAGATAATTCAAATATTGCAGCCATACATTGGCAGAGAACTGCCAGAAATTCAAGTCAGATTCAGAAGACGATGTGGAATGAGGAATGTCATCAATGATATCAGATGGATCTTAGCTGAAAGCAGAGAATACCAGAAAGATGTTTAACTGTGTATATTGACTGTGCAACCGTATTTGACTGTGTGGATCATAACAAATAATGGATAACATTGCAAAGAATGGAAATTCCAGAACACTTAATGTGCTCATTCAGAACCTGTACATAGACCAAGAATCAGTTGTTCAAATAGAACTAGGGAATACTGCATTGTTTATAATACTGTGTGCCTTATAGATGTATTCTTTAACCATATTTAATTCAATCTATATACTGAGTAAAAAATATAAGAAGTTTATTATATGAAGAAGAATGTGGTATCAGGATTGGAGGAAGACACATTAACAACCTGCAATATGCAGTTAACACAACCTTGCTTGCATTAACAACCTGCAATATGCAGATAACACAAGCTTGCTTGCCAAAGGTGAAGACAACTTGAAGCATTTGCTGATGAAGATCAAAGACCACAGCTTTCAGTATGGATTACACTTTAACTTAAAGAAAATAAAAATCCTCATAACTGAACCAATAAGCAACATCATGATAAATGGAGAAAAATTGGTCATCAAAGATTTCATTATACTTGGATCCACAATCAACGCCCATGGAAGCACCAGTCAAGAAATCAAAACACTTACTGCATTGGGCAAATCTGCTGCAAAAGACTCCTTCAACGTGTTAAAAATCTAAGATGTCTCTTTGAGGACTAAGGTGCCCTTAACTCAAGCCGTTGTCTTTTTAATCGCCTCATAGGCATGTGAAAGCTGGACAATAAATAAGAAAGACAGAGAAAGAATTCATGCCTTTGAATTGTGGTGTTGGCGAAGAATATTGAATATACCGTGGACTGCCAGGAAAACAAACAAATCTGTCTTGGAAGAAGTACAGCCAGAATGCTCCTTAGAAGTGAGAATGGCAGGACATTGTTTTGCTTACTTTGGGAATGTTATACGGAGAGACCAATCCCTGGAGAAGGAGATAATGCTTGTTAAAGTAGAGAGTGAGAGAAAAAGAGGAAGCTCCTCAACAAGATGGATTGACACAGTGGCTACAACAATGGACTTCAACATACCTATTATTGTGAGGATGGCACAAAACCAATCAGTATTTTATTCTATTATGTATAAGGTCACTAGGAGTCAGCATTGACACCACAGCACTGAATAACAACAACAACATATTCTGCATATGAGCAAGTGAGTTTTGGCTTGCTTTTCTGGTAGAGGAGATATGTCCACATATGAATGGAATCTTATGCAAAAATCTACCACTTATATGTCAGTTTGTCTTACTGTGGTAGCTTGCATGTTGCTGTGATGCTAGAAGCTATGCCACTGGTATATTAAATACCAGCAGGGTCACTAATGGTGGATAGGTTTCAGTGGAGCTTCCAGACTAAGGCAGACTAGGAAGAAGGATCTGGCGATCTACTGCTAAAAAAAATCAGCCAGTGAAAGCCTTATGACTAGCAAGAGAACATTTTCTGATATAGTGCAAAAGGATGAGCCCCTCAGGTTGTAAGGCACTCAAAATTTGACTGGAGAAGAGCTTCCTCCTCAAAGCATAGATGACTTTAATGATGTAGATTAGGTAAAGCTTTCAGGATTTTCAATTACTCATGTGGTATGACTCCAAATGAGAAGAAACAGCTAGAAACAGCCATTAATAATCATAACATGGAATGTACGAAGTATGAATCTAGGAAAACTGGAAGTTGTCAAAATGAAACGGAACGCATAAAGATCTATATCCTAGGAACTAGTGAGCTGAAAGGGACTGGTATTGGCCACTTTGAATGAGATAATCATATGGTGTACTATGCCAGGAATGACAAATTGAGAAGGAATGGCATCACATTCATTGTCAAAAAGAACTTTCAAGATCTATCCTGAAGTACAACACTGTCAGTGATAGGGAAATACACATCAGTTTACAAGGAAGAGCAGTTATTAGGACTATTTAAATTTACGCACCAACTACTGATGCCCAAGATAAAGAAATTGAAGATTTTTACCAACTTCTACCATCTGAAATTGATGAAACATGCAATCAAGATGCACTGATAATTACTGGTGATTGGAATGCAAAAACTGAAAACAAAGAAAAAGGATCACAGTTGGAAAGTATGGCCTTAGCGATAGAAATGATTCCAGAGATTGCATGATAGTATGTTGTAACGCCAACAACCTATTCATTGCAAATACCTTTTTTCAACAACATAAACAGTGAGTATATATATGGACCTCATCGGATGAAATACATAGGAATCATATCCACTAAATCTTTGGGAAGAGACTATGGAGAAGCTCAATATCAACAGTCAAAACAAGGCCAGGGACCAACTGCAGAACAGACCATCAATTGCTCATATGCAAGTTCAAGTTGAAGCTGAAGAAAATTAAAGCAAGTCCACGAGAGTCAACTGTGAGTACATTCTACCTGAATTTAGAGCCCATCTCAAGAATAGATTTGATACACTGAACACTAATGACCAAAGATCAGGTATGATATATGATATCATATATGAAGAAAGCAAAAGGTCATAAAAAGACAGGAAAGAAGGAAAAGACCAAAATGGATGTCAGAAGAGGTTCTGAAGATTGCTCTTAAACTTAGGAATAGCTAAAGCAGATGATGAAGTAAAAGAACTGAACAGAAGATTTCAAAGGGCAGCTATAGAAGACAAAGTAAAGTATTATAAGGAAATGTGCAAAGACCTGGAGTTAGAGAACCAAAAGAGAAGAGCATGCTCTGCGTTTCTCAAGTGAAAGAACTGAAGAAAATATTCAAGCTTCAAGTTGCAGAAGTGAAAGAGTCTATGGGCAAAATATTGAACAATGCAGGAAACATGAAAAGAAGATGGAAGAAATACACAGAGTCACTGTACCAAAAAGAATTGGTCAATGTTTAACCATTTCAGGAGGCAGTATATGATCAAGAACCAATGGTATTGAAGGAAGAAGTCCAAGCTGCACTGAAGACATTGGCGAGAAACGAGGCTCCAGGAATTGACAGAATACTACTGAAATGTTTCAACAAATGGATGCAGAGCTAGAAATGCTCACTTGTCTATGCTAAGAAATTTGGAAGACAGCTACCTGACCAACCGACTGGAAAAGATACATATTTATGACTCTTCCAGAGAAAGGTGATCCAACCGAATGCAGAAATCTCTACTGAACAATATCATTAATATCACAAGCAAGTAAAATTTTGCTGAAGATCATTCAAAATCAACTGAAGCTGTTCATAGACAGGAAACTGACAGAAATTCAAGCCAGATTCAGAAGAGGATGCAGAATCAGAGATATCATTCCTAATGTCAGATGGACCCTGGCTGAAAGCAGAGAATACCAGAAGGATGTTTACCTGTGTTTTTATTGACTATGCAAAGACATTCAACTGTGTGAATCATAATAAATTATGGATAATATTGTGAAGAAGGGGAATTCCAGAACACTGAACTGTGCTCATGAGGAACCTCTACATAGGTGAAGAGTCAGTCATTTGAACAGAACAAGGGGATACTGTGTGGTTTAAGGTCAGGAATGTTGTGCATCACAGTTGTATCTTTTCACCGTATTTATTCAATCTGTATGCTAAGCAAATAATCTGAGAAGCTGGACTGTTTGAAGAAAAATGGGGCATCAGGATTGGAGGAAGACTCATTAACAACCTCCTTTATGTAGATGACACAACCTTGCTTGCTGAAAGTAAAGAGGATCTGAAGCACTTATGGATGAAGATCAAATACTACAGCCTTCCGTATGGATTACACCTGAACATAAAGAAAACAAAAATCCTCACAAATGGACCAATAAGGAACATTAGGGTAAATGGATAAAAGATTGAAGTCGTCAAGGATTTCATTTTACTTCTATCCACAATCAACGCCCAGGTCAATGATCATGGGGAGGGTGCAGGACCTTCTGCTGTACATAGTGTCGCTATGAGTCGGAAGCGACTCAATGGCATCTAACAACAACACTACATGCCTATAAGAGCTATATTGAGATATTAATGTTTTTTGTGTCACTTAATTCTAACAATATCTGTCATTTAATTATCAGTTACTCTACATTACAGATGATAAAACTACAACTCTAAATTTAAGGCCTGTAGATACACAGCTAGTGAATAAGAAAACAGGATTCAAACCTAAAGCTCAAGTTTTTTTCCCTATACAATACTTCTCCCCCTGCCGTGTTTATATTTGGGCTTGACAAGTAGTCTGACTATATATTCCTCAAAGTCAGAGAATAATTTACCAAGGACAAAAAACCCGTTGTTGTCAAGTTGATTGCAGCTCATAGTGACCCTACAGGACAGAAACTCTGAACCTACAGGACAGAGAAGAACTGCTCCACAGCGTTTCCAAGGAACAGCTGGTGGATTTGAACTGCTGACCTTTTTTAATTAGCAGCCAAGCTCTTAACCACTGCCCTACCAGGACAGTGCTACTTAATTAGAGGACATTTATTAGATACAATTGATTAACAAATTGAGACTCCAGTTACTTGGAGATCTAGTGATTCATTTTTGCCATCCAGATTCTAAACTTAGGCATGTTTGTGATAAAGAGGTTCTTAGCAGTTTGTAAAAGTACTGAAGTTCCTGAAGGTGAGTTAGGCCCCAGAATTGGACTCAGGGTGCTCTGCCTGCCATTGAGGAGAAAGCCTCAAGTATCTGGGCTGTATTTGGTCTCATCAGTCAGAGTCTGAAGGGACCAATTTGATTTTTGTAATTTCAGTGAAGGATCACTTCACTTTTTCTAATGTCTTTTCAGATGAGTAAACGCAGACTCAAGGATTAAAAATTCATGTGTTTTCCTAAAATGACCCATTCCAATCAGATAATAATAATAATAATAACAAAAACACTTTAGAACATTTATTCCACCCCCATCCTGCTTCCAACACTTAGAATCTCTTTCCTGAATTAATGAGAGGAATGATGAGGTTTTGGATGAGATTCCAGTAAGTGATGGCTGGTTTTGATTACACGGAATAAGTACATTATTAATAATTGTCAGAAACAGAAGGATCACATATTTGCATGAGAAACGTCAGTCCCATAAGGGACCAGGCTGCTGACCACCTGGAGGGACATTGTGGACCACACTCTGCGAACCACTGCTCTAGAGTTACTAAAAATGGGTTTTAAAAAATTCTTGCAGAACTGTGTCTGGCCTATTGTTTGAGCCCTTGCCAAAGAAAAGACTTTGTGTGATTACTTTTTGCATGCTAATTCAGCTGTTTAATTTCCCCCACCCCCCACCCTGTTTTGTCCTTGTGTCTTAAAATTGTTAATCACAATGCACTGAGTTACAACGACCTTATATTTGTTCATTTGGGCAAATTTGGGTTCTCTCTCTTTCTCTCTTCTTCCACCCATATGACTAGCTCACCTAATTATACAGTAAGCCTGCAATTCTATGACACAGGAAGAAGAGTTTTCCCAAGCTAGTTAATTGATGCTTTTATTTCATTCGGGGAAAACTTATCAAAGGAGACAAGGAGCCCTAAATGCGGCAGATATTTGATGCTAGTTGTAAGCTTATATTGTTGCCGTAGCAACCTTGTCATTAACGATGTTTCAGTATTTCCTATTAACCTCCATCTTCAGAGGTTTATAACTTCTTGGTAAAAATTCCCTCCAGGCTAAAATTTGGCATACATGATGTCAGATGTGCCAGGTGTCAGTGAATATGTACATATATAGTATCCATTTTCTCAGAGAAAACGTGGTGAATTTCCAAAGGAATTATCTCATTTTTTCATAGGGTACAAATTCATTAAACCTAGTGTTAATTTGATTATTTTTAGAAGATTCTTATAGCAACACAATGAAGCACTTGCAAGATCTACTGTTTGCTGTTGCTTTTTTTTTCTCTATACCTCTGATTGGTATGGTCAGAATGATTTAACTCAAAAATCACTGCGAATAGAGACTTGACTGATTGAAGACCAGTTTTAAAGTCACATAAATAGATGCAGTCAGAGGTGCTCTTTCTGTGTATTTGGAGTTTATATTTTACTTTTAACTAGGGATAGAAAATTAAAAAAAAAAGAAATCTGGCTGGTGGTGTGCTGTAGAGGTCTGGGGTGATGGAAAAAGGTAGGGACTGAGATCAGAGACTCTCCTTTCTTCCCTCATGCACAATGGCACTACGTTTTCCCGTGATACCAAGGAAAAACCCAGACATTTCCTGAGGACTAGGAACCAATTCTGCCCTCTCACCACAGAGTTTTAGGATTGGGCATCACCACAGCCTAGGATTTGTTTTGTTTGAAGAGATTTTGTTTTGTTTAATCTCTAAATACATTTTCCAATTTATTTATTTTCCCACCTTTTCATTTTGAAGAATTTTAAATCCACAGAAAAGTTGTAAGAATAACAGACTGAATACCCATTTACCTCTTACTTTAACCAATTCTTGGCATTTAACTAAAACATTTGAGAGTTGTAGATATTGTTCTACTTCTGCCCTAAATTTTTCAGCATGCATCTCCTAAGAATTAAGACATTCTTCTACATAACCACAAAACAAATATCACATCCAATAGACTTAATATTAGCATTATTGCCTAAAAGAATTCTATATTCAATGTCCTTGTTTGTCCTACTTACGCTTTTTATCTGTGTTTTCTATCCAAAATCCAATCAAGGATCTGCATTACATTTAGTTATTGTGTCTTTTTAGTCTCCTTAAATATAGAACATTAATCTATTTTGTCTTTCATTACTTTGGCTTTTATAAAGAATCCAGGTCAATTCTTTAAAAATGTAGATTCTCCACAATTTTTTTCCTCATTATTGTTGTTGTGTGCCATCAAGTTGATTCTGACTCATAGCAACCCTACAGAACAGAGTAGAAATGCCCCATAGAGCAGATTGCCATGTTTTTCTTCTGCGGAGCCACTGGTGGATTGGAACCACAGAACATTGCGCCTCATGATTAGATTTGGGTTAAACATTTTTGGCAGGAAAACTACATGGGTGATATTGGATCCTTCTTAGCATCACGTCAGAAGGAACATGATGCTAATTTGTCCCATTATTGATGACCAATTTGTTTTTTAATGTGCTGTATTAGCTTTATACATCTTTATGAGTCCATTTTGTAGCCTTCACATAATTATTAAACCATTCTCTTAGTGATGGTCATTTATTCAGCATGTTTACAGATTTGTTTTTGTATTTTTACCCCATGACATACAAAGCTTCTGGCAACATCTAAGTGCATAAATCCTTACATGATTTTTATTTTCTTTCTATGGGACATATTCCCAGGAGTAAGAGTACTGTGTCAAAGTATATATGTACTTTAGTTTTAATAGAGGTTGCGTCATTGTTTTATTCACTGTAAGAGTCCACGTGTCCTCCACCAGTGTGTCAGAGACTTTCTCACATACTCACCAGTAATAGCGTTCTCATTGGTTTTAATAGTTTTTCTCTTTAATAGGTGTAAGGCGGTATCTCATAATACTTTACTGTCTTTTTTGGATGACTAATGTATTTGAGCATCTTTATGTGTTATTAGCCATTTTGGTTTGCTCGTCTATGAATCACTTCTTCACATCATCTGCTTATTTTTCTAATAGAATTTTTATCCTCATCTAGTGAATTTGTAAGAGATCCTTGTATATTTTAAATTTGAATCTATATCTGTGTTATAATTATTTTTTTAAATCTACAATTTTGTCTGTTGTCTTTGTTTATGGTATCACTTGCCATTCAAAATATTTTGAAAGATTTTATATAGTCAGATATATATTTCTTTTGTTTTACAGTTTCTATCTACATTTCTAGTCTCAGGAAGTAGATGTCCCTCACCCCTAGATTTTATCTGTAATCTCCTAGATTATTTTGCAGAAAAATTATCACCTGTTTTATATTTTTAAGACTTAACATATCTATAACATAATCTTTTGAGGTACAACAGCCTACTTTGATAATCTTCTTAATGAACAGCTATTTAATGAATATTTTAAAATAGTACACAATTTTTAAATCAACAATTTATTAAATAATATATTCTCTTTCATTAAATAAAAGTTCCACTTTAATCATATGTTAAGTGTCCATCTACACAAATATATTTTTTAGCCTAACAGGTGAATGATAATTTGTCTGTTAGAGGACTATTGGGGTGAAATCCCAGCTCTCAGAAAATCTGTAAATAATGTTCTTCTCTCTTCTAACTTGAAGAGTTGCAGATAAGAAGCCTGATGTCAATCTCACTCATTTGCCTTTATCAGAAAACTGTCCTTTCTCTCCAGAAAAGAAACCTGTATTTAATATGTTCTCCTTGTTTTTAGAATTAAACAAAACAACAACAACAAAAAACTTGACTGTTGTCTTAGGCTGGGTTCTCTAGGGAAGCTAAACCGGTAAAGCATATAAATATATATAGAGATTTATATCAAGGAAATGGCTTACGTGGTTGTAGAGGCTGAAAGTCCCAAGTTTGTGGGTCAGGATAGAGGCTTCTCCTGATTCTCGTGGCTACAGGGGCTGACGAACCCAAGATCGGCATGTCAGAGACCAGTGCTCTTGCTCACAGGCTGTGAAGATTGATGAATCTCAAGATCAACAGGCAGGACTACAGGTAAGCTGCTAGCTCAAGTCCCAAGAAGTTGAGGTCAGACGAACAGGAGCCAGCTGCAGGATCCAGAGCAAGCAAAAACCCATGAGCCTTGCCAGAATGTCCACTTATATTTGATGCAGGCCACATGCTCAAGGAAACTCTCTTTCAACTGATTGGCTACTCACAGCTGATTCCGTCATGGAGGTGATCACATTATATCAAATCTCATCATGGAAGTGATCACAACATCATACAACTGCCAAACCACTGAGAATCGTGACCCAGCCAAGTTGACCCGCAACCTTAACCATCACAAATGTATATGCCCAGATGTGTATCTTTTCTAATCATTCCTTTTTGGAGTCTACAAGTTGAGTTTTTTCTTTAGCCCAGGGAATTTCTTCAATTTTGTGTTTAGTTATTGCCTATCATCCATTTGTTCCTTTTTATCTTCTGGAAATTTGATTAATCGCATGCTTGGTTTCCTCAACCTGTACTGCAAATCTTGTATCCCATCCTCCCCACCCCTTTACATCTATGTCTTAAAAAAAATTTTTTTTGCTCTAACTTTTAAATTAAAATTTATTTTATTTGCTTTTCTGATCTACTAATTCACATCTAAACTATGTCCATCCTCTTATTATGCATATATACTAAATTATTCAGATGGGAGATCATGATTTTTTTTTTATGTCCAGTACACGTCCATGTTTTTGTGTGCGCACATGCATGTGCATACCTGTGTGCTACATACACATCTCTTAAAGTGCTATACTTTTTTCTGTGACATTTCATGTGTATCTCCCCAGTAGTTCTGAATTAATGGACATGTGATTCATCCATTCTGACTGATACTATCACAGATTACTGAGCATCTAAAGTTATATTACTATTTTTCATTATAGGCTCGTTGGATATTGGGTCTGGTTGTTATAGGATCCTAACTAGTTTCATTTCCAGAAGAGATGGAAAGGAAGTAATCTTTAGGTGGGCAGCTCTGTGAATCAGGCAGGCCTCAAGTATAAGAAGGAACAGCCCACCCATTCAGTTGCTTCTTGGCCTCTTGAAGTCAGCTATCATGTATACCAAAGCGAGACCTATTTTGAACTTATTTTGAGAGAGCTATACACCTGTTGGGTCAAGTTACCCCAAGAATCCAGTGCTTTAAAACTTTCACTCTGGGTCTTTCTGCTTACCCAATCTAAAATTATAAAGCCCCATATAAGTCCTCTCAATGGAAATTACAGTAGACTCTAAGAAAGGCAGGCAAATCAGAATCAGTAGAGGGAGTGAAATAAGGAAGCCATATTCAAGCCAAGAACTTTGGGGAATCTTTTGTAGTTGCTCTTTCTAGAGTGATTTTACTTTTAATTCTACTGTTGACCTTAAAGTTTTACAAGTACATGCTTAAATCTAAATTAAATTTATTACTGGAGTCAATTTAAACATTTTCCACTTTCTTTTGTCAGTGTGAAGATTTTTGAGACCTTCTCAACCCATACACACATGTACACACCCTTCCCAGTACTTGTTGAATTCTCATCTGAAGTTATAAACTCTATGAATTTTACTTTTTTTTCAAATTTCCAAGAAAATTATGCCTAATTTTTCTGTCCTTGTACAGAATCTGCTTTTTCACCCTTTAGATGATTTCAGATTTTTTTTTGAAATTTGAAGTTTGCAATTTCACTAAGCCATTTCTAAGTATGGTATTGTTTTTAAATTTGGCTGAAACATGATGTTTACTGTCAGTTGTTAGAATAAACAATGTCTTTTAGAATTGAGAAAAAAATTCTCTTTTTTTCCTAATTATATCCATTCTGTCCTTCTTTCTAAAATGTTTCATTACTCATAGTGTGTACTTCTTGGATCTGATCTTGATGCATTTCCAGCATTTCTTCCACCTTTTTCTTATATGGTCATGTATTTCTCTTTGGGTCCTGGAAATTTTCCCTAAATTTTACCCACAGCTTTTGTTTTCTAGTATGTACAACCTGCTGGAAAATGATTTTGTTTATCATCATAATGCAGTCATTTCTGATAGGTTTTCTTGTCTGCTGGATTTGGATTCCTTTGTCACAAAAGTTCCAGATTAACCAAAAATTGGTATTCAGTCATTTCTGAAGGTCTGGCAAACTACTTCTGAAACATCAGCCAGTGAAAACCCTAAGGAGCTCAGTTCTTCTCTGACACGCATAGGATTGCGACGCGTCAGATTTGACTGGACAGCAGCTAGTAAGAGTATATGATAAAGGATCGCAGTCTGAAGCCTGAACATGTCACCATTTCCATCCTGATGCTTGACATATTGATCTGATGACTGAAGCTTCGTGTTAGTCCATGTGATAATCTTGGGATTGAGGTCCAGATAAGGTGGAGTAATGAGATCTAAGAATTCCGGTCTCTGAGAACTTTGTGAAAAGAAACACCCTATTAGCTCTAAACTGCTTATTTCAGAATTTTATGTAAGATCAATTACATTTCTTTTTTGTTTAAGCCACTGTTATTTTGACCCCAAACCTCATATACATATAAAAGCTGGACAATGAAAAAGAAGACAAAAGGATTGATGTATTCGAACTGTGGTGTGGTGCAGAATATTGACTATACTGTGGACTGCCAGAAGAACAAATAAACCCAGTCTTAGAAGACGCACAACCAGAATGCTCCATTGAAGGAAGGATGGTGAGACTTTGGATTGCTTACTTTGGACATGTTATCAGGAAAGACCAATTGCTAGAAAAGAACATCATGTTTGGTGAAATAGAGGGTCAGTGAAAATGTGTGAGACCTGCAATGAGATGGATTGACACAATAGCTAAAACAATGGACTTAATCATAAGAATTATCATGGAGATGGTGCAAGACCTGGCAACATTTTGTTCTGTTATACATAAAGTTGCTCTACATCAGAGCTGACTCGATGGCACCTAACAACAACAGCAAAATACTTTTATAGAGATTGTAAAGCCATACTTCCTGAGTTTGAATTCAAGCACCACTCTTTAATTCTTTTTGTGATCTTTAGGCAAATTACTTAGGCTTTCTGTGCCTCAGTTTACTTACCCTTTAATAGAGTTGCTAATGTTGTTGTTGTTATTAGGTGCTGTCCATTCGGTTCCAACTCATAGCAACCCTATGTACAACAGAACAAAACACTGCCTAGTCCTGTGCCATCCTCACAATCTTTGCTATATTTGAGCCCATTATTGCAGTCACTGTGACAATCCATCTCACTGAGGGTCCTGCTTCCCTTCACTGACCCTCTACTTTAACAAGCATGATGCCCTTCTCCAGGGACTAGTCCCTCCTAATAAAATGTTCAAAGCACATGAGATGAAGTCTCGCCATCCTTGCTTCTATGAAGCATTCTGACTCTACTTCTTCCAAGACAGATTTGTTCATTCTTCTGGCAGTCCATGGTGTATTCAATATTCTTCATCAACATCATAATTCAAATGCATCAATTCTTCTTCAGTCTTCCTTATTCAGAGATGCTAATAGTACCTACTTTATTGGTTTCTTGGGATGAAATAAGTGTCTGAGTAAAGTTCATGGTATATAGTAATTACTATATTACTATTATTATTTTATATGCCTGTTACTATTATTTTTGGCTAGAGAATGGAGCTTCATCTCTGTATCACACATCATGAATTACTACCAAAAATCTGCCACCATACCTTCTTTGTTTTACATGTTTGCAAAGAACTCTTCTTATTATTGGGACCAGGCCTTGACGTGATGGAGTCATCTACACTGATAAGAAATCTGGATCACATTTCTACTAAGATCTGAAGGCTGCACAGCAGACTTTAGCTGTTGTGCTTCTGGACAACCCCTTTTCTGATATTATCTCCAGTTTTCCTTCATTTAAGATAGTAATATAACCAGGGGTTTCTTGGTTCTTTTATTTATTATCCAGACTCTACAGTCTTCCTAAAGAGTGGAATCTATGCCTTAATATCTGCCTTGAAAATATTTTCCCATATGTACTGTATCTTCCATAAACACTAAAGATAGGTTTCTATGCTTGTGCCCCCTGAAAATATGTATAAACTTGGCTAGGTCTTGATTCCTAGTATTGTGAGGTTGTCCTCCATTTTGTGATCTGATGTGATTGTCCTCTGTGTTGTAAAACCTAACCTGTATGACATTAATGAGGCAGGACTCAATCTACTGGACTAGGTTGTATGTTGAGTCAATCTCTTTTGAGATATAAAAGAAAGAATCAAGCAGAGGGGAGAGGGGACCTCATACTACCAAGAAAGAAGAACCTGGAGTGGAGTGCATCCTTTGGACCTAGGGTCCTTGTGCTGAGAAATTCCTTGACCAGGGGAAGATTGATGACAAGAACCTTATCTCAGAGCTGACAGAGACAGAAAGCCTTCCCCTGGAGCTGGTGCCCTGAATTCGGACTTCTGGCCTGCTAGACTGGGAGAGAATAAACTTCTGTTTATTAAAGCCATCCACTTGGGGTATTTCTGTTATAACAGCACTAGATAACTAAGACAGCCAGTACCAGTTTAATCAGTTATAGACTTTTCCAGTACTGATGTACATTTTTTTTGCCTAATTGTACATTTCATTCATTATTTCAATAGGAATTTGCAAGATGGAAGTGTAGATGCCTGTGCTCTCATTGCCTAGAAGTTTAGGGCAAAGCCACACATGATAGAGCATCTGTGAGGAGTGGTGCCTCACTTTTTCCTGGTTGGTAATACACTGTGATAAATTTTTTTAAGTTTAATTCTAGTTACTCTATATACTGCTATTTGTACATTTTAAGGAAACAAATGTCCCTTATAAGAAATGCTGATCAAATGCATCAGGTCCTTAATCAGGCGCTAAGGCTCATTATGATGTTGTCTTTTTATCATAGCTTATTGTTCATTTTGTACGTTTGTGTCATGCTGCAGTGCCCTAAACAGCACCAGTTACTTCCTCTGACTTCTAGCACATGCTTCCTATAATTTTTTTAGTATAATTTTTAATAGAAAAGGAGTTTAATAGTTTTTAACTAATCTAAGTAGGACTGGTATTTAATAACTGTAGGCTTCCTTTAAAAAAAAAAAATTCCTAAGAAACTGGATGTCCCTGGTTGTTGGGATGAAATACAGTTCAGTTTGCTACTTGAGAATGAGATGGGAAAGAGTGATAGATTTCCTCAAGTTAATAAAATCACATAGTACTGAATAGGTGTGATTCTCTGTCCATTACATCTACCCTAGAAAAACATTCTTTTTCAATTGTTCTGTGCTGATTTCAGTGTTTGGGGTTCAATCCTTTGTTGATTTTCTAGCTTTATTCTAATAATCATCATGTTTTGAACTGATGAATCCCTTCTGTTTTGTACCACTGTTCCAGTAGTTGGGTAGTCATAATAAAAAATAATTTTTGGATTCCACATGGAGTAATAATTCTAATCTGGAGTACTGCTGAAAGCTGAACTACAGAGTAAAAACCCAAGACTATAACCCTCACATTATATTGAAGAAAGGACCTAAATAGCTCTAGTATCTAGGTGATGTTATACTTAAGGAATCAGCACAGAATTGGCAAACCTGGCTTTGATTCTTTAGTACTATGCCTCTGAGGACATTGAAGTGACTCCACATCTTGACCTCTGTAGCACTCTGCCTTTTATCTCTTTCCAGTTCTCTTGCACTGGATATTTTATTTTACCAAATTCCCCCTAACAGCTGTGTAATATGAATATTAACCTAACCAGCTTTGCTCAGTCTTTCCTTTCTTCCCACCTCAGATCTCCTCCTTCTCCACCACTTCTTTAGTTTTGTATCACGAATATCTAGGAAACAATCTGGTCAGAATTAAAAAAAAGAAAGGTCTCTCTGTATGGGGGAATAAAAAAAAAACCCACAGCTGTCAGCAGATTTTGACTGATAGAAACCCCAAAGAGTTTCCAAGGCTATTTATCTCTACAGAAGCCGATTCCTACACCTTTCTCCCGAGGAGCCACTGGTGGTTTTGAACCACCCAGCCCTTCAGTTAGCAGTAGATCACTTTAACCACTGTGCCACCAGGGCTCCTTTTGGGGGATAAGAGAGGGGTGGAAATGGGATTAGTAAATACAAGGTTTCTCATTGTAGGTACTTTATCATAGGGTCACTCTGTACAACTGCCCAACTACAGGCTCACCACTGTATACCTCCAGGGTCTCTGTTCCCAGACTACAATGTGAATTTAATAAGTTTTATTTCATCACAATCAAGAAATATTATGATATGAGCAACAACAGGCATCATTTATTGAGTACTAGTCTGTCTGACTCTTAAATCTATGCCTTTTATACCATGCTGTAGTATTTAGCAAGGAGCCCTGGTGGTGCAATGATTAAGCATGCGGCTACTAACCAAAAGGTTGGCGGTTAAAACCCACCCGGCAACTCCACTAGAGAAAGACCTGATGATGTGTTCCTATAAAGATTACAGCCTAGGGAACCCTGTGAGGTAGATCTACTCTGTCACATGGGGTCACGGAGTGGGAACTGACTCAATGGCACCCAACAACATAGCATTCAGCACTTAATTTCCTCACTTGAGTACAAGTGTGTAGCACCTAATGCTTGGTAGATACTCCAGAAGACTTTTTTTAATTACATAACTGTAATAAATATCAGATGTAATATGTATAAGACTTTCAAATTCAGAGTGAAAAGAACTGACATTTGTACAATAAGCATATGTTTCAGGAATAAAGTTTTACTTAAATAAAGTGTTTTATTTTACAATGTCTTCTTTTTTTTAACTAAAACATAAAATGATTCACCTAATTCTTATAACAAGTCTGCAAGTAACGTCATTTTGTAGGTTTTACAGAAGAGGAAGCAAAGAATCAAAGAGGTGGTCCAGCAAGCGAGTGATTGCATCATGATTCAAATATACATCAGTTAGATTCCAAAGTTAGTTAACTTTTTAAATGAATTAAAAGGGAATATACCAAGCTTACTACCCTTATAAAAGTTTCCTAAAGAGGCAAGTGATTTCTGTACTGTCGCATCTGCTGGTTTCCAAGATATCCTAGATCAAATTGCTGATTTTATGCATTTGTATTTAAGTCAATAGCTGTGGAACTCTGGGTTCTATGTGCAACCAAAAAATTTTCCATATGGCTGATCTTTAACCTACTCATGAAAAAAAATCACATAGATCATAGTTGCAAACAGTTCTAGAAGTTTAGAAATTCTAAAAAGAAATTTAAAAACAAAGCCCAATTTAATAAGCAGTATCTGTTAATTAATAAACAATTATGGTCATGAACAAAACTTGGTAACAACATTTTCAAATACTCTTGGCTCTAAAAGCAATTTGATATTGTTAAATGAGCCCTACAGAATCTGATTTCCTGAATTCCAGTCTAAGTTCTGCCAATTTAATAACCAACTAATCTTGAGCAAGTTGTTTTAATCTCTCAGAGTCTCAGCTTCCTCATTTGTTAAATGAAGAACATAACATTTGCCTAAACGTGTTATACTAATATATGGCATTATTATGGATGCAATTTTCATTTATTTATTTACTGCTGCATTTTGAATCAATTCCTGTGCTGTTTCTATGTCTCCTTCTCCCTTACACAAAGAGTAACTTGCTTACGTATAAAAGATAGCAACTTCCTCAAAGTTGTAGAAACACCACTAACAACACTTCCTTATTATTTCTTATTATTCAGAAGAGAACTAGGAAGAGAGTTTTAAAAATGATGTAGTTTATAACTTACCCTCAAACGGTTACTACCAGATATGAAAATAGTCCTTAAAATTGCTTTGTTAGAGTTCTGGCAAAATGGTGCTCTAGGCAAAACCACCATGCCGTCCCTCCAAAGCAAAGATACGAAAAACTAAGCCGAACAGAGAATACAACAATCCTGAAACCCTAAAACATCAAATGAAGAGATAAAGAACTCAGCCAAGCAGCCAATGGAGTGAGAAAACTGACAGAGAACGGAAAGCGGGGAGAGATTCATGCAGAGGTCCCCTACCAGCTAACGCAGTGCGGATCCAACATCTTGGACTCCTATCAGAGACCAGCAAACAGGGGGTACGAGAAAGCAGCCTCATGGAGCTTCCAGCGGGAGACAAAACAACCGGTAATTGGCGATATACGCTTTCCCACCTCCCACCCTTCGTCACCCCGACTCAGCCTCTTCTGCTTCCCGTGGCCACAGTCTCTCGACCAGGAAACAGCGGCTGCTTGGATTCCAAACACCTGAACGGGTGGCTCTCTGAGTGCCATTTGTTGGTTACTGGTGTGGCTTTCTTTCTGCTTCTTCTTATTTCTTCCTTGCGTCTCCCCACCTCCCCCATCTTTCACGGGAGTACCTCACACCGTGCGCCATCTTTGCTTCTTCCTGAGGGGCTGCAGAGCTCCGTTCGAGTGTGGAGCTGCTTCTTGGTTTGGGCTGCCATGCTGGTGGGATCCCCAGGCTTTTGTTCGTTTGTTAGTTTTGAATTGTTTGTTTGTTTTCTTTTCCTTTTCTTGAGTTGGGAGCCCTTTCTGGCCAGGCTGAGCTGCGTGGCAGGGAGACTCCCCTTCAACTTCCACAGACGTGCAGAGGGATCCCTGAGGGCATTTCTTTTTATGTTTATTTATTTATTTATTTTTCTATTTCTTTGGGAGCCTTTCTTGTTTTGTTCTGTTTTTTAATTTGTTCTGTTTTCTTTTTCCTCTTTTTCCCTTTTTGGCTTTCTTCATTACTCAGTTTCTCGTCTCTCTATATCTTCCTTCTCTTTCTGTCCCCTGAATACCTGGAGTTGTATACCTCTACGCCTTCTAGCCAGGCTGTACTGCAACACCTGAGAGTGACTTCCCCAGACCTCATAGCTGCACCGGTGGAATCCCTGGGAACTTTGGGGTTCTTCAACCTTTCTGATTCTTATTTATTCATTCTTTTCTTTTCTTTCTCCCCCCCCTTTCTGTTTTTCACCATTTCATAGTCTCTCATCTCTCCACTCCAACGGTAAGCTACCCTAGCATTCTTTTTTGTTCGTTTGTATGTTTTTGGCTCCTGTTCCTCTCTCCTCTTTCCCATATCCATCTTAGCTCCACACATAACAATCTCCCCACTGCATCCTGGCTACCTGCACCATGCCCTTGACATCACACCACCAAACAGCACAGGCATGGCCTACTAGAACCTGCCCTGCACTGATTACTGACCAGCTCTGGTGGCTGTAGTAAGTGCCACAAACAACCCGTCCCAGTAACTCCTCTTCAGCTAGTCCTGCCCTGCTGTACCATATCTGAGTGACTGACCCTGCCAGTTGAAGAAGGAGGAAAAAGTATTGCGCCCACAGATGAGCAAACAACAAAGAACACACAGCGTGCCTGCTCAGACATAGTCAAATTTATTTTTTTTAAAAGGGATGAAACAAACAAATCTACAATCAATAAATGCGAAAAATAACTACTGAGTGCCCCGAAGACAGCAGACAATATCAAAACATTTACAAAAACAGGACAGGATGGTTTCAGTAGGTGTTCAAAATAAAACACCAGATGACTCTCCTCTGGAAGAAAATGCACTAGAAGTACCTGATAAGGAATTCAAATCTCTAATACTCAGAATTCTCCAAGAACTGAGGCAAAAAGCTGACAAACATGAGGAAAAAATAGACAAATTCATGGAAAATACGGACAAAAAATTGGAAGAATTCAGGAAAA
>NW_004443939.1:33042547-33081252 GCF_000243295.1 Trichechus manatus latirostris | reverse complement strand
GTGAGAATAACAGCACAATTCGAAGAGCATACTCAATGTCACTGAACTGCGCATGTAGAAATTTTTGAAATGGTGTATCTTTGGCTAGGTGTATTTTCACCAAAAAAAAAAAAAAAAGGTTGAGAAGTTAGAGGGTTGATATGTTGTGGGGTTGTTAACCAATGTCATAAAACAATATGTGTACTTCTGTTTCATGACAAACTATGTGTTCTGTAAGCCTTCACCTGAAGTACACCAAATAAATAAATAAAGTATAATATTTCATGAATATAAATCCTAAAAAAAAAAATTGCTTTGTTTTTTAGTGATTTATTTTGAATGTCATTATGATATGAACTTGGATGGCTCTATGTTAAGCCCCATCCCAAGAATGTATTAGTAGAATTGTGAGAAATAATTCATTGTAATTATGTTGATGTAAAATCCAACCAATTGATATAAACTTGTAATATTTTATCAGAAATATTTTAATACTTTCCAGGCAGTCTTCTTCCCGAACTAAATTATTTTCAATATTCTTATAAGATTTTCAAGCAGGAATTTTTGTTATACTTCCAAATCAGTTCTCCGTGTCACCCACCTTAGACTGTATCTCCAATTTTCCCATGAAAGGTAAATTGAGAAAAGGATTCCGTATGTAGAAACCATAGGCAATTACAACTTTTTGGGAAATATTTTTTATCTGTCCCATAGGCCCATCGGTTAGCAAGCCTAATTGATTTGGCAAGGTTTAGTCTAACGGAGGTGAGGAGTCATTCTTTCTATTTCATTCTCAACAGATCATCAAAACCTGTTGATAAACAAAACCAAACCATTTGCCTTTGAATAGCAGCGGCTGGTATATTTGCACTGCCTACTTTTTGGTTAGCAGCCGTATCACTTAACCACTGCGCCACCAGAGCTCCAAACCTGTTGATTTTATCTCTTCAATATGTCTGCTAATTCATCCCACCAGAACTATTTCAATCTTTCACAATGTTACCACTTACTTTTACTAAAACCATAGGCTCTTAATTGATCTCAATGTTAGTCATGCCTTTCTTCATCCCAGGGCAATAATTCTAAAACAGAAGTAGGATGATTTCACTGCCCTATTTCAGTGATTCACTGTTACCCTCAGGATTAAATATACCTATAGAGTTGCTATGAGTCGGAATCAACTGAAGAACAGTGGGTTTTGTTTTGCTTTGTTTTTTTGGTTCATGAACTCAAACATACCAGCAATCACGAAGATGGCATAGGACCAGGCAACACTTCGTTTGTTATACACAGGTTGCCATGAGTTGGAGTCATCTGGAGCCAACTCAACAGCAACAACAGCAAGAAGCATGGTATCTAAACTTCTTTATATTTCCTGATTTTCTTTCCAGCTTTCTTTTGAAACTCTACCTCCCCACTTCCTTTCCCAATTTATTCCCTGCCCTGGCCATATTAAATGCATGTCACTCCCCCTGGGTGGTGTATCACCTACTTCTCATTAGTGACTCCATTTAGATTTTGCTTCCTCTGGAAAGATTTCTCTAAGTTCCTTATGCTGGTTAGTCATCCATGTACATGCACTGTATGCATATCCATTCCATGTTGTTTTTGTTAGGTGCTATTGAGTCAATTTTGACTCATAGTGACCCCATACGACATAGTAGAACTGCCCCATAGGGTTTTCTAGGCTATAATTTTTACAGAAGCAGATCTCCAGCTCTTTCTCCTCCAGAGCAACTGGGTGGGTTTGAACTGCTGACCTTACAGTTAACAGCTGAGCATGTGCCACCAAAGCTCCTACCCACTCCATAATGCTAGTTTATTTCCCTGTCTACCACAAAACTGTCACCTCTATGTCATACTCCTCATCATATCACCAACGCTTTGAATAATGCTCAGTAGTGCTAAATACCTACCGTTTTGCCTCCAGATGCCCTTCACCATCCTTAAATCTCTGGAGACTGATTCATGTGGACTATATCAATAAGTTCTCTTGCCATGGCTTTCAGTTGACTACTGCAAAAGGGAAGCTCTGGCATTAGATCAGAAAGAGAATAAGGTGTCGATTCCCCTTGCCTGGTCACCTAGAATTCACTGCATTCTTTCACTAAAGGCCACAGCTCATCTCAGTTGTCTTTCCAGGATCTGGAAAAGACTCCCTGCCACTTTCTGTTCAAGTCTAGAAATGGTAAACAACAAATATATATTTAATTAACTTTAATTGAATCACTTTTGGTACTAAGATGGTATACAGAATAAGACATTATGTATATATATATATATTTATTGTGCTTTAGATGAAAGTTTACAGAATAAACGAGCTCCTCATTAAACAATTAGTACATATATTGTTTTGTGACATTGGTTACCAACCCCACAACATGTCGACACTCTACCCTTCTTGAACTTGGGTTCCCTATTAATAGCTTTCCTGTTCCCTCCTGCATTCTCGTCCTTGCCCCTGGGCTGGTGTGCCCATTTAGTTTCATTTTGTTTATGGGCTTGTCTAATCTTTGGCTGAAGGGTGAACCTCAGGAATAACTTCATTACTGAGCTAAAATGGCCTGGGGGCCGTACTCTAGGGGTTTCTCCAGTCTCTAGGACATTATATTTTAAGAGTTATTTATTTCAGTATATAGTAAAAGAAAGCTTACTAGCATTTCAAACCCATAATTTTATGGATATTATGTTGTTGTTGTTGTTAGGTGCCATTGAGTCAGTTCTGACTCATAACGACCCTATGTACAACAGAATGAAAACACTGCCCTATCCTCCACCATCCTCACAATCATTGTTATGTTTGAGACCATTGTTGCAGCCATTGTGTCAATCCATCTCGTTGAGGGTCTTCTTCTTTTTTGCTGACTCTCTACTTTACCAAGCATGATGTCCTTCTCTGAGGACTGGTCCTTCCTGATAACATGTCCAATGTGAGATGAAGTCTCGCCATCCTTGCTTCTAAGGAGCATTCTGGGTGTAATTCTTCCAAGACAGATTCTTGGTTCTTAAAGTTTTCACTGGCTAATTTTTTCAGAAGTAGACCATCAAGTCCTTCTTTCTAGCGTCTCTTAGTCTGGAAGCTCAGCTGAAACCTGTCCACCATGGCTGACCATGCTGGTATTTGAAATACTGGTGGTATAGCTTCCAGCATCACACCAATGCACAAGCCACCACAGTATGACAACATGTGGGGGATATTATGTAATGATATAAATTATTCTTATAGGACAAATTTAAGTAAAAACATTATCAATTTAAAGAAAAATATTAATAACATTTATTTTATACTGGTAGCACACGACTATGACAAACTTACGAGGGTTTTTTATGTAACTTTCTGGAATTTGCAAAACACTGGCTTATAGGATTTTTAGGCTGTATCTTACTTATGCAGAAAAGGTTGCAATTGATTAATGATGTCTGCCACAGGCACTAGAAGGGCAAAAAGTGCACCTGCCGAGTGTGTTTCTTGTCTAGAGACTTGTCCTTATTATTACCGTGGAAAGCTGGGGGGAGAGAATTTCTGGTTCTAAAATTTTGTCTCAGCTATTCTACTGGAGCTGGATATCCTAAAATAATGATGCCAGCTAAAAGGGTGGAAGAAGATACATTTCTTTGACAGAAAATCCATCTGTTCCTATTACTCCAGAGGTTGAGCTGAAGCTTATCCAATTGCCCCAAATGACACAAATGCTCTCTTGAATTATTTTATCCTAAAAGAGTAACAAAGATCTTGAAGAGTCATCAGTGTTATCATTGAAATTATGTGAGCAAAAAAGGTAGGACTTTCACCTTTGGAATCAACCATAACTGAAGACACTGTGTGTTCATAATTCTGACTCTGGTAAAAAACCTATAGATGGTTAGAATCATGAATATAGGATTAAGGAATGGGAGGAAATTGTGGGCATCTAAATTTTTTATAGGAAATGAATTATTAAAATATGTTTCCATGACTATTCTCCTGGGTGGTGACTGGGTTTATGACTGTAGGCAAACCATACTAGGAGTGAAACATTTAGTAGGTCCAACTCTGCAAAGACAAGTATTTTCTTTACTTATGTATGTAAAATTTATACCCCAACTGCCTCCAAAAAATATGTTACACCCAAGAACGAGTAATAATAATGTACACTTGATTGATTTTGGAGGCACAACAGCAAGTAATATTAATTAACTGTACTCCTTATTTCCACCCCATTTAGCTTGACCTTGATCATCCAAAAACTATTACAGCTTACTGGGTTCTAGAGTTACGCTTAGGAATTGAAAGGGTTAAAGTAGTTCTGACATGGGGGAATGATGTGGAAGATTTGGGGGGTGTTTATCAAAATCATCAGAAACAGGCCACGTTGATTACCCTGTTTCTTACTGTGGTATAACCTATTTAAGAAAATAAAATCAGCCACAGAAGTTTCCGTTTTAAAAGACATGAGCTTAGTTTCCTAATGCCCATTACTCTATATAGAAATCCATTTCTTTCTTTGCTGTCTCTTTAGGAAATCTTTGTTTAATAATGCTCAGTAAATTAGGCCTCCATAGGCTTGTCTTTATCCCACCCTGCCAGAGATTCTTTTCCTTTTTGTACCTTAGTAAAATATCTGCGGACAGAGTCTCTGATTTGAAATGTTAATTGCGGTGGGCCTGGCCTCAGGTTACAGTGTACATCCCTTTTTACATGCAAAGGGGATATGCTAACTAGGTTACTTAGAATCTGGGGGCAAAGAGGGAGGTTTCCAGAAGACTGCAAAAGTCCTGGAAGAACAGGGGACTTCTCAGCAACTCTCTGGAAGCTAGCGGTAAGACAGTGTTGCTGAAATGAGTTATCTAGCACACAGAAAGGTCTGCTGTTAATTTTGGCCATGCTCTCCTTTTGTAATCTCTTAATGTTGAATTTTTATCCAATTTAATATAGATTTAATATGATTTAAATTAGATATTCAAAAAAGTCAGCTATGTGAATAATCCTATCTACTGATTTCAAACAGGTAAATAAGGTTGAATCTTACTTGAATTCATGATGGAGATCTCAAGATTTTAAGGTTTCTGAGTGGGATATTCATTTCAAATCTTCTGGGCCACCCTGAAAGCCTATATTACACTGAAAAGAAAGTGTCTGTGTTTCTGTGTGTGTTGTGATTGTGAGAGTGTGGGTATGAATAGGAATGTGTGAAAATAGTATGTTTGGCAGAATGAATGCATTTCATACAAGGCTCTTCTAGCAAGCAAGATTTAGAAAGGTAAAATCTAGATTTGAAAGCAAGGACACCGTAGACGCTAATTTTAAATCATGTAAGATGTAGCACTGAGAAATAAACTAATATTGTTGTGTAAAAAGTACCCTAAATTAGCCTCCAGAGACATGAATTGCAAAATAAATGCAAAAGTTACACCTTTAACGGCTGTGGTGGAACCTTTGAGATTTTGAAACATTTATTTGTATAAATCACTTTCATAGTTATTATGGAAAGTATTTTCAAACTCTTTTGATTTTAATGTTGTAGATGAGAAATGCTAGTTTCATTATTCTCATACTTGAGATGTTTAAAACTTTCCCATTTATTAGCATGAACACATTTCATCTGTTGTCGAGGACAGTCATTCAAGCATAAACCAAAAAAAAAAAAAAAGTACTTAGCAAGGAACATTTTCTCTCTGAGGTCAATCTTAAATCTCTTTTTCTTTTCTTAAGAACAGTCTTTCTTGCTTGCTTTTTAGTAGGAGTTCATTGTGTATGAGTTATCTGCCCCCCAACAGCCATAGATGCCTGTGGGACCATTCAGTTTTTGAATGTAGTGGACAACCACGTATTTTAGGCTTTCTCCTTAATTCTTGAAGGTTAACTAGCTCTGGCTACCATTTTAAAGTCCTTAAGAATAAAACATTTGAGTGAATTAAACCATCAGCATTTGAGGCAAATATATAAACAAAAGAAAAAAATACAAAACACCCAGTGGCAGAGGAGAACTTGTGCTTTTATTATCCAACCCCCTTGATTAAAAATAACTTTGGTTAAAAAAAAAACTATGCTAGGGGGAGGTGTTTTGTATAGAAAGATGAAGGGGAATGGGGATGTTTTTAACACTGGCAGTAGACACATTATCCTGGCCCTTTCAAAATGCTGTTCTTACAAATCCATTTTGTTTAAATATGAAATTTCAGCCCACAAACCTAGAAAAAGAGCCCCAGCTTTAGAACTGATTAAATATTCCTTTTTTAAAGAAAGACAAATTAGAGTGACTTGGAGAAGTGTAAGTGATGTTTTTTGGCACCTGAAGAAATGCAAAATAATTTCTGACTCAAATTTAGAGTACTTCTCTTTGAAAACCTTTAAAAAATATTTCTTTCTTGCTGCATTATTTAATTTATTGCATGTTTTATGCAATTAAAATGATTCTTTGTCCTACTTCCTGGCCACTGCTTATGAAGCAATATAATACTTTGGACTGAGTTAGGGGAAATAAAATACAGCAGAAACTAAATAGCTTGTGACTATTTGGGACTTTCTCTTACTATTCTCCAAAACTAAAGTGTAGTAAATTCAAATAAGATAGGTAAAAATCCAGAAATTATCCTATTTCATTCACTTAAAAATGTATCAATACTACTTTGCAAAAGACCATTAGTCAAAGTCAGTAATTCTTCATTTGATATACAGCAAAATAAACTCAGTCAAGGCAATGTTACTGTGTACATCAGCACTCCTATCTCTTTCTTTTGGAAGTGAGAGTAAAATGTTATTTAAAATGAGGCCACATTAGCAGAATGTGTAAGATGAAATGCACATCCATGGCTGACACTGTCTCATTAGGCTATTACTTTCCCAGTTGCTGATAATAATGATAGCACCAGACTATTGCACTTCACAAAAACATATTTAAATAAAATTTCTTCGAGCACAAATGAGATGCAGCATATTTACATTTTTATTTGATGAAGCCTGTTCTTGCTATCTTTGTTCTTAATTTGGTCTCAAAAGAATTAGCAGTAAGAGGAAAAATAGTCTGTAAATATGTATGAAATCAAATATAGAGGGTAGGCTAAAAGGTATTGACTGCCAACAGAGCGTAGCTGCAGGAGGCAAAATTTTCTCCATAGTTTTCTTCTTGGCTGGAAATGCATTGCCTTCTATCTAGATTATTTAATCCTCAAAATGCACATCAAAGCTTCTCATCGGGTAGTTCATGTCTTTATAGACAGTTGAATGTCAAAGATCTAGCTTAAAGATTTTTGAAAAATGTAAAAACATAATAGATCCCAGATAATAACACAGCAGTGGAGCTCCTGTCCTATTCCTTCCAGCAAAGTACCAGCATCACAGGCTGTGGCTAATCTCTGTGGCAAGGGGAAGAGCACATTCTGCTGCCCGGGAATGTGTGACACCTCTCCAACCGCTAGAAATGAAATGCTTAAGCTGGGTTCCAGACCCACATCAGCTTGTTAACAATCCCAATCTCACTCTACACCTGTGGTTGAAGAGAAGGATGAGCCATAAATTCTTCCCTGCTCTCATGCCCAATTAGGCAGTGGAACAACTTATGCAAAAATATGTAAGAGACATTTTCTGTCCGTCTATGCGAGGCAAGATGCAAGCTTCAGCGTAGCTCTCCCTTTTAGGACTCATTTTTCAATCTTTGGCAAGGACAAATTGCTTGTAATGATTACATCAACTCCTTTAAATGATTATATCATTGTGAGTTTAGTTTAAAAGCCCTTTAACACATTTATTTTGCACTTCAAAAGTTGGCTTTTGTGTTAGAGAGACAGCGCAGCATATGGAAAGAGACAAAAGCTCCTATATTAGATGGAATACGCCATACACAAGGGACTTTGGGGTTTAGGAAGTCACATGCTAGGTGTAATAGAAACTGCCTGAAATAGTTCCACATTGGGCTCAGAATTTTACTCATTTCTATGAAGATGTTTGGTTGAATAAGAACTAAGCCTCTGTCTTTGATATTGAAATATATGATACAAGAGCCTAACTCATAGTCAACGCTCACGTCCATGCCATCATCATCATCCAGGATCTTCTGCCTCTTAACGGAAAATGTCTGGACGTGTTTTCACATTTGAAGAATTTCTCTGGTTTGTAGTATACCCACAGAAGAGTCTGTGACAGATTTTTAAAGTAGAGAAGAGAAAATTAGACTCTCTGAGGAACGCCAGCCATCAAGCGCTTGCCCTTAATTATGCTACCCTAAACTCCTTACCATAATCTGCCCAGCAACAAGACACTTCCGGCTACCTCTGGAGACAGATCATTATAGTGAGTGTATTAATTCAAGACTCCTAGTGATCTGGGACTCCATTACACCACGTGGCGGTTGTATTAAACGCATTATTTAAGCCTGTAGAGTATTTGGGGATGCATTTTGGCATAAAGACACTACGTAAAACAAAGTTTTATTTTATTCACAGAATCATATGGGAGAAATGGGCAATGACATTCCAGGTGCAATTTTAAGTACGGCTCTATATTTTAGCCAAGCACTACCACCCCACCCCCGCCCCCCTTTTTATCACTTGGCTGTTTAATTGCATTCTAACCTTTACCAGGAAAGGAAGATATGCTGAACGTTTTTGAGAGTCCTGATGTGTTGGATGCTGTGGTGATTTTTAGCAAAAGTGTCTCCACAATGTGGTGTTCTTTCTCCCTCCAGACATTGTTACACAAAACAGAGGGAAGAAGAATGGCCAGGAAGCCCTGTGCATGACAGACACCAACATTCTCACACTGGTGGCTATTTGCATCTCCGCCCAGCTTGATAATGTTGTCTGTTGTGCCAACGCAGCTTCCTTACTTGTAAAAAAAGCTTCTCTCTGTTGGAGGGCTCAGAAAGATATTCTTCATACAAAATCCCCTTACAGAACCTTTAATCCCTTTGGGGCATATTCTGCGAGTTTATGGTAGCTATGAACTGTCATCTGTTCTTCCTTGGTGTGTGAGATTGGAACCCATAGAAATGGCTGTGACCGTTACTTTTCTCTTTGGGGATTTGCCCTTTTTTCATTTGGCTGGAGATTGAGACTGAGCTTTGTTACAGAGAATTATCCTGTGGCAGTGGGTTGGGGAGATAAGTCTTTGTTGAGACATAAAACACTTACAGACAAAAGTGTGAAAAATTGAAATGACAAGGTTGCTGGGGTGTTGTTTCTTAAATTTGGTCAAATATTCCGACATAGGAAGTAAGGTACTCTTTGGCTTGTTGCTGTGTAATAAAATGAAATCTGTATTCCATGTTTCCAGAGGAGAGGTACTGGATGATAGTATGGTAGGTACATATGAGAAACCCTAATACACTGTTCTAGTCCTTAGGTTATTTTAATGTCTATAAATATCCATTCTCTGTATCAGTTTTGGTGTAATGGGGAATTAAGATGGATGCCAACCTATAAGAAGCTGCACACAGGAATCAAATGAAAGACACGTTGTTGCTATCCAGTGTTATAATAATTACATGATTCTATTCCACGTGATTAATACACTTCAGCACCACAAAGATTCTATGTGAAGAACAGAGATGGTATTTGTGCTTACAATTCATTTAAATCTGATCTGGCTTGTTTTGTTTTTCTCTGGTAGAGATGATATTTTCATTTAATTCAAATAAAACCTCTATGTTTTTAGGCCTCAGGTTTAAGATAGTTGAAGTCCACATAAAATGATTTCAGTTGCTGTGCAGAGTATATTAAATTATGAAAAAAGAAAGAAAGAAAAATGCATTTAATATTTTCACCTTAGAAAAAGAGAAGTATTTAGTTTCTGCTTTACCTATTAGAAACCTTCATGGTGTAGTGGTTAAGAGTTCAGCTGCTAACCAAAAGGTTGGCAGTTTGAATCCACCAGGCTCTCCTTGGAAACTCTATCGGGCAGTTTTACTCTGTCCTATAGGGTGGCTATGAGTTGGAATCGACTCAATGGCTATGGGTTTTTGGATTTTACCTATTAGTGTATGTCAGGGGTTTTCAGAAAGAAGACCTGTTAAGTAATATAATTTACCTTCTAGGGAAGTTTCAGAAAGTTATAGTTTTATTATTCCTTCCCTACCTGCAAATAACTTTGTTTTCCTTCATAAACATGGTTTGAATTCAGTATGGTGTCATTCCAAGAGCCAGTATTAATAATCACTACGGTTGTAGCATTTTTTTGTTTGTTTTGGTATGTTTTACAGAAGCAGTATGATTGCAATAACATTTTCTGATATATTTTAATTTTTATTTTATATAATCTTTCTACTCTTAAATTTATTCTGTTTAAAATATTTTTTAAGTGACAGAAATTACATTTAAAATTTTTTTTTCTTTTTCTGAGAACTGATGGTCTAAAATCTGAGAAGATCTAGGTTATAATCCTGGCTCTGTTCATAATTTGCTGAGTACTAGGGCACATCATTTAAACTCTCTGGAGTTAATTTTTTCTCTTCTTTAGTATTAGAAGTTTAAAATGAGAATTTCTAAGCTCTTTTCCAGTTCCTATATTCTGTGACTCTATTCTCTAAATTACCCTTCAGTTCCAGGCACTCTTTCGGGAAGGGTGGCATCACTCTAAATTGTAGTGTCAGAGATTCTGCAATGTATGAGCAGTACTTTTAGGATTTTATTTACTTATCTAATAAAATGACATGATAATATTGTCAAACTATCTCAAATAGGTCTGAAATAAAAATATCTGTATTGATTATATTCAGAGTAAGACACAACTGAGATGTTTATCTCTTTTGTTTGTTTTAAGGATTACTGTTAATATAATGAACTTTATAATGGGCTAAATCATTAACAAGGTAACCATTAGTGATACTAAAGTTGAATATTTCAATGAAAACTTATGGTAAATCCTCATCCAGGACTCTTACATTTCTCTAGTAAGACTTTTTGGTGATATATTTTAAAATATTATTTATTATCAAGCTATATAATACATATTTTACTTTTTATTTATATATAGCTGGGAGCACTTAAAAAATAAGTGAAATAAGTCAAAATGAACCAGAGAAATAAAAATCATTCACTCTTGATTCAAGAATGTTTATTTTAGGAGAATTACTGTAAGGTATTTTGTGAGGGATTAATAATATAAATAGTTCCTAGTTAGGATTTATTATATCCCAAATCTTTTATATGCACTAAAACCAAAACCAAACCCATTGTTGTCGAATCGATTCCGACTCATAGTGACCCTACGAGAGTAGAACTGCTCCATAGGGTTTCCAAGGAGAGGCTGGTGGAGTCGGAACTGCGACCTTTTGCTTAGCAGCCGAGCTCTTAACCACTGCACCACCTGGGCTCCGATTCCAATTATAGCCCCTATTTTCAACTCTATTACAGTCTCACACAGTTTTTAAAGGATTCTGCATTTACCAAGGTAGAGACACATATTCCTATCTAAACTAAAATGGGAAAAATTCTCTAATGGAGATATGGATAGATTTTAGGAAGTTAAAGGAAGGAGACATTTTTGTGGGTTGTGTGTGTGTTTCCTTTCTTGCTTTTTTTTGGCAGTGGGAGGCACATTTTAAGGCTCAAGATAAATACCAACTTCCCTGAGAAAATCCCACTGTTATTGGAAAGATTTGCCCACAAGATAACTAGCTGATGGGACTAGCCAACATGTACAGTTGCTGACTGGGGTGGACTTTGCTGAACATTTCTGCTGCCCGATTATGCCAGCAGGGAGCTCTAGCTGTTTCTCTCTTATTACTTGGCAACATTTACTACTTACTGGCTAGTATGCTAAACTTAAGTTTTGGCTAGAATTTATGGTATGAGGGATAATGTGAAGATATCCCACAGTGGAGTTAACCGAAATGATTAAAATCTTCCTCTTTTCCCCCATTTTCCTCCGTTGCCTTTCATGGAGCTGTTGGAAGATCACATGGTTTTGTCTCAGAAACCAAAAGGTCCTTTCAAACTGTGCTCATTCTTTTATGCCCCTGATTGGCACCATTCCTGTGGAACTTCCTTAATCTTTTTGGACAATTACCCCAAATAAAATTTGAAACCATAAATGCTTATGGGAACCTTCTTTTCTGTTATTTGGAGGCATCTCATGATTATTTTATTGCTTTGTGACATTAAAATTAAACAAAGAAAATAAACATGAAATTGTACATGTTTTCATTTGGTTATAGCCTACTTTTAATATTAAAGCAAATACGTTTTCTAGGCTATTAATGTTTCCTTTTCTTAGCCACTGGGAGTTGATTTTTTATTTTTTTCTTCCATTTAGTTATTTCTTAAAGTCACATATGGGCTTACCTTTAGATCACAGCTTATCATTGTTAAGAACAGAGGGCAAGCTCTAGTTTTAGTGTTTTGTCCAAATGGGGTTCAGTAGGAATGTGGGTAGAGGCTGAGACTGTATGGAAAGACAGCACTTTAACTTCAATCTTTTCATCTGAGACTTATATTGAGCTGTATCTGAGAAAGCTACCCATCCCTTGAATGTGGGCCAGTGGAGTAAAATTTTTTGGTATTCATATTAGGGGGACAGTGTCACTTCTTTTTCTTACATTTCAAGCCTGTTGAAAACCAAAACTATTTTTAAAAAGTTCATGATATATGTATATTAGGGCTCTGGAAAAATACATTCGAAATATGGCAAAATCCCTTCTATTGTAATGTAGTTTCTTGCCTCAAATATTATCTTGCTTCCCATCAGTATTATCTGTATAAATCCTCTACATCTAAAAATGAAAATACCTGTCTCCTCTCTTACATATTTATTTTAAATAAGAATGAATTGATGCAACTATGCATATTCTTTCTGGCTGTCTATTACTATATAGATAGTATTGGATGGAGTTTACCAGAAATACAAACATGTCAACACTGATGGTATCAGAGGTGGATTTGTGGGAAATATGATCTTATTATTGTGAAAAGCTGAGAAGAGACAATATAGCTTAAACCACTTGCATCAAATGAAGTAGTTAAAAAAAACAAAACAACAGTTAACTAATCAGTTGGATTCTTTAAAAAAAAAAGGAAGAAAATTGTCACTAGAAAGAGTATAGAATCTCTGAAACTTCAAAGAATGTACAGTCCCCTGAGACTGCAGGATATAAAACTATAAATGCACCCTCTAAAGTCTTTTCTTCTGACCTCATGCCAAGGTTAAGATAGAAGATTTTTTTTTATGACTTTGAAACAGAGTTAAGGTGAAAGAATTTGATGAAAACAGATGAAAGGCGGGTACCTTTTCCGTTAGTCAAGGAAAGAACACGATCAAAGAGGCCAGCCGCTGCCATCACCGTGTTCTCCCATCTGCACCTCAAGTTGGTGTTGTGATTTTTATACTTGCACCTTTAACTCCTGCAATTACGTATGCTAACAGGCGAATTCGGACTGGGGATGTAAAGGATAAGATGCCAGAGCTGGCGCTAACTGTATGGAGTTCCTCGTGTTTATTATACAGCCGTTTCTTCTTCAAAGCTGTCCTGTCTTCTAACTCAATCCAAAATTAGGACCAGGAAAATAATAGCAAAAGTTTGGGGAAAATAAACATGTATCTGCTAATTTGCAATAGAGGTTATAAAATACTCTGCAAAGTCTGCTTTTTGTGGCTGGCTATGCAGTGTACCAAACGCATGGACACACTTCACTTCATCCGGATGCTGTGTTCAACAATAAAATGCAGCAAAAGAAGGAGGGATTTTTTTAATCTCATCCTGAACTGCACATGACCTTTATTTTTCCTTCTTTGTGGTTTTAATTCTGTCCTTCTGAAATATTAAAAACATAAGAATAGCAACAAAAAAAAGTTCGTTAGAAGGAAGCTGTAATGATCTAAATTTCTAGAGAGGATTTATATATTCATTCAGATTCTTTTTTTCTCTCTTAAAAAAAAAAGCAAAACAAAACAACTGTCCTGAACTTCGGCTTTTTAAAATGTATCTTTTTGCCTAGGTAACTTATGTTATATTCTTCAGTTCTTCATACTGACTTGGCCGAAAAGCCAGTGACACGTGTTCCTGGGAGTGTTCGGCCTGCCTGTGTTCTTTTTTTTTTTTTTTTTTTAATGTTTTCAGAAATGCTTTACACACTTCTTTGAGCTAGTTGATTAAATCAATCTTTATATTAGCAACCTGTTGCCCACGTTATTAGACCAAAAATAAACGACATACGTTTCCCCTGTCAAAATCTAATTTAAAAAATATACACTGAACCATTATATTGTGGGTTCATCATAGAAAACAAGCAGATGTCTAACACTAAGACGGAAGAAAAAGGCAAACCCAAAGTAGAAAAGAGAAAGCAAGGTAACGCTTTCCTTTTGTTCCGTTTTTATTGTGGCGGATGCGTCTTCCACACGGTTGAGCAAGAAGCCAAGCTAGTGAGAAAATGCACTTAAGCGGCCCACGGCACCTGGAAGTAGGTGTGTGTTATTACTTTCTCTGCCTGGGAAGTTCGCTGAACTAATACTCAAGGAGATTTAAACCTACCAATGATACCTTTTGTTTTTAAGATTTTGTAGATCAACCAGGAAACAACTCAATCACTGTCCAACGACTTGAATTTTATTATGGGACTCATGACAAGGAGAAAATATCCCTAAGCATTTCCGAAGGGTGAAGACTGAGCGTAACAAGAAAGGAAAGGGGTGCAAGGAAAGTTAGAAACTAAACACAGGAAGCAAAAAAAAAAAGTCGGATTAAAAAGAGAGAGACGAAAACTAAAAGAGAGAGAGTGAAATCTGGGTTTAAACCAGTCTCCTTTCAAACGAGATGGTGCTTGTAGCACTTGAGTGAGCGTCAAGCCCCATGAGAGAAACACACTGCCTAGGTTTAATTGTTAACCCGACATTACAGGAGTCTTTGTCATAAGACTAAAAGCTGTTTGACACAAAGCGCAATCTTTGCACATGAGATCGCACAGGTTGTGATGAGCCTGGAGACTTAATTACTTTCTTGCATCAGTTGAAGGGGATCCTTCAGGTCAGGCTTATGGCATATTGATGGGAAGTAAAAGAAATGTTACACAAAATTAGCCTCCAATGTGCTGGTTTCCCACATGCCCAGGAAAGCTTGATCTCTGTTCTTTTCTTTCACAATTTCTTACTATTCAGCCGCAATGTATTTACCATGCAAGCTGATGCTAAGTTGAGTAGGAGGGCAGGAAAAAAATGAGTAATGCAAAAGACTGGCTCACAATTACTTTGCTAGAATAATTTTCTGCCCTCCCCCCCAAAAAAAATCAGAACTAAATCAGCAGCCATACTTATCCCAAAGTCAGAACATTACTTAATTAAATTTATTTTATTGTGGAGGGCTGTATTTGCAATTGCCAATCTGCAATTCAGAATAGAAATCTTGCCGCTTCAACTTCGTTTTCGTGTTCCTTGGGGTGAGTGCGATTGCTTAGTCATAAAAGTGATTTGTTTAGTAAAGGTTTATTTTATACTGTTCGTGTGGTTTTATTTCACTAAATATAGAAAAAATGTGGAGCTCAAGACATGCTTTTTATACAAAAATAATTACAAAGTTTTAAGTGCAAAACCTTAAGAAGGAGGATACTGGTGGGAAAAAAGTTCCGGGGAGATAATGAATGGATGTTGATTTCACTAAAGGAAAGCAGCCTAGAGTCAGCGTCTCAGACAATGTTCTGTCTCTGTCACTCTAGCTCTGTCTATGGCTGCATTCAGTCTGATCAGCCTTTGCAACAGTTCTATATATTCTGAAGGCAGAGGCAGCATGTCAAGGCCTTGTCATCTCTGGTCAGTAGAGTAGTTTGTCAGGAGAGTTTTCAACTATAAAAGCATCAGTAACTCATCAGAATATTTGTTGTTTCTTTTTGACAAAAGAGGCAAGTGTCTGTCAAGAAAAATCTGGGGTTTTCCTTGACTTCCCTGAGGAACTTGGAGTCTGCCTTGAATAGCTGTAGACTCCAGCAAACTGGTGTGCAAAATAGATGTATTGATTCCTGTAGAATCTTGTTATTTGTGACATGCAACAGTGTAAGTCAACATGACTTCCCCTATTTGTTGCCATGTGTGAAACAGAATGTGCAGCTTTCATTAGCGAGCAGCACATTATGCGCTGCGGCTTTAACAGAGGTCTCCTTGGAAACCCAAGGAAGCGCAATCCACACATAATAATTCAGCAGGAGACATCATATTCCTAACGGGTAGCTCTCTAAATGGTTAAATATCGATGTATTGGTTGGATGTTTAAAAAGAATTTCTAGAACTAAAAAAATGCATACTCGTGCTTATAAACAAACAAATCAGTTGCTTAAGGGTTATAAGAAATTTAAATGCAAATAGCACTTTGTAATGGTACCTCAGAGACTGACAGGGTAGTCAATTTCTTGATAATGCACCATTGTAAACTTAGTTTTTGCTACTGGTTTCCTTAGTAACTGGAACAACATATTGCTCAGGACATAAAATAATATCCTGTTTCAGCCACTGAGAATCTTGAACTAAAATGTAAGTTGATTTTGCATGAGGTACAGGATTATCATGTCCTTCTGATCTCGATGAGGTATTATAGCACAAAATGAACATACTTGGAACTTTTTTTTGAACCAGCCATTTTGCTTCTAATCATCTTATTGTAAGCATAAGAAAATTGCTAACAGTGTGGAATATTATAGATCTAAGAAGAACAGATTATTAAATATTTTATCTATATTTCCCAAGCATACTGGGATAATGTTTATTTCTCTTATCTCATATGCAAAAAAAGCATAATATGGAATATATATACATGTGTATATATATTACTGTTAAATAATGATGCTAATACTTATTTTGTAGGGTCTGTATATAATTCAATACAAATCGTGCAGATATTGTAAAGTATGCACAAGTAGGAAAGCCTGATATCCAGTACAATTTTACAGTCTAAAATCAGGACAAAGAGTCAGAAAATTTTATTTTAATTTCATTTCCGCAGCTGGTCTACTAAACTGCCTTAGGCAAATTATTAGCTCTCTAGTGTCTCAATATCCTTATCTATAAAATGGGAATAATAACACCTGCATCACAGGGGTGTTATGTGGATAATTACTTGATGTGTGCAAAGAGCTAAATATAAAACACTAAATCTTATGATTGTTTTAAACCACATAAATAGCAATATGTTATAGACATAAAATTGGAGAGTGGTTTAATAAGCTTGGAAAATTGGAGGCTCCTGGTTTAGGAGAGGAGTATCTGGAGACTTAGCAAAGCTCTATTTTACTGTTCCTGCAAATAACACTTCCTAGAATGATATAGCAATAACAGAACTGTTGAGTGATGGATTTTTGATATCCTTCCTAGAAATACTGTGTTTCCAACCAAAAACAAACCAAACCCATTGCCACTGAGTCAATTTAAGAGCATAGTGACACTTTAGGACAGAGTAGAACTGCCCCATAGAGTTTCCAAGGCTGTAAATCTTTATGGAAGAAGACTGCCACATCTTTCTCCCAAGAGCAAGGGGCTGGTGGATTCAAACCACGGACCTTTTGGTTGGCAGTTGTGTGCTTAGACACTGTGCCACTGCATTTCCAAAGGGATGATAATATGATGCCCTGGGCACCTCTGCTCTAGTGAAATTTGTTTGTAGACTTTTTCTTCTCCAGTTCGGTGGGGGAACTGACTTAGTTCCTAACTGCTCTGTGGGATATTTGGAGTCCTGATGGAGATTTTGCAGATGGAGCATCTGCCTACCACAATACCTGTTTAAGGTCTTGGTCAGTATAGAGTCAGTGTCCCAGCACAACAGCCACTGACTGCATTTCTGTGAAGTAGCAGCTTGGACACATTTTCTCGTTTATGACAAGGGAAACACCCTGGATATTAGGAGTGTTGTATTAATTTATTCAATCAATCAGCAAGTACTGAAGGTGCACTACAAACTAGCCAATATTTTAGGCATGGAGGGAGTAAAAAAAATTAAAACATGGTACATGTTCCCCAGTGTTTTCCAGTATAGCAGGGGCAACTGGCATGTATTCACATACTGCAGTATGATGTGGCATGTGACAGGTATCATATGCACTACACAAAGGGCTCTAATTATTCCGAGAGTGGCTAAGATGATCAGAGATGGGTTCTAGGAGAATGGTATTTGAGCTGGGCCTCATGGAATAGGAAGGATTTCAAAAGACAGGGCAGAAGAGAGAAAGCCATATAAGATACAATGTTTATTTTGAGAGGGAAATGGGGACAAAATTTTGGTAGATAATAAGCAGTCCAACCTGATCAGAACATCACTTATATGGAGGAGAGTAGCAGGAAGGAAGGGTAAAAATATAACTTCCTATAGAATCACTTCTCATGGTTTATAACACATTAATTGATTAGTATCACTCCATCCCTCCTCGATGCTTGTCCACCCCATGTAGGCACCATGTCTGATTATGCTGACTATATTAATCCCAGTTCATTAACTGATTGAATGAAAGCAGGCAAGGGTCAGGTGGTGAAGAGACTTTATGCCAGACTAAAAAGTATGGATTTGTCCAGTGAGCAACTAGGAGATACTGAAAGTCCCTCTTCACAAAAGAAATGAGCAGACATGATGCAAGGTGAAAAAGTGCAGCCTAGAAGCAGGAAAAACCTATTAGGAACTTTTGCATTTGTCAAGGGGTGGAGATATATTGCTCTAAACCAGGATGGTGGTATCATGATGAATAAGAAGGATTATATTCAGACAAGATGTCAAAGGAGATGCAATAGCATTCTGCTCCTTAACTTGTACAGGTAAGTAACAGTGCCCGTAGAAGAAATTGGGTAGTCTAGGCAGAACTGACTTGGTGGGATATTTGGAGAAGTTAAGTTGCAGACTATGGAGTCTAGGTATCATTAGGGTATTCAAGTACAGGTGTCTAGCAGATGTCTGAAAAGAGGAGACTGAGTCAGGAGCACACTTAGAAATGGAGATATACCTGTGTATGCCATCTGTGCAGAGCTGAGACTTGAAAACTATATGGTCGTTGAGAGAGAGAATATGATGAGAGAAAGAAAAGGATTACGAGCCCAAAGAAAGCTGACATTTAAGAGATAGGATGAGAAATCAAACCAGGAAAGAGAAAGTTGACGTGCCATCTATCAGAGGGATAGGAACAGAACAAGGTGTAGAATTCAAAGGCCGTAGAATGTCAGAAAAGACTGGCTGGTTCTAAAAGCACAAGTAGGAGGAGACTTAGGACAAGTCATTGAATTTGATTATTTAAAGTTCACTGTTGATGTTTAAGGGTTTCATTTGAGCCATTGATATGAAAGCCAGGCATTAATGATTAAGAAGTGAATGAATGATTATTGAAGAAGTGAAAGCAGGAATTGTAAACCACTCCTTTCAAGGGTTAGTAGTGACAAGTGTTTAAAAAAAAAAAAGGAAGAAACTAATATGATAAGGCAGTTGGCAGAGACTACCACAAATATATCATTGTTAACCTTGCTGCGTGGGATGTTCCACAACCGTGTATCTATTTCTAATATGAAAATATATGGCTACTCAGTCCAGCTGCATAGAATCCTGTTATAATAACCTCAAGTTCTTGATTTCTATGTTTTTTACAGATAAAAATTCTTTCATAAACTCCCCAGTGTCCTTGTTCAGGTTAGGATGGTGTTCAAAGAGACCATAGCGTGACTCCATAGCCAATGTTTATGCTCTTAGAAAAGATCTTAAAATAAAAAATAAAATTAAAAATCTAGATATCAAGGCATCTGACAAATTAAATCTACCATCACGCTCTAAAAAAAGCAATAAGATAACTGTCATTTTGTAGACCGTTCTTTTATAATTGAAAATCATATTCCAATCACATTTCAACACAATTGCATGTTTATACTCTTGGATGACAATTCTTCATGGGTCTTCCCTGCTTCCACACATCTTGTGAGTGAGGCACTGATGTTTGTATAGCAAACAGCCTTGGTAGACAGACAGTGCTTCTCTCCAAAACAAAGGGCAGGTATGTTTTCAGTCGTGGAAGAGAGAGCAAGTGTCACCTTCTGGAGTAAAGGGCACGCATCTTACTACCATTCTCTTGTAATGTCACCCATTGACTGTGGAGGTGTTATTTGGCACTTTTGGTGTTGCCCTGAGGGAATTTGGGCTCAGGAAACTAGTGCAAAGTTGCTGATACCCTGGCTACAGCTATTGCTGTTAGTAAAGAGACTACACTTTGTCTCTGATCCAAGAGTCTCTGCCCAAGCCCATATTTTCTACCCAAGCCCATGAAACTGTGGCAGATGAACTTATTAGCTTACAAGTAAGGTAAAATCTCAGACCTTTTACAGTTTTGATATATACATTATTAACAATAATAATAGAGTTTAAAAAGTAGATAACACGTTGAATACCCAATATGCCAGATACTATGCTTGAATTCGAAGTGTGGTCATTCATTCAACAAATATTTATCTAGTATGTAGAACAAGCCAAGAGTTATGCTAGTCTGCAGGTTAGGAAGTGGTGAACAAGATAGATATGAGTCCTGCTCTCATGGACTCGATGATCCATTTAATCCTCATAACAGCCCTGCAAGACAGCGATATCACTATTTTAGAGCTGAGAAAATCAGAGATTAGCAAGATTAAATAATTTATCCGAAGTCACACTAATCTCTAGTTGGGACAGGATTTGAAGACTGGTCACAGCTGAATAGGTCTGTGTTCTTTTCACTGTATTGCATAATAAATTATTTAAAATTGTATTTTCTTATTTATGTCTGAATAAGTATATTGATTTAATCTTGAGTTTTGTAGATCCTCCTTATATGTATCTGATAATTGAGTAATATTTTAATGAGATTGTATTGAAAAGGAGTCTTTAGTAGTGAAGTAGCAGTTTTCATCAAAATATGCATTTATTTGACACTGCCTTGTCAAAATATTGCCTACATCATCTCTTCACAAAGCAGAAAGAATCTAGCCATGTTGCAATAAATTAAAAGTTAAATACAGACTTTTTTTTTAAACTTTATTTCCTCTAATCAATATCAGAAATTCTGGGTTTTGCTTTTTTTTTGTTTCATTTTAATTGGCGTTGGTGTTAGATCATATTATATTTATACTTGGAAATAAAGAATGTTGTTAAGCAGCTTGGTAGGCAGGCTCAAATTTAGGTTGGCAGTAGATTTTGTTCACTTGTACTAAACATGTTTTATGCTTTTAATTTTTTGACCCATCAAAGGGATGCAAGAAGAAGCAGTAGTAAAGATCATAGGTGCTGAAGTCAGAAGCCATGAACCGTCTATTCCTGACCCTACCACTTAATGAGCTTGTGACAGGGGCAAATTACTTTTCTATTCCTCAGTTTTTGTTTTTTTTTCTGAAAATTTGAATAATAATTGTACCTGTGGATAAAGGTCTTATGTGACTTAATTAATTTAACAAACTGAACGCACTTAGCACAGTGACTGTTACAGAGCAAAAACCAAACCCGTTGGCATCAAGTCGATTCCGACTCACGGCGACTGTTACATAGTGAGTTCAAAATAAATGCTAACAGGATTTGTGACATCACCCTGGGGTCTCAGTGAATAAATGTCTTTGTTAACTCCATAATTCTGTAAGTTATAATTGTTCTAAGGAACTTTGCTCTGAATACTGAGTTCCAAAGCAATGGCCTTTGACTTTTCTGACGATATCTAAGCATAGGACAGTCACGTCAGTTTAATCATTATGATGCCTGACTTATAAAAGTAAATGTCACCACCTTCCACCACAAGTGAGTGGTCTGAAAGAGAATAGGAATCAGATATTTGGTCTCCTATTCCCAGCTCCATTACTGCCTTGTTAGGGCAGAATAAATAAATCACAAATAAATAAACAAATCACTTAACCTTTCTGTATTTCAGTTTCAGCAAAATGAGAGTGATAAGCTTTTGCTTTTTAAGGGCTTTGAAATCACTGGCTGGAAGGTGCTACAAGAATGACAAGTGTTATTAACTTTCCAGTATTTCAGTCTTTCTTATGCGTACTCTGAATGTTTGCTTTTCATCTTGGGAATTAAATACTTCTTGAACATTGGTATGTAGTAACTGCAGGAATTAGTGAAATTTGCCAGCTCCTCAGATAAAATCAGAGGACAAATAAGTCAGTCAGTTAATTATGTGGAAGAATAGATTAGGGAAAGGAAGGACAGCTTCAACAGAAATTTCCTGATTATTGTTCCAAGTTCAGGGTTACAACTTTGGAAGGTAAAAGAGGCAGAGTGGAGGTTATATAGATAAAAAGGAACCTGTCCCTCTGTATTTCCTAGCCATCCTTTCCCTGTACTCTGCCTGGACTTCTTCTAGAGTCTGGCATCCTTTTGCTCTCACAGTGTGTGACCACTTCAATCAGATTCAAGCTGCTCTGTTTTGTATTTTTTAAGTAATCGCTGTTGCTTGATATGTCTCAAAAACCTATTTTATGTCAAAAGCTATATTCTTTGCCCATTAATTTCCTCTTTTATTTATTATTTGTAAAATGATACTGAAAGTGCAAATATGTGTATATATATACATATATTATGTACATATATATATCCACTTTTTTATTATTATAAGGGTGTTAGAGAGTTAAATGAATCCTTATATTTTGTTATTAATCACTTCTTCTCTTAATTATTTTTAAATGATGAACATTTGTAAATTTGTAATAAGTTATGAATTTGTAAAGCATAACCATTTTTGCTCCTATTCATAAAGCGCACACAAAAGAGTTATGGTTGTTGGCCAAATGAGATTTGCCACACTCCTCGTAAATCTTTTATTTAATGTGTTTTTGTAGGAGATCAATATTACATTGGTGTAAAATACAGATAAAATATAGTTCACAATGCATGTTATAAAGTAGGCTTTACTAGAAGTACTTTTATGATACATTTTAATGTGTCACATTTTTACTTGAATGGGGGATTATATTTTCATGTGTGTATGTATATGTCTTTTCCTTGGACTGTGCAAACTCCATCACCATGTTTGTGTATGTATCTGTATGTGTACGTATGCACAGTTTTTTCTTCCAACATTTGCTGCACCTGTATTTTTGTTATGCATCAATTCTCTAAGAAAACTCTATAAACAAATCAATAAGCTACAGACATGGCAATATATATTCAGATATTGTACATGTATTAATATTTTTCAAAAGAAATAGTACTCAGGAATTTAAATATTTTAATATAAACTATGTACATATAATGATGAACAATCTGCTGTATTCACTATTCAAGATAGGAAATGTAGTATTTTCCTAATTACATAGACCAGAGTGGGAGGATATGACTGCAAAAGAAGATTAAGCCATTTATATTTATTCAATGTTGCTTTATAGCATTAACTAGGAAACTCAGTCCTGCTATACTGAATGCTGAGGAATTTGATTACGAGAAAGCAGACTCTGCCAACCTTGGATTGAGACAGCAGACTCAACTAATTGTCTATCAGCAGTGATTTAGCTGTATCATCCTTCTATAATCTTGCTATTGATGGAATCATTTAAAATCTGATGAAAATTACTGTTTAACAATCAGGACTTGGAAAACCCACCTGGCAGAACCCTTCTTTCTATCTTTTATTTCCATTTCTTTTCAAGGGAGAGACAAAAAATTCAAATTTTCATACTTGAAATATGGAGCATCTTAAAAAAGAATGTTTTGAAATTAGATTTTCGAAATATGTTATCAAAGGCAGGCTTAAATTTTGTTTCTATTATTGTTGATTTGGTTTGTTTTATAATTTCACAAATGCTGTTGGTCTTATATTTTTCTAACCTGCTTTTCAGGTTGAAGATGGTGGTCCAGTGGTTAGGATTGTGTTTAAGACAAGAACATAGGGGCAGATTAACCAGTAAGCAAGGAACAAACAGGCTTACAGTAAGCAAGGTACACATGGGCTTGATTGTGTTTACTTACTAATCTATAGTATACAATCTCACATGGGTGTCACCACGTCTTTAATGTGGTGAAAAACAGGTGAAATTGTGCACTACACATTAGTAAGTAAGCACAAGTAAGCCTGTGCTTATCTTGCTTATTGGGTAATCCATCCCTGCAGAGATGCTACCTTTGATTGCTGCCCCACTTCTCTCCTTATCTAGCCATGCTGCATAATGCTTAATGGAGTCAGTGCTATAAGAACATTAGGTAAATGTGGATATTTGAGTATTGATAATTCAGATGTGTTTTTTAAAAGATGATTTATGCAGCAGAAATTATACTACTTATTACAAATGTAATGTGTGTTCCAAAAGTAGTATATTTTATTATTTATTCAAGAAGAAGGAAAATATTTCACATAGTATATAATAAACATAGTATGTAGTATATAATAAAAAAGTGTGTGGATGCGCTGAGTGCAAAGTCAATCATCCCCACTGGTTGCCAGCGTTGATCTAGTAGATATTTAATAATTTGGGACGTTTACATTCACTCACCACTCAAGTGAGCTTGGCAGAGTTTTCTTAAGATTAGTTCAGCATTTCTGAAAGTCGACAGTTCAATGCACAGAAAGAATCACTTAAATGGTCCTCCATTTTTCCCTGAAGCAAAATTTGCAGTGAGCATATGTAACAGTCTGTACTCCTGCATGAATACCAGTTGATGTCATTAGGTGTCTGGAATCTCGTGTTGCACTTTCCAGTCATGATTATCAGCTGGAACAGACTCATACACACTAGTGTCAGATCTCTTCCCTTGGTTTCAAAGTTTAATATTGTCTAAGTGATTGATTTTATTCTGGGAGCTTCCCTAGTTCTCTCATCTGCCTGGAGAAAGGGACGATACTAAAGGTTTGTTTTTTTTGTTACCATTTTTCCTGGATCAGGCTTCTGAGAATCCCTTGTAGATGGTAATAGGGGATCAGCAGAAATAGCAACACAAAAAGAAAGCTGGAACAAAGGAGCATAAGGTAGATTCAAAGTTTTTATTTTTAATCTAAGAGATTCAAAGAACTAACCAGAATGAATTCTTCCCAGTAACTGAGAATCATAAACCTGTGTACTCCTGAGCTTGTCGAGGTTAATCTTTCCACACCCTAAGTCATTGAGTAATATGTTTGTATATTCTACATCCTCAAAGGTAGCGTGATGACACAGATTGAGTGAGAAGGTCTGGATCTGAGTTCCTGACTTACTCCCTTGTAGCTGTAAACCACTGAGCCAGTCATTTTTTCTATTTTAACCTCATTTTTCTTACTTATCTGTGATAATACATTCTGTGTTTTTATCAGATAGTACAACCAAAAATACCATCCAAATGATAAAATGCTATATAAATGTAAATAATCCTATTTAATATGTTACTACGTGGTACCTGAGAAGCCTCACTAGAGTTTTGAGTTTCTGTTTGTTTTCTAATACATTGCAATTTGCTCTATTACTTCCTATATACTTTTGCAGGAATGATACCACTATAAAAAAATACAAGAAGTTAATCTTTAAATAAGCAATTTTTGGTATGTGAAAAATATAATTGAGAAATCTTCTTAGAATTTAGGAAATTAAAAAAATATGAGCCTAATTGTATATCTTCAACAGATGAGCAGAGAAACCATTCTAAGTCCTTTACAGAGAACAGTCATTTTAGCCTGTTTGTGACACCAATGCTTATCTTTAAAAATGTATTTAGAATCTAGAGTACACTCTTCCCTCAGGTTATAACTTTTAAAAGAAAAGTCAAACTGTAGTTTTTAGTTATCCTTAGATCAAATAAAGTTGTCAATACGTAATGGAAAACTCATTCAGGTAGCCAGCTCATAGGTGAATGTCAAATTTACTGTCAATCATTCACCCAATTCAGAGAGAGACATAGGATTCGTATTCTTTTTAATGTCTTAAGATTTTCATGTGTATTTTAGAAGATTGATGAGAGGATTATGTGTCTGATATTACCCTTGTTTTAAAATATATAAGTATGATTCTCTCCCAAAGTTCGTAGAATCTGATACAAATTCTCAATTTCTCAAATTTTGTGGCCAAACTTTTCTTTGCATGCCATTGTTTCGGGGAGTCAGTATGTATTTTACAAATTCTACAGAGTCTTCTTTGTGTTTGATTTGCATGCCTTGGTTATGAATTACATATTGATCAAACATCCATCTCTGTAATTCTTTAAAACTGAGGGTGATAATTAAGAGATTATGATGTGGGATTTATGTTTTTCCACCTGAAAATATGGGCTAGCAATAGAGTTTTTCAAGAATTATTTGACTTTTTAAGTTTAAGAAAACTGAGACTACTTAGGGAATGTTTACTTTCCACTATATTATTCCTCTCTTCAATATTTAATAATTTGGACAAAGAGTTAAATTGTGTGGTCATTTGACTTTTAAACTGAGATTAAATATTATTAGTAATAAACAATGGAAATAGAGGCGCTTCTGAGAGGTATTAGGATTGCTATATCCGAAAATGTGTGAATAGATGAGAAAACAATGAGAAGAAATTTTGACAAATAGAATGTTAATTATGAAACTTGGGTGTAATAGATACCAGTTAATTATTATGACATGAATTGGGTATCAGCAGAAGCTATGATAATTGATGTCAGAGGAATGTGGAAACTCCCTGGGATGAGCTCAGTCTCAGATGAAGTGATGATCGGAAAAATATAAAAGCTGTTGTGATGCATCCACTCTTCCCCTGATGAAAGCCGATTAATTCCAAAAGTTGACATTAAGTCAGTGGGGGGAATATCTATAAAGATTGCTTTTAAAAACTTCGAATGGAAGCAGACTATTTTCTATCCTTAAGGTATGAAGAATGTCATTTGTTTGGGTGGATTCTTCGCTACTATTCATTAAAGGGTCCATTGAGTCTTGCATCCTCCACCTTCCTCCTCCTATAATTGTTTCATATCCCATGATACAAAGTGTAATTTGTTCTTTTGTTTTTTTATTGTCTTCTCTTTAGATGAAAGTAGAAGCGTATGTGTCTTAGATTCTTTTGTTTCATTACACGCCAAATTAGCAGCACTTCCACTAGCCTGGTTTTGATATTTCATTAATTCCAGGAGTAGCAGTGGGTAGCCGAATGGGGCCGCGAAAAGCAGGAGGCAAAGCCAAATCTGTCTCCTACTTTTGTCTTCAACATATGAGCCATTAGCTATGGAAGAAAAAAAAAAACTCTATTGCATTGAAACTGGAGAATTGTAGCTCTTTATTTTTACAGTACCATTTACTAATTCAGTGTCACAGATTTGTTCCTTTGCTTATAGTTCCGATGGATAAATAGGGAGAGGTTATATATAACACATCCTCTCTGACAATTATTTTTATACGCAGAATTAAGGGTTCCAAGTGGATCAAAGAATTGACCTTCTGTCTTTTGGATCTTCTGATTTAACGTGGACACCACAGTAACTTTGGTGTTGTTTCATGTAGACGTGCTAGCCTCACCAATCTGACTCATTTGACAATGCTTCATGAACAGCGTCAAAGGCAGCTCAGGTAGTTAGAATGGTAGACCATCCATAGCCATTAGGTCATCTTTCTTACAAAAAAGAAAAATCATCAACCCAAAAAAGTTCATCATGATCCCAGTTCATTCAAAATCTCTGCTGGGATTATCCACAGTGTTTTTAGTCTCCCAGTTTCTAGAACTCACATGAACTTCTGATTGTGTCTGTGGTTTTGGTATTATTCCATTTTTAGAAGAGAACTTAGTGTCACTCTTTAGAACACTGTCTGAGTCTGCTATTTATTGTCTGGAAACTCGGCTTACTGAATCCTGTTGACTGTTCACTCTTTTTCATCGTTCTCTGTTTTGTTTCAAGTCTCAAATCCTGTTACAACTCCCAGAGACTGTCCAGTATGGTTTGGGCTACTTTTTTTTTGCGGGGGGCGTGGGGGTGGTTTATAAATAATAATAAAAACATATTTATTTATCTGCAATTGCTTGGCAAAAGTTTGTAATACAGTCATTATGGTAGTGGTTGTTATAAAAAGAGCTGATCTGGGGCTTTTATAAATCATTCCACCATGATTCTGGTCTTTTCAGAACAATGAGACATATGTGTTTACCTATACATTTATACATAATTGTATCATTTCATATTTTTTGCTCTTGTCCCTGCACTGCCAAAAAGATACCATGGTATTCTTTTATCCTTAACTTATGACCATGTACTTCATGACCTTCCTTGCCTCACGTCTTCACCTTCTTCTTAGGAAAAAAAGAAAGCCTTTGTTGAAAGCTGCTGCTGTTCTAACAGTTAGCTCCCTCCACCTGGGAACTCCCCATTGAAAAGCCTTTACATCGCCTACAGGCTGCCAATTAGTCTGCTATCGTAACTGTGGCTGCTTTTATAGAGAAACTTTTTTTGTTATCTATTGTGTTAACTTATGTGCTAAAGTTACAGGGATTTGACCCACAAATTTCTAAAACTTCCCTACAGTAAAAGAAGTATATCATTATATTATGAAATAAATCTACTCAAATGGAATATGGTTTATTTCAATGTATAGTCACAATTTAGTTGGTGGAATGAAGTCTCTGTTCTAAGTAAATTTTCCAGATAACAAGAGCATTGTTGATACTTCCATTTTTAGTATTACACATTTTGTTTAAAATGCTATTAAATGTATAGCATATTTTGGTACCCTAACAAAGTATGGCCAACATGATTCAACAGTTTGTTAATGACTTAGGGGCTCATCATTACAGAAATCAATTGCTGTGTTCTGTAATATGCTATCCTCGGGGCTCCCGATCCGTGTACCCTTTTATTAAATGCCCACAGATGGCTGAGGTTTTATTGTTTGCTTGTTTTTGTTTTTGTAGTGTCCTTGTATGGCAGCTATCAGTTTTCACTTTGCCAACAATGAAAGACCAAATATGTCTGGACAAACTAGCATTTGTGTAGTACCAGAGACCATGCTGTTATTTCCCCTGCATCTTCTAGGAATTCCAGTTTGAAGAAACTTTGCATACGCTACTTAGTATCCCTATTATTTTAGCTTTCTTTATTTTATCCAGGTTCTTCTTCCTTTGTCCCATTCAAAGGGATACAATATGAGGAAGGCACAGAGAACGTTGTAGCTGTACATGAACCATGTTAAACAACTGATACAAACAGCTCCGGTGTCTGGGTGCAAAGAAGGGGTAGCTAATGGATGTGGCTCTGACTAGCTTGGCATTAGTAGAAAAGATGTGAATGTATTTTCCTAGGAACTCAGAAAACTACCCCCATTACAATGGTCTCACCCCCCAGAATATAAGGCCTTTGGGGACAGAAGCTATTTGTGGACTGACTGACTGACAAGGTAGTGGAATTAAGGGAGTCAAGTATTAATGAAGAGAAAGGCAGATTGGCAAACAACACTTTGCCTAAAATAAGACCTTAACTTCTCATTCCCTGCATGAGCTACTAAAAGAGTCCTGAAAATGGTTACAACAAACACACTTTCCCCATTTCGGTTGAGAAGTAAGAACATCAAGGTCACTTCCGCCATTTGAGGAAAAAGAAAAAAGAAAAAAAAACCTACATAAAATATGAATAAAATGTCAATCAAAACTGGTTTTTCTGTATATGCTATGGTAATATGAGCCATATTGCTATATCGCTTTTTTATTTTTAAACACAACTAGATCTGGTAGTCTGGCGGCATTTTTTTTTCTTTCTTTTAACAAAGAGAGCACCTTTAAACTCTTTTCAATAGCTAGGCTGGAAATCCTGACAGGTAAAAAAAAAAAAAAAATGTTATTGAAAACCTTTCTCCCCTTATAGGCCCGTTTTGACAGGAAATCTTTGAGAGGCAGCAGCAATGAAGTGCCCAGAGATTTCATCTGTTTTCTTTTGCTTCAGGAAATGCTGAGCACAAGGCTCCCTATTAGGCAAATAGAAGCAGTACCAAATCCCCTCAACAATCATCTTCGGCCTACCCTGGGTTGACAGCTCTCTGTGTCCTAGACTGCCAGACAGGCCCTGGAACTGAGGCTTATATTAGTAGGACCAGCGTAAAAGTTTCTGACAGTACTTTACAAAAAATATTATGTTGTCTGTGTTTGCAGGTTATATAGCACCATAAATTTTGCATGGGCTAATCAGAATAACATCTACTAGACCAGGAAGGCATTAATTTCCAGTACTGTTGCTTTTTTTCTCCATGGTTTTGACATAAAGTTCCTGCCTGGGTGTTTTTTCTCTTGTCATTCTGTGTGATTGGTTAAATTTCAGCCATCATTACTACTGTATAATATCCAGTAAGATGGTGGTGTTTTTTTGACAGATGCCACATCTCCATTTCAAATAATCCTTTCAGAAATCAAAATGCCAGCTTGTAGCAATGCTACAGAAGTCTAAGCAGATGTACTTCAGAAAATAATTAGAATTAGGCAAAATAAATAAAGTTTGCAATGGAAATTTAAAAAAAAAACTTTCATAATGTTAGACAGACATACTTAGCTTAGATTTATTTTTTGAACTTTCTCTGTTATTTCACAACTCTATTTAACCAGCATATTGCTTAGAAACTTTGTACAAGTAACAAAAAAAAAACAACCTTAATTTCGAGGTGTAAATCAATTTGTGAATAATTTTAACAAAATTGTGATAGAAAACTGAACGTATGTGTATCACATGCTATTGATGAATTACTCATATTTTAGATCTAAATATCAATTAAATAACAGCCTATGTCTAATGAAATAGAAGAAAGGGTAAGGGGAAATAATTTTTCAAACATTCCACAAAGCAAATTACAGGGCAGGGATATGATTTTGCTGTATCTGTGATGAGAAAACAAGTTATAGAAAGAATGATTGGAACTGCTTAATAGAAGACTTCATATAGTTCACGTCACCTGTGCTTATATGTTGGCAATTAGCATTCAAGAACAATTAATACAAAGGGATTAATAAACACAGGGCTTTCAAGGCAAGCCCTACAAAGAGCATCCTACGTGGTCTCCCAGACTCTAGCCTTGTTCTCCATGAGTCCAGCCACCAAACAGCTGTCCCTAAATGCTAGTCTTAAAAGGCAAAATGTGTTAAGTCACTCCTCTATCTACAACTCTTTAATAATCTCTAACTTCCATATTCCTCATAATGGTGTGGAAGACTCTCTTTTATCTGTCCCAGTCTTTCTCTGAGTTCACCATCTTAATGTAAGTATCTCCATTATCACAGTTCATTCAATAACATTTATTAAACGCCTTCTGCATCACAGCGACTTGAACACATTATTAACTGGCTGGTTGATGTAAATTGATTGCTGGTAGAATGGATATTTTTGTTGCCTTTTTAGTATCCTTGTTGCCCTTCTTCCTCCTTAAAGATTCTCAAACTTGTTTAGGTATCTGCTCTTCTCCCAATCCCAGGCAGCCCTTGTGCTGCAGTAGAAATTGGCCCTTCCCAGGTTGCCAAGGTATAGACATTTATCTAAGCAAACCTCAGTAGCACCATCTTTCTTAGTTCAGGAATGGGCATCTGATGTGTCAAGAGATTTGTTGGGCCAATGAAATATGAGGAGAGGTTTGTTTGGGGAAATTTCTTTTCTGTACCTCTTGAAGTGCTCCCAGTAATGACTGACTTTCTGCTGTTCTTAGTGCTCCTAACTCTGCTTATTTATGTGCAAAAATGACTCAAGAATCAGATGGTATAGAACATTTTACAATGTGAATGCAGCATAATAAACACTAAATGTTACTTTTGTGATCAAATCTATGCTTATAAATTGTGGGTTTTTAAATATTAGATCACTAAAGATTTTTCAGAGTTATAAAAAGTCAGAAATAATATTGACTCTAATTATGTTAATAAATATCCTTCACCTACAGAACTGAACAAAATTCTACTTCTTCAGCATAATTACAAAGCACTAGTAGTAGAGTTCCAGTTCAAAGGCAAACATAGCATGGGTATAGTATCTTCTCATTTACACCTGGGTAGTGGAAACAGTTACCTTTTCGGCTATTAACGAAAAGGTTGGTGGTTCAAGTCCACCCGGAAGAGCCTCAGAAAAAAGTCCTGACAATCTACTTCAGAAAGATCACAGCCACTTAAAACACTGTGGAGCACAGTTCTACTCTGACACACGTGTGGTTGCCATGAGTCGGAATCAACCTGACAGCAACTGCTTTATTTGTTCATTTTCTGTTATAATGCTAGTAAAGCAATTTAAAAAGATGCTATCCCATAATGACAAACAGAACACAAAGACGGCAATCAGATGATGATAATTTTCAATATATTTGAGCAAGTTGGGAGGCTGATGGAAGATAATGGCTGATGAAGCAGAGAGAAGTGAAGCCAGAGAAGCTACACTGCAGATCTATAGCCCAGCAGAAGCCCAGCAAGGCTTCAGACACAAAGATAGCTGCTGTAATGGAGAGAGAGCAAGAGCGGAAGTTGGAGCTGAGATGAAGGTTTAATTAAAGTTCTGTTTATAGAACAAATGAGCCCTTTACCTCTTCCTCCTGACAACACCTCTGTCTCTGTCTCTCTCTCACACACACACACACACACACAAATATACAATTACACAACTTGTCTGGGGAAAACAGATCTCCTACCATAGCTGATTAGCCAAAAAGTCAAGCACTCCACATACTGCAATCTCATAGTCACATCTCCACCCACAAACCATAAAGTACTACGTGCCAGTGGACAGGATCCATCAATGCTTACACCATTTCCAGTCAGACTCGCGATTGTCTCATTTCTAAATATGCATTTATTTAACCAGAACTACCAATAGTCATCTGAAGAAAGGTGATAGCATAAAGAAAAAGACCAGTATAAGCAATGAGGAAATGTACTACAAAGGAAACCAGATTTTCTTTTGCTAAGATTTTTCTCTCAGAAAGGGAACGAAAAAAAATCTTTGGTGTACTCCTAAAAACTTAAGATATTACATTTATAAAAGAAGGACAAAATTCTATGAAAAAAACAAACATGACAGAAAGCGATTCTAGAAATCAAAATTGTGACTATCGTTTCCAAAAATAAGTCATTAAAAATTTTAAAAAGTCAAGAAAATTGCTTAAAATTTAAAATAAAATGACATGAAAGTTGACAATACAGACACATGAATGATCAGTCTAACATGCCCAGTATCCAAGCATTAGAATTTCCAGAAATAAAAATAATAATAATAATTAGATGGAATTCAATTACCATATAATTGTTGAATGGAGACTATCCCGGAGCAAAAGGGAGACATAAGTTTTTAAAATTGGGTCCACAGAGTGTTGATCAGAAGAAAAATAATAACAATAATTAAATTATAAACAAACAAACAAAAAAACTAAATATATCCTTGTAAAATTTCAGGGCACCAAAAATAAAAAGGTAGCCTCTGAAAATTTCCAGAAAGAGAAAAACGAGAGAGAGAGAGAGAGGGAGGAGAAAGAGAGAAAGAAAGAAAATATTTCCTTATTAAAAAAAAAAAAGTAAAAATCAGACTGCCATCAGACTTCAGACTTACCATCAGCAACATTAGATTCTAGAAAACAATGGATAAATGCCTTTAAACTTATGAGGAAAAAGAATTTTGAATCTGGAAATTCTATATTGCAGCAAATCAACAAATCAAGTATAAGGATTAAACAAAAGGACGTTTGGGCCAATGTTGTGTCTCCTACATACTCTATTAAGAAGTTAATCGACGCTGTGGTACAAGCATAAAGACAAACAAACCCGTTGCCCTCGAGCTGATTCTGACTCATAGTGACCCTGTAGGACAGAGTGGAACTGCCCCATAGGGTTTCCAAGGAGCACCTGGTGGATTTGAACTGCAGACCTTTTGGTTAGCAGCCAAATTCTTAACCACTACACCACCAGGGTACAGGCATAGTGAGGGATTAAATAAAGAATGAGATCGTGGGGTCCAGTAAGAAGCAGATCTTAATTAGCAGATTTATGAGGGCAAGTCCTGGGATGATAGTTGTATAACAGGCCTAGATTGAAAGAAGTGGATGGAGGACTCCAGAAGAACCGTCTCAATGGAGAAACAAAGTGGGGGAAGGAGGGTGAGTGAGGGTTAATAGACTGATAGCATGCACACTTAAGGGCTTAATAAACAGAAAATTGAAAAAAAATGAAAAAAGATGTTAGTGGGGGTGGGCAAAAGTATTGGAAACTTTGGGAAAATAGAAATATTGGATAAGATACATATATATAGAAAATGAGCAATATTGGCCACTTCACTGGAGACCCGGTACAAGTGTTTCACTCAAAGAACCTGTGGAAGGAGGGAGGGAGGGAAAGGTTATAATAATGAAAATGCTCTATAAAGATTTTCAGCTTTTAAATTCAACTTAAAACCAAAAAAAACCAAACCCATTGCCATCGAGCTGATTCTGACTCATAGCGACCTTATAGGACAGAGTAGAACTGCCCCATGGGGTGTCCAAGGAGTGGCTGGTGGATTTGAACTGCTGACCTTTGGGGTAGCAGCAGAATGCTTAACCACTTCGCCACCAGGGCTCTAAATTCAACTTATATAGCCAAAATTCAATAACCATAAAGTTACTCAATTAAATGTAAGATTTACCAACCTTAAAAATGTAGAAGTACGTGAAGAGGTGACAGGCACTGAAAGTTAAAGGAAAATTTAGGAACAATAAAATCCTCATTTTAGACTGTGGAAGACCAAGAGATTCTTTAGTTGATGGAATAATTAAAAAAAAAAAAGTTAAGTATACAGTTTTAAAATATAATAAGTAAATATAATGATAAAAATGATTGCTAACTGAAAGTACTAATGGAAACATGATAAATTCTTATATGTCATAATAGGAATTTTCTATATAATAGTTATAATTTATAAAATCAATAACAACAAAATTAGTACGTTAAAAATAATAGAAAACAACCAGAAAACCTAAAAATAAAAATCATTAAAAACAATTGCCTCTATATAACACAGTTTGTTAAGAAAATGTTCTACATTCTACTTCGGTGAGTAGCTTCTGAGGTCTTAAAAGCTTGTGAGCAGCCATCTAACATACTCACTGGTAGCACCCTGTCGGGAGAAAGGGAGAACGAAGATACCAAAGACACAGGGGAAAGATTAGTTCAAAGGACTACCACAGCCTCCACCAGACTGAGTCCAGCACAACTAGATGGTGCCCAGCTACCACCACCGACTACTCTGACAGGGGTCACAATAGCGGGTCCTGGACAGAGTTGGAGAAAAATGTAGAACAAACTTCTAACTCACAAAAAAAGACCAGACTTAGTGGCCTGACAGAGACTGGAGAAACTTTGAGAGAACAGCCCCCAGACACCCTTTTAGCTCAATAATGAAGTCACTCCTGACGTTTCCCTTTCAGCTAAAGATTAGACAGGCCCGTAAAACAAATCGAGACTGGAAGGGCACACCAGCCCACGGGTAGGACTAGAAGGCAGGAGGGGACAGGAAAGCTGGTAATAGGGAACTCAAGGTTGAGAAAGGAGATTGTTGATATGTCGTGGTGTTGGTAACCAATGTCACAAAACGATACATATACTAATTGTTTAATTAGAAGCTAGGTGGTTCTATAAACCTGCATCGAAAGTACAATAATAATAATAATAAAAAAAGATTGCCTCTAAGGAATAGAATTGGAGGTAGAGAGAGATGGGGCAAAGAATTTTCCTTTCTCATTTAAGTCTTCTGTATTATTGTATATATGTTTTTACCATACACAGAGATTAGCTAGATATTTTAAAAATGAAGTTAGCTCAGTTTTGATTTTCTACGTGGGTTTCAGTAATGGAAAACCATAATTAAATACTTCCCTATTTTCCCTTTTTAAAATGGCAACTTCTTTGAATACTTTGCTATACCCGAAATTAAAAGTGACTAAGCACTAGAACATTATTGTACCAGTCAGGATTATTTGATTGTAAGCCACAGAATAGAGTCTGGATAAGTAAAGGTAGAAGGAATTTATTGGAAGGATCCTGGAAAACCCACATATTCAAAAAAACATGTGAGAGACTAGGTCTAAGAAAGGGCACCACCCCCTGTCTGTCAGTTTGTCAATACTGTGCTGGATTGCATGTTGCTATGATGCTGGAAGCAATGCCACCAGTATTTCAAATACCAGCAGGGTCACTCATGGTGGGCAGGTGCCAGTCGAGCTTCCAGATTAAGACTGACTAAGAGGAAAGGCCTGGTGATCTACTTCTGAAAATTAGTCACTGAAAACCCTATGGACCACAACATGATATTGTTTGATATAGTGCTGGAAGATAGCCCGCTAAATCGGAATAGCCACAACAATGAACTCAAACATACCAATGATCGTGAAGGTGGCACAGGACAGGGCAGCATTTCATTCTGTTATACATAAAGTCAAGGAGCCCTGGTGGCATAGTGGTTAAGTTGTGTTGCAAACAGATCAATGGTGGGAACTCACCAGCAACTCCGTAGGAGAATGATGTGGCAGTCTGCTTCCTTAAAGATTTTCAGCCTTGGAAACCCTATAGGACAGTTCTACTCTGTGCTATGGGGTCACTCAGACTCTGAACGCTGCTCTTAAAAAAAAACAAAAACACTTAGCTCCACCCCCTGCCGCTCATGTATCATTCCACTTGCTATCCATAATCCTGGAAGAGGAAGCCTGATCAGCCTAGACTGGGTCAGATGTTCACTAATTGGTGAGAGTGAGATGGAGAGGCAGGATTGATTTTTGCACCGTGGCTATGTGTTATGGGGAAGTAAAATAAAATATTGTAATGTAAAGTAAAATTGGGTGCTATTTGTATTTGTTACCTAGGGCTTCTGTAACAAAATAGCACCAACTTAGTGACTTATATGTTGTTTATAAAAACACAAATTTATTCTCTCACAGTTTTGGAGACTAGAAGTCTAAATCAATGTGTCAGATGGCCACACCTCCCCGTGAAGTCTTTAGGGAAATAACCCTTCTTGTCTCTCACAACTTCTGGTAGCACCAGGCATTCCTTGACTAAAAGCTGCGGCGTAACTCCAACACACGGCCATATTACCTCTGTGTGTCTCCCTGTCTCTCTCTCTCTCTTTTTTTTTAATAAAGACATCCGGGGGAAAAAAAAAAACAAAAAAGAACTCGTTGCCTTCGAGTCGATTTCTGACTCATAGACATCACTCACGTTGAATTAGGACCCACCCAACTCCAACTCCAACACCTTCAAATACCCTATTTCCTAACAAGGTCAAGTTCACAAGTAACGGGTTAGGACTTCAACATATCTTTTTGAGGAACACAATTCAATCCATAATAATTACTACAAAATGGTGACTGCATTCTGTATAGACAAAAACAATTGTTCTTTTCTTATTTAAAAAATATAATTGCCCAACCCAGGCAATTACAGAATATTTTCTGTAATTGAAGCACACAGAATATTTTCTGAGCTACCAAACCAACCAACCAAAACCATAATTTACCTAGCACAAAGATAGAAAGGAGCACCCTGCCAGTCCTACCTCTAAAATGTGTTTCCCATCTATTCACTTGCCTGTATTTGGAGTTCACCATCATTTCTCATTTGGTATCCTAAATAACCCCTTAGTTTTTCCTCCCTGTTTCCACCCTTGCCCCCCACCCCCATCTTCTATTGTCTTTGTCTACGAAGTTACCAGATTATACTTATAAAACAGATCACATCATACCACTTGTCTGCTTAATTGCATTATCACTGCACTTAGACAAATATTCAAACTCCTTATCAAGGCGTAACAGGTAATCTTCACATCAAACCCAAAGCTAGGAGAGAGGCAACAGATTTTGCCTCACAGCGCTTGGAAGGAATCAATACAACCAACATCCTTGTTTTGGACTCCTACTGTCCAGAACTGTGACACAGGAAGCTTCTGTTCTTATAAACCAACCAGTCTGTGGTACTTTGTTACAGGAGCCACAGGAAACTAATACAATAATAGGCCAAACCCCATATGCTCTTTATCCAGAGATGCCATTTAAGTTTCATCACTATCCCCAGTCACACCATTTATAGCCAAAGGGTGATGTATTGTTTTGATCAGGGCCTCTCAGTCTTTCATTTTCATGACCTTGATGTGTTTGAAGATTACAAGGCAGTGATTTTGCAGAATGTTCCTCAATTACATTTGTCTGATGTCTCCTCTTGATTAAACACAGGTTATGCATTTGTGGCAAGAAAAACACAAAAGTGATACAATGTTTTTCTCATTACATTTTATTAGATAGCGCACACTGTTGATTTGTTCCATTACTGGTTGTTTTATTTTTATTTATTTCTATTTTATTGTTGTAAAGTATATGTAACAAAACATTTGCCATTTCAATCATTTTTGCTGTATAATTTGGTGACGTTAATTGGGTTCACCATGTTATGTAACCATCTCCACTCATCATTTCCAAATTTTTTCCTCACCCTTAACAGAAACTTACTGCCCCTTAAGCAATAACTCCCCTTTCCCCTTCCCTCCCATCCCTGGTGACCACTAATAAACTTTGGTCTCTATGGATTTGGTTATTCTAGATATTTCTTATAAGTGGGTATCATGGGTTGAGTTGTATCCCCCAAAAATATGTGTATCAATTTGCCTAGGCTATGATTCCCAGTATTATGTGATTGTCCACCATTTTGTCATCTGATATGATTTTCCTAAGTGGTGTAAATCCTACCTCTATGATGTTAAGGAGGTGGAATAGGCGGCAGTTATGTTAATGAGGCAGGACTCAATCTACAAGATTGGATTGTGTCTTGAGTCAATCTCTTTTGAGATATAAAAGGGAGAAGAGAGCAGAGAGACCAGGGGCCTCATACCACCAAGAAAGCAGCGCATGGAGCAGGGCGCATCCTTTGGACCTGGGGTCCCTGCATTGAGAAGCTCCTAGTCCAG
>NW_004443939.1:33040524-33042447 GCF_000243295.1 Trichechus manatus latirostris | reverse complement strand
GACTTCTAGCCTACTAGACTGTGAGAAAATAAATTTCTTCTTGTTAAAGCCATTCACTTTAGTGTTTCTGTTATAGCCGTGCTAGATAACTGAAACAGTGAGATTACACAGCATTTTTCCTTTTGTGTCTGACTTATTTACTCAACATGTTTTCAAGATTCATCCAGATCGTAGCATGTATCGGAACTTCATTTCTCTTTATGACTGAATAAATACCCCATTATATGAGTACCACATTGGTTTTTCTATTCATCTGTTAATGGGACACTTGGGTTGCTTCCATCTTTTTGCTATTGTAAATAGTGCTGCAGTAAACATTGGTGTACAGTATTTGTTTGTGTTCCTGCTTTTAAGTCTTTTGGGTGTGTATCTAGAAGTAGAATTGCTGGGTGATATGATAATTCTACTTTTAGCTTTTTGAGAAACCATCAAAATATTTTCCACAGTGGCTGCACCATTTTACAATCCCACCAGTAAAGGATGAAAATTTCAGTTTGCCCACATACTCACCAACACATTTTTTTAATAATAGCCATCCTAGAGGAGGTGAAGTGATATCTCTTTGTAGTTTTAATTTGCGTTTCCCTAATTAATGACATTGAGTATGTTTTCATGAGCTTATTGGCCATTTGTATATCTTTGCTGAAATGCCTATTCAAGTCTTTTGCTCAGTTCTTGATTGTGTTGTTTGTCTTTTTGTTGTTGAGTTGTAGGGGTTATTTATATTTTCTGAATATTAAACTCTAATCAGATGTGCAGTGGTTAAGAGCTCAGATGCCAACCAAAAGGTCAGCAGCTGGAATCCACCAGTCACTCCTTGGAAACCCTATGGGGCAGTTCTGCTCTATTCATTAGGGTCACTATGAGTCAGAATCAACTCGATGGCAATGGTCTTTTTTTTTTTTTTTAAATTTTTTTATTGCATTTTAGATGAAGGTTTACATAACAAATAGTTTCTCATTAAACAGTCAGTACATACATTGTTTTATGACATTGGTTAACAATCCCATGGCATGTCAACACTCTCCCTTCTCGACCTTGAGGAACTTTTTTTTTTGGTGAAAATATACATAGCCAAAGTTACACCATTTTGAAAGTTTCTACATGTACAATTCAGTGACATCTATTACATTCTTCAGTTGTGCTGCTATTCTCACTATCCTTTTCCAAATTATTCCATCACCATTATCTTCAACTTACTGCCCCCTAAGCTTCCCATCAAACCTTTTGAGTTGCTGCTGTCAATTTGATCTCACATAGATAATTCTTTTTTTTTGTACCTTAGATGAAGGTTTGCAGAACAAATACATTCTCATTAAACAGTTAGTACGCATATTGCCCTATGACAATGGTTAACAACCCCATAACATGCAACACTGTTCCTTCTCAATCTTGGGTTCCCAATCAACAGCTTTCCTGTCCCCTCCTGCCTTCTAGTCCTTGTCCCTGGACTTCAGTGTGCCTCATTAGTCCTGTTTTGTTTTATGAGGCTGTCCAATCCCCAGCTGAACGGTAAACTTTGGGAGAGGCTTCACTGCTGAGCTAAAAGGGTGTCCGGGGACCATACTCTCAGGGTTTCTCCCGTCTGTCAGGCCAGTAAATCTGGTCTTTTTTTGTGAGTTAGAATTCTGTTCTACATCCTTTTCCAGCTCTGTCCAGGACCCTCTATTTTGATCCCAGTCAGAGCAGTCAGTGGTGGTAGCTGGGCACCATCTAGCTGTACTGGAATCAGTCTGGTGGAGGTCCATTAGTCCTCTGGACGAATCTTTTCCTTGTATCTTGTTCTTTTCATTCTCCCTTGCTCCCAAAGGGGTGAGGCCAGTGAAGTATCTTAAATGGCTGCTCACAGGCTTTTAAGACCCCAGACGCTACTCACCAAGGTAGAATGTAGAACATTGTCTTTATAAACTGTGTTATGCCAAT
>NW_004443939.1:33023440-33039014 GCF_000243295.1 Trichechus manatus latirostris | reverse complement strand
TCTGTGGGCACGATACTTGTCGCCTCCTTCTCCAATTGGCAGGGCCAGTCGCTCAGATATGGTACAGCAGGGCAGGTCTAGCTGAAGAGGAGTTGCTGGGATGAGTTGTTTGTGGCACTTACTATAGCCACCAGAGTGGGCTGGTAATCAGTGCAGGGCAGGTTCCGATAGGCTGTGCCTATGCTGCTTGTTGGTGTGATGTTAAGCACACAGTGCATGTAGGAAGGATGGAGGGGGGAGGTTGTGATGTGTGGAGCTAAGATGGGTATGGGAGAGAGGAGAGAGGAACAGGAGCCTAAAACATATAAACAAAAAAGAGTTCTAGGGGATCTTGCCATTGCAGTGGAGAGATGAAAGACTACAAAATGGGGAAAAACAAAAAGGGGAAGGAGAAGAAGAAAAAGAAAAGAATGAATAAATAAAAATTAGAAAAAAAAAAAAAAAAGAACAGCGAAGCTCCCAGGGATCCCAGCGGTGCAGCTACGAGGTTTGGGGAAGTTGTTCCCAGATGTTGAAGTACAGCCTGGCTAGGAGGCGTAGAGGTACTCAGCACTAGGTATTTACAGGACAGGAAGAGAAGGAAGGTTTAGAGACATGAGAAATGGAGTAATGAAGAAAGACAAAAAGGGGAAAAGAGGGAAAAGAAAACAAAACAAATTAAAAAAAAAAGAACAAGAACAAGAAAAACCACCAAAAAAACAGAAAAAAAAACATGAAAAAAGAAATCCCCTCAGGGATCCTTCTGTGCGTTTGCACAAGCTGAGGGGGTAGTTTCCAAGCCGCGCAGCACCGCCCGGCCAGAAAGCGTTCCCAACTAGAGAAAAGAAAAAGAATACAAACAAACAATTGAAAACAAACAAACAAAAGCCCCGGCATCCCACTAGCGTGGCAGCATGGACCGGGAAGCAGCTCCCCACTTGAACGGAGCCCCACAACCCCGCAGGAAGAAGCAGAGATGGCGCACGGAGCCAGGTATTGGAGTGAAATGAGGGGAAGGTGGTGAGAGGTAAGGAAGAAATCAAAAGAAGCGGAAAAAAGCAACACCAGCAGCCAACAAATGGCACTCAGGGAGTCAGCCAGTGCGGGCAGGTGGAATGCAAGCAGCCGGTCATTCCTGGCCAAGACACTGTGGCCGCGGGAAGCAGAGGAAGCTGAGTGGGGGTGAAGAAGGGTGGGGGGGGTGGGAAAGCGCATATCACTGTTTACCGGTTGTTCTGTGTCCTGCTGGAAGCTCTGTGAAGCTGCTTTCTCGTACCCCCTATTTGCTGGTTTCTGATAGGAGTCCAAGACGGCGGATCCATACTACATTAGCTGATAGGGGACTTCTCCATGTATATTTCCTCGCGCTCTGTTCTCTGTCAGTTTCTTATTCCATTTGGTGCTTGGCTGAGTTCTGTATCTCTTCATTTGATGTTTAGGATTTCAGGATAGCTATTTTCTCTCTTTGGCTTAGTTTTTCAGATCTTTGCTGTGGAGGGACGGCGTGGTGCTTCTGCTTAGAGTGCCATGTTGCTGGAAGTCCGCAATGGTTTTTTTTTTTTTTTTTTAAATCAGATATATGGTTCCCAAATATTTCCTCCGTTTCTCTGGGTTGTCTCTTCACTTTGTTGATAAAGTCCTTTGATACGCAAAAGTTTTTAATTTTGATGAAGTTCAATATATCTAGTTTGTCTTTTGTTGCTTATGTTTTTGGTGTCATATCTAGAATCCATTTTTGAAAACAAAGTCCCAAGGCAATACCCCTACTTTTTCTTCTAAGAGTCTTATTTCTTACATTTAGGTAGTCAATCAATTTTGAGTCAATTTTCATATATAGCATGAAGTATGGGTCCATCATTATTGTTTTGTTTGTGGACATCCAGTTGTCCCACCGTCATTTATTGAAGAGACTATTCTTTCCCCAAGGAATGGTTTTGGTACCCTTGTTACAAATCAACTACTATAGATGTATGGGTTTATTAGTGGACTCTCAATCTTATTCCACTGGTCTATGTGTCTATCATTATACCAGTGCTAAGACTGTTTTGATTACTGTAGCTTTACATTACATTTTGAAATTTTAAAGTTTGAGTCCTCCTAATTTTTTCTTCTTTTTCAAGATTGCTTTGACTACTTGGGTCGCTTTGCAATTCCATATAAATTGGAGGTTTGCTTTTCCATTTTTCATAGGCTGGTTAACAGAAGTAAATTGCCAGGGCTTTTATCCTAGTTTGTCTTAGTCTGAAAGCTCCACTGATATCTGTTCAGCATCATAGCAACACACAAGCCTGCACTGACAGATGGGTGGTGGCTGCAGATGAGGTGCATTGTCTGGGAATTGAATCCAGGTCCACTGAATGGAAGGTGAGAATTCTACTACTGCACCACCACTGCCCCTCTTTCCATTTATTTAGGTCGTTTGCAATGCTTTGTAGTTTTCAGTGTATGAATCTTTCACCTCCCTGGTTAAATTTATTCCTAGATATTTTATTCTTTTAGATGCTATGGTAAATAGAATTGTTTTCTTAATTTCCTTATTTCCTTGGTTTTGATTTTGTCCACTAGATTAAGATGGTGAATACCAGGTTTCTCCACTATAAAGTTTTTTTCTTTTTTTAACTTTGGATTTAGTGTTTTTTGTGAAAATATTTTGAGATTAAGTTAATAATTCTTTTTTCTCATCCACTTTCACCCAATAGTTTAGCATTCATTGACGTTTCATGTCTGAATTAGTATTTAAGATGATTGCAAAACATTGACTTTTCTAATTCAATCATTTTTTTTGCATTTATTACTTGGCATCTGCTGTAACAAACACCTTTTTCTTTTCATTATTTATCCATGCAAATTCATGACTTTATATTTTATTCAGTGCATCAAAATTTATTATCTTCTTTTTGATGCTTAAACTTCTGCAGATTTGGCCAGAGGGAGACCCTTCAAACCAGTCTCTTTGTTCCTTTCACGTGTGCTCAAAACTCTTTCATTCTTTGAGTGTATCATTACTTATTATTATACTTCATTACTTTCAGGCATAAGTCTGTTTCTCCAAATCAAGTCCTAATATCTGCCATTTCTTCATGAGCCCTGGTTCATTTTAGTGAAGAGTCATATTTAGAAACCAAGATCTGGGTGCTGTGTGTGCTCATTGCTACTGTGGTGTTGCAATATCCAGAACCTCTTATTAGACAGTGCTAGAAAGTATGTATATGTATGTATATGCATACACATGCACACACACATGCACATATTTATGTCTATGTGTATATCCATATCTATCTATATATGTTAAAAATCATGAGTTTACACCAGTAGCTCTAGTTCCAATCTAACATCACAGAGAACGTTCCAGCTTTTCTCATCTCTATATTTGTACCTTCCTTTTCCTTCAATGAGAAACTTGCTCACATTATTTTGAATATATTTGCTTATTTGCTCAATTCCCTCAATGCCGCTAATCACTTGGGCCTGCTGGATTGCACTTACTACCTTGCTCCAACACATCAACTTCTTTCATACTGTCATTACTGACTGCTTCTGGAATGTCCCTGCCATTCTGCTCAAACATGTTGTCCTCATGTGAGCCTGGTGCAAACTGTATTTACTGGCTGCCACCAGACTACCCTAACTCCCTGCTTCAAGATACCATCCTCCTACTGGTTACCATTACTGGCCTTGCCTAATATCTTTTAGAGGAGTAAGAAAGGAATATAGACAGACTGTAGTGCATGTTTGAGTCTGAGTGGCAAAGCAATTTGCAATCGACTGCTAACCGAAAGGTTGGCAGTTGGAACCCACCCAGCGGCTCCATGGAAGAAAGGCCTGGTGATTGCTTCTGATAAGGTTACAGCCAAGAAAACCCTGTGGAGTTGTTCTACTCTCTACCACATGGGGTAACCATAAGTCAGGGGCAAACTTGACAGCAGCTAACAACAAAAACAACAGTACGTGTTCGAAACCCTAATCTCCTATATTAAATCCCTTTCTGCTTGGCATGCTTAGAATGGTTTTTGTTTTCTTCATCAAAGGGTAATCATTATTCTTTGGCATATAAATAACAGTGCACAAAATTTCTAGTGCATTGTGATTTTATTTGCCGAATGAGTAAAACTGTGCATGAAATCAAATTAAGGGAAAATAAGTTCCTAAGTAAAAAGGAAAAATGATGACTTAATTTTTGATTTGAAAATGGGACATTTAAAAAAAATTTAATTTTAAACTTAAAATGTGTTAAAACCTCTGATTACAAGTGTTGTTAATACTAATTAAGCAGGTGCCAAATCTCTTTGTTATGGATTATAAATATGTATTTTTCACTTCTGTTGTCATTGCTGTTAGGTACCATCGAGTCAGTTCCAGCTCATAGTGACCCTGTGTGAAACAGAACGAAACACTGCCCAGTCCTATGCCATCCTCACAATCGTTGTTATGTTTGAGCCCATTGTTGCAGCCACTGTGTCCATCCATTTCATCTAGAGTCTTGCTCTTTTTCTCTGACCCTCTACTTTACAAAGCATGATGTCCTTCTCCAGGGACTGGTCCCTCCTAATAACATGTCCAAAGTACACGAGACAAAATCTCGCCATCCTAGCTTCCAAGAAGCACTCTGGCTATATTTCTTCCAAGACACATTTGTTCATTCTCCTGGCAGTCCATGGTATATTCAATATTCTTTGCCAACACCATAATTCAAACGCATTGATTCTTCTTTGGTCTTCCTTCTTCAATGTCCAGTTTTTGCATGCATTTCACTTACAGTACTTATTTAAAGATTAGAATGTTGTCCTGCTAAGCTGTTTCAAGGTCAGAGTCCTGTAGAAATTTTCAGACTAACTGTTAAAGATGTAGCAAAAATATCTAAGGCTATGAGATATCAGTGGAGAAATTTTAGATTACTGTTTTATTGAATAATCTTTTCCTTTAACATTGAAATAATGCTGAGGGGGGCTTTTTATTATAATTTTCAGGGAAAAGTGTCTAGAATGAAAGTTTCTGTAAGTAAAAGAATCTAACTGCATTAAAGAACATATTCATTATCTGCATGTCAGAACAGAATTTAACCAGCTTGGGGCATAGCTACACTATGTGTGAAAGAAAGCCTTTTCCCAATCCTGCACTTATAACCTTCTTGTGTTCATCTTGTGCCACATGTCAGGTGAAAACCGTAACTTGAGAAAAAACAAACTTCTGCTTTGAAATATTTCTGCTAAGGGAAGTTTGTTCATCTGAAATATTTGCTTCCAAAGAAAATGCCCCCAGCAGTGCTCCACATCTTTCTATCATGATTTGAAAATCCTTGGAATTATAAAATGATGAAATTAGAAGAAAATCTATGCACTGAGTTGATTTATTCACTTGAAAAATACATGTCTCAGTCTTTGTAAAATAAAATATGAAAATGAATGAAAGCATCAGTAAAAGTACTAGTGGCTTTCACAATCCTAACATATAGATGAATAAAATCGAGAATTATAAAATGCTTGATTTATGTATACCACCTATCTCAACTGTATGCTTAAAATTCAATGTTAGCTTACTTGTTGCTCAATTATACTATGAACATAAAGTTAAACTGAAAGGGGGGAAAAAAAGCCAGAGTCAATTATTAACTGATATAATTCCAAAGGTTTAGGAGCTACAGAATGAAAATAAGTGGAATGAAGAAATCTCGTTTCTTTAATTCAATTCAGCAGATATTCATTGACTGACTCTTCTATTCTAGGAACACTGCTGGAGCAAGGCGTTCCAAGCAGTGCTCAAAAGTGATGTAGTTGATGCTGGGAAAGGAAAAAAAAAAAAAAGTACTTTATCTATAGTGAGTTAGTTTGAATTGGGAAATTGCTGGATCAATTAAAGTTGAACCAGTTTCTTTCCCTTTTCTGTATATACAGAATTTCCAAGAAAGGAGTATAACATGCTTGGACACAATCTGGGGGAATCTACGCTACTGAAGGGAAACCCTGGTGGTACAGTGGTTAAGCTATGGCTGCTAACCAAAAGATCGGCTGTTTGAATCCACCAGGCGCTCCTTGGAAACCGTATTTGGCAGTTCTACTTTGTCCTGTAGGGTCGCTGTAGTCAGAATCAACTAGATGACAATCTTTTTTTTTTTTTTTTTTTTTTAATGCTACTGAAGGATCCCTGATGGCTCAGTGGTTAAGACCTTGGCTGTTAAGCAAGAGGTCAGCAGTTTGAATCCACCAGCTGCTCCCTGGAAACCCTGTGGGGCAGTTCTACTCTGTTTATAGGGTCACTGAGTCAGAATCAACTCGAAGGCAGTGTTTTTTTTTTTTTTTTTTTAACGCTACTGAAATCAGGCAGAAATAGCAGACAAAATAGCAACGTAAAATAAAAATTCATGTAACTGCTTTGATATGCTGTGCTCTTTTTCGAACATCTGACTGTAATGTTGCTTGTAGCTTAGCCAGTATCAGTCCTTATTTTCTCTTGCCACATTTAAACCCTAGAAACAAATGCATGGTATCTTTTTATCCCTTACAGATGTCCTTGCTGCCTGGTAAAGAAACCATTGGAATGTTGCCATTTTAATTAGGCTTAGCTACCAAAAAGCCTTAATCTGCCATTGAGATGTCTATTTGCCTATTTTATTAAAGTGTGGGGGAGGTAGGAAGGAGTATTTCAGTTTGTAGAAATAATGTAATAATACAGATAAACTTATTCCAAGATATTTTTACAGCTTAGAATAAATTTGAAATAAGGTTGATGATTTTGATGCTATTGCCAAAATAAAGAACATTTTTATTATGTTGTTTTTCTATCATTATTAAAGTGATTATTTCTTGGAGCAGAATCAGGCAGTAAAATGTTTTATGTTAAAAAGAATCTCCCAGTCATATACCAGATACTTTTATTAGAATAAATATCACCAGCTCTTAATTAAGGAGAAATCAAATTGAGAAAACAACTTTTATAAGAGCATCATTAGCCTATTATACTATAGGATATACCTCTGACTTAAAGTAAGTTATTATAAGAACATCTAAAATTATTTACACTTTTTCTCTGTATACTTCCTTAAGAACGGATTTTGAATAGGTTCAGTCTGCGTTATTCTAGACTTAACAGTGTTGTTTTTTTTTTTTTATTCTACACTGTTTTAATACAACTATTTATTTAAAGATAAAGCAAAATGAAAAAGTGTGCCATAGATAAACATGAATGCATAGAATATTTTTAAAAAATAAGCTTACTGTCTATTTTGGAGCAGAAACAACTATATTAATATTTAGCTCTAGATTTTTAGAAAATTTTGTGTTTATAATGTAATCAATATGTTGATGTCTTAGTTAAGAGGAAGTATTCAGCAGAGGTAAAGAGCATGGGCCATAGAACTGGTCTACCTAGAATTAAACCTTGGCTTCACCACTTGCAGGATGAGTGTCCTTGGAAAATCTCATAACTTCTCTGTGCCTCAGTTTCCTTGTCTGAAAAAAACCAGGATGATAATAGCACCTATTTCAAAGGTTTGGTTTGAGGATTCAATGAGTTAATATTCATAAAGTACCTAGAATAGTGTCTGGCACTGGTTAGAAACCAAAAATTTATTTCAGGAGTAAAGTTACCTTAAAATTGCAATCAACCACTTTCATATAACTCTTATAGTTGCCTTTGATTATTATTAATGAAACCTCCTATGAAAATTAGTGTACTCAAGTGCTCAGCTGCTGAAAAGTCAAACTCACCAGCCACTCTGCAGGAGAAAGATAAGACATTCTGCTTCCCATAAGTAAGATTACAGCCTTGGAAACACTGTGAAGGAGTTCTACTCTTTCCTATAGGGTCACTATGCATTGGAATCAACTTGATGGCAATGGGTTTAGTTTTTGGATTTTTTATGTAAGACATTAGGGTCCCTGGGTGGTGCAAATAGTTTGCACTAGACTACTTCTTAAAGGTTGGTGGTTCACCATGAAAAAAAGGTCTGGCGATCTGTTTCCATAAAGATTACAGCCAAAGAAACCTACAGAGCAGTTCTGCCCTGTGACAAATGGGGCTGCCATGAGTCAGAATTGACTGGATGGCAGCGGTTTGTATTTTTTTGTTTATGTAAGACTCCTTTAAGTTTTGTTTATTGGAGACTGTTACGATTTTAAGTTGTAACTTCAAATGAGTGCTGAGTCTAAAAGTGCTAAAAATCCCAATGAAAGCTTGATAAAATGAAAGTAATTGTTTTCTATACTACTTCTAAACAAAGTAAGGTGTTAGCTAATTTTTCTTCTACAAAATGTTAAAGGTTACACTTGCTGGATCAATATTGAAATGAATAAACATAAACCTTTTCAACTAATACAACCATGAACAAAAACCTGAATCAAATAATACGAAATCTATATAGCACTTTCTTTTTAATATACCTCAGAACACTTAACATGGTGCTTTTTCCATATTAATTATCTACTACATGTTTGGCAATTTTTTTTCTCAAAATTACTTAAGAAAAAAAAACTTTAATTGAGATTTATTTTAGAATTAAAATTACAACACTGGCAAAAAGGTGATTAAAATATCACCTTTTTTAATCATCAGATTTTTCAATCTCTCTACGATTTCAGGTATAAAGCCAAGTTTTTCTTGATTTAGTCTTCACCTGTGCTGGCTGTGTCCTCACTCCCAGGTGCTCAATGTTCTCCTAACCTTCATCCACCTGCCTAAGATTGTCCTTCCTATGCCTTAGAATTTATTTTGCATCTCTCCACTTATAAGCTTCTCTTCCTTCATACTTGTAGTGGATACGTTTTGGTGTGTTTTCTAGCCTACAGAATAATGACTAGGTTTTTTTTTTTTTCTGTGGAAAGTACTCCCCATCCAAGAGTGAGTCACCAACAAACAGGCAGATAATAGATACCACCACCCCGACCATACATTATTAACACAGAGGTGTTCATCTGTCCCAAGTGAAGCAAGTAGTATTTTTTTATTCCTAGGAAATTGGAACTGAAATGAAGATTCTGATAGTGACACACTTGTATCATTTAAACTCATAACTTTGGATTGCCACTCTTTCATTACGTGAAGAATCGAGAAGAGTCTGCAACGAAAAGACTCAAGTCAACACTTTGGGAAGAGTAAAGATGAAAACCACAGAAAACAGAAATAGGCTTCTTGTGTCAGCCCTTTTCTGAGATTTGGTGAGAGTTGGCTGTATTCATGCCATTGGAATCTGAGCTACACCTCTCTTCTTCCCCCAAAAGTTCCTATTTTGCTAATGATGGGAGAGTCAAGGAAATATTTTGAGAAAGCCAGACTCTTTGTATTCCTAAAACACTATACTATCAGTATAGCTGTGATTAGGAGTTCCTGGGTGATGCAAATGGTTAAAAATGCTTGACCGCTAACCAGAAGGTTGGTGGTTTGAACCTACCCAGAGGTGCCTCAGAAGAAAGACCTGGCAATCTGCCCTGCATGCATGGGGTCACGATGAGTTGGAATCTACTCAGTGGCAACTGGTTGATATAGCTATGTCCAACCTGACACTATTAAAATTCAAATTTCAGTTTCACCACAAGGACTAACAGACATGTCAGAATAACAATCCTGAATACTAAAGTATTTAAGGTTTGTTGAAGAAACACACCTGGGCAGCCATCATGATAACCATGAATGGCTAGAAAACAAATTTTTGATTAAAGTCTCGGGCAACACTTTATGTAAATTACAGATGAAAACTACACAAAATCCTGTACTATTGAAAGTACTGCTTGAATCTCAGGTCGTCTATTTCATCTTTGGACAGAGTTAGGGTTGCTAGGTTTAGCAAATAAAAATACCGGACACGTAGTTAAATTTAAATTTTAAATAACAAATACTAATTTTTACTGTAAGTATATCGCATAGAATGTTTGAGACATACTAAAAAGTGATTTGTTGTTTACCTGAGATGCAAATTTAACAGAGTATCTGTATTTAGTATGGCAACCCCAAGCACAGTGAATACTATGCAATCATAGACATTGTTGAAGAATATTGTTTTCCAGTATAAATTAAATGGTTAAGATTTGTCACTAGGCAGTTAAATCAGCCAAGATGTGAAATGACAACTTTTACTAAAATCTTTCTTTCATGAATTGTATCAATGTGTTAAAGGTAGATGTATTCATGCTCTTTTGAGGTTCATTCTTAATTCCTGTTTACAGGGAGAACATTCCACAGAAGGAATGTATGTAAAATTTTTGTAAAACTTTCTTTATTTCTCTCTGGTATTAATAGCAAAAATGAAGCCATTATTTTAAAGGTCAGCTCATTTTCTTGAGGGGGGATGTGATACTACAAAGGGAAGAACAGGGATAAGAAGAGAAAAAAATAAAAATAAACCCCAAAGACAAGATAAGTTGGTCTGAAAAAAATATATGTATTTAATTTAAAAAAAAAAGTCTGCTTGCTTTAGCTATTTTTAAAACCAAATTGTATTTATGCCACAGCAAATCGAATCATTGGGCAGAAATTGGTAATAGTGGCTGGAGCAAAAAAATTGACCAGGAAATAGTCATGAAAATTGATAATGCTTCTGATTAGGAAAACAAAAAAAACAAACTTGGTTGTCATGAGATTTATACCTCAACCCAAAAGGAGTGCTTGGTCTTTTACCCTCTGAAAATTTCCATTCTCATTTTCTCTTTCTCTCTCCCTACCCCCTTTCTCTCTTTTTCTCTTCCTCCCTCACTCTTTATCACAAAAGAAAATTCAAATACAAGCATAAAATGTGAAAAATACTATATTCAGGGAGGTTTGGCTCAAAAACAGCAGCCAGGAAAAGAAGAAAGCCTTTTCTAATGGCTGGGATTTGGGCCTCCTGGTGGCATGAGTAGCAGGGAGAGGTGGTGGGTGGGAGTATCATTAGTAAAAGCTCCCTTTAATAAGAGCCAGTATTCTAGCAGTTCACCAAGTATCATTTAGTATGCTGAATTGTGTTTCAGGGAATGTAATTTGTCTGCCCAAATCCATGTAATAATGAACTATGTTACTGAGGAATATTAATTAAATCAAGGTAAATAAGATCATTGTACTTTGAACTCAAGGATGATGCACATTCAGTAATAATACTGCACAAATTTAAGCATAATGTACATGTCAAATATTTTACTGATAAAACAAGGCATTGCATTCTCAGAAATAATTGAGACCTCTTTCTAAATTCAGGGTGAAACTCCAGAAGGAAAATCCTAGCAATATGATTTGCTTTCACTCAGTACCTATCAAAATTTTCCTTGTGGTAGCTCTTGGAACGATAATCTTTTTTTTTTTTTTTATGATTAGAGCAGGAAATAAAAGAGTCTTGCCGACTAAATTGCTCATTCTGATGTCTGATGTACCCACCCACTATGTCAGACTCTCCTAGTACTGATATCTAGGTCCCTTTAAACCAGTAGGTTACACATCAAACTTCAGGTTTGAAGCTCTGGAAGATTCTTTAGGATAACAGGTTAAAATCTCACCGGGTCCAGCGCAACCTTTCATTCCTCCAGAAGGGATAAATCAACCAGCACGCACTTCACTGTGTCAGGGTGTTTCAGATGAGAACTTATAAACTTAGACTCCTTTGCTTTGTAATGGCATTAAAGATCTCAGGGGGTATTTGTTCTAAGCTTTGGAGACCAGCCTAAAACTTTGAGTAATTTTTGCTCACACTTGAAGTCTGCACTGTGGGAGACTTGAACATTCCTGTATGTTACTAAAGTTTTACATACTTTCTTAAATTATGAATATTAAATTCACCTTTAGAAAGTACTTGCAGAATTAGTATTATCTGAAACTAGAGATTACAGCGTACGTGGTATGATTTGAACATCACTGGAATCCATTTTCATGTATTATGTATCACGTAAGAGTTTTATGTACCCTTCAGCAAAATAGCTGAAAATTGGGTCAGTGCCTATGTTTTTAATAAGCCGCAACCTATTGCTGTGAGACTCAATTCTAGAGTCATGACATGTAACACATTTAGGTCTCTGATGATTTCTTTGTGTCCAAGACCCAAAAGACTTTTTGAAGAGTTTAATAAAGTCACCCTCATTGCCCTGTGTCTGATGGAGTCTATCTGGATTACCCCCTGCCCTGCACTATATTATAAACATTCATCTTTTGATTTCAATTCTTCCTTTAGTGCTTCCCCGCCCCCCCACTTTATTGCTTTTAAACTGCCATTTCCCCCCATTGTTTGTGATTAGTTGGGCTGTCTTCTGGCACACAAACAAGGAGAAAAGTAAACGGGCAGCTGGTGACTCTGTGAATATGGATGAAGGAGACAAATTTTCAAAATCAGCATTCAGATGTTGCCCCTTAAAGATTTGAGTTTAGAGTTCGGTTTAGAAATCTCTCAGTGTGCTATCTATCACACCTGTGTCACACATTCTGCTTCGTTTCTCCATGTTTGATTGAAAGCCACTTAGAGGCTTCATTTTCACTTATATTGTGAAGCCTGATCCTTTGGGAACATTCCATCAGAAAAATTTCCACACCCTGTTCACAAATTCCTGTAGGGCAGATGTCCAGTTGGAAAAGTCCATAGGATTGGGGGAAGGTGTAAGAGAAAAAATCAGCTATTTTTATAATTTGCATGAAATTACCTGAGGAAACTTATATGTAAAACCAGTCTTGCCCCACTCCTAAAACATTTGAATAATTCTTCCTTGGAAGGTCTTCTACAAACCCCAAATGGAGACATTTTTCCATTCTATTCGTTTTTTTAAAACACATTTGCAACCCCACGAAAACCCCTCCTCTTTTCCCTTCCTGTATCATTATAATTAATGCCAGAAGCTTCTTCCAGCTTGAGAATTTAATTTTTATTTTAATAGAAGTTAATAGCTTTGTAATAGAGCAAATGCAGGGAGTAGTTCCTATGAATGGAGATACCACATTTTTATGTACTAAAATGAATCTCCCCTTTCTGTGTTTAGTATGACCTATGTTCTCTGCCAGAAATTTTAATGTCATCTCATTCATCACTCCACTTGCTTCATCTCCTTTGTCTATCTTGATCATTTTTTCCCCCAAATCACTTGCTGATAGAACATAATTGTAACTATAGTGTTTTCCTGTCTTAGGTTTTACCTTTTTTATTTTCTTTTCAAAAAAGTACAATTAAGATGGTTAAGTAATATATCTTTGCCATTCTGTTTGAATGTTGAATTCTAAGCAAGTATGCACAATTTAACATTTTAGAGCTCCGTGGTATAGATAAATATCGAACACACACACACTACACAAAGATCTTACGTGCCATATCTCCTAGAATTAGAACATTATTAAGCGCATAGCACACAATAAATATTTGTTGAGCAAATGAAATGACATGTAAATATATTTATATGCATTTCTGCATATGCATTGAAAATATTTGATGTTTTCTTTTTTACAAATCAAAAATAAATGTTTGTAATCAGTCTGATGAGTTAAAACAAAATAATTCTCAGTGACTAGAACATCTCTGTGCCCTTCAACTCAGTCTCCTAAGGGCTACAGCAGTTTCAACGTAAAGTCTCCAGTTAGAAAATACTATGTACATGTTCACTTAATAAATAGATATTGAGAATCTAATGATACAAAGCTTTATGCTGCACAAAGAATTTATGCACATTTGCAAAATCTAGTCCCACAAACATTTTTACTCATGTCTTTAACCATTCTCACTCTCTTATCTTACAGTCTAGATTCACTGGAACCTTACCCTTCTTGGGCACGTTCAGGAGGCCACAGCCTTAGTTACTCTGTTTCGTTTCACTGGTATACCATTGCTCACACTTTCCTACCTTGTAAACATCTACCCGCACTTAAGATCCATTCAACCCTTCACCATTCGTCAGTTTTCCCATCCTTATCAGTGCTCCCATAGTTACACCGACTTGCGTTTAGGGAGGCACTTGTCACATTAGAAGCTCTCCATAACTGCTTTTTGAATTGAGTTCTAGAGAAAATGGAGCATGGAGAGTTAAAGAAAGCTTATTTGAGAATTAGAATATGATCTGTACTTGAACAACAGAGAAGGCTGAGACACGTGAGAGGGGAAGGAGACTTTACTACAGGTGGCTGGAACCATAGGGATAAAGGACTAGAAGTGGAGAAGCACTAGACAAAAGGAGAAAATTGTGTGGGCAGAACTTTGGAAACATAATTAAGTGTAGTGGAGGGATCAGGTTTGAAATACTATGAATGAATAGAAAGTCCAGTACTTAAAGACAAGTCTTAGTACGGGCCTATTGGGAAAGTATTACCTGTATTATGGGAAGAAAGGAGTTATTCATTAAAAGAGCCAAAAGATCTGAAAAATATGTTGCAAATGGCACTGGGTTAATATGCCTGATAATGGATCTTAAGGGTGCTGGCCTGGGATTTGGGCGGGGGAGGGGAATATGGAATATAAGGCTTGATGAGGGAAATTGATATGGAGACACTCTCCTGTGACTCAGGATTTAATATCCTGGCAAGACACCTGGAGCCGGTCCTAAAATGCTGCTTGGATGGCTTCTTGAAGCTTGGATAAAAATGATGGTCTGTAATAAAAGAGACAGATATCCCTGGGCTTTCTTGGCAGAGTTTTTTTTTTTTTTTTTTAATTGTACTTTAGATGAAGGTTTACAGAACAAACTAGTTTCTCATTAAACAGTTAGTACACATATGGTTTGATAACATTGGTTAACAACTCCATGAAATGTCAACACTCTCCCTTCTCGACCTTGGGTTCCCTATTACCAGCTTTCCTATCTCCTCCTCCATTCTAGTCCTTGCCCCTGGCTGTTGTGCCCTTTTAGTCTTGTTTTGTTTTATGGGTCTGTCTAATCTTTGGCTGAAGGGTGAACCTTGGAGTGTCTTCATTACTGAACTAAAAGAGGGTCCAGGGGCCATATTCTTGGGGTTTCTCCAGTCTCTGTCAGGCCAGTAAGTGTGGTCTTTTGTTTTGAGCTTTTTTTTTCTTTTTTTTTTTAGTGTACTTCAGGTGAAGGCTTACAAAACAAATAGTTTCTTATGAACAGTAGTACACATATTGCTTTATGAGATTGGTTAACAACCCCACAACATGTCAACCCTCTCCCTTCTCGACCTTTTTTTTTGGTGAACATATACATAGCCAAAGATACACCATTTCAAAAATTTCTACATGCACAGTTCAGTGACATCGACCATGCTCTTCCAATTGTGCTGCTATTCTCATTTTAGATGAAGGCTTACAGAACAAAATAGTTTCTCATTTAACAGTTAGTAAACATGTTGCCCTATGACAATGGTTAACAACCTCACAACACATCAACCCTATCCTTACTCAACCTTGGGTTCCCTATCACCAGCTTCCTTGTCCCCTTCTGCCTTCTGTCCCTTGTCCCTGGACTGCTGTACCTCATTAGTCCCATTTGGTTTTATGGGGCCGTCCACTCCCTGGCTCAACGGTGAACCTCGGAAATGACTTCACCACTGAGGTAAAAGGGTATCTGGGGGCCATACTCTCAGGGTTTCTCCAGTCTCCTTTAGGCCAGTAAATCTGGTCTTTTTTTTGTGAGTCAGAATTTTGTTCTACATCCTTCTCCAGCTCTGTCCAGAACCCTCTGTTGTGATCCTGGTCAGAGCAGTCAGTGGTGGTAGC
>NW_004443939.1:32984668-33017766 GCF_000243295.1 Trichechus manatus latirostris | reverse complement strand
TTAGAGATTTGAATTCCCTATCAGGTAGGTCTAGTGCATTTTCTTCCACTGGAAAGTCATCTGCTGTTTTATTTTGGACGTCTAATGGAACCATCCTGTCCTGTTTTTGTAAATGTTTTGATATAGTCTGCTGTCTTCGGGGCATTCAGTCGTTATTTTTCTCATTTATTGATTGTAGATTTGTTTGTTTCATCCCTTTTTTTTTTTAATTTGGCTATGTCTGAGCAAGCACACTGTTTGTTGTTTGTTGTTTGCTCGTCTGTGGGCACCATACTTTTCACCTCCTTCTCCAGTTGGCTGGGTCAGTCACTCAGTTATGGTACTGCAGGGCAGGTCTAGCTGAAGAGGATTTACTGGGACGTGTTTTTTGTGGCACTTATTATAGCCACCAGAGAGAGTCGGTAATCAGTGCAGGGCAGGTTTCAGTAGGCTGTGCTGGTGCTGCTTGGTGGTGTGATGTTAAGCGCATTGTGCAGGTAGGCAGGATGTAGCGGGGAGACTGTGATGTGTGGAGCTAAGATGGATATGGGAGAGAGGAGAGAGGAACAGGGGCCAAAAACATACAAACAAACAAAAAAGAATGCTAGGGGAGCTTGCTGTTGGAGTGGAGAGATGAGAGACTATGAAATGGAGAATAACAAAAAGGTGAAGAGGAAGAAAAAAAAGAAAAGAAAAGAATGAATAAATAAAAATCGGAAAGGTTCAAGAACAGCAAAGTTCCCACAGATCCCACCGGTGTGGCTATGAGATCTGGGGAAGTTGTTCTCAGGTGTGGCAGTACAACCTGGCTAGGAAGCATAGAGGTATACAACACCAGGTATTCAGGGATCAGAAAAGGAAGGAAGATATAGACAGATGAGCAAGTGAGTAATGAAGAAAGACAAAAAGGGAAAAAGAGGGAAAAGAAAACAAAACAAATTACAAAAAAAAAAGAATAATAATAAGAAAAGCTCCTTAGAAAACAGAAAAAAAGACACCAATGAGAAACGGAATGCCCTCAGGGATTCCTCTGCACGTCTGTGCAAGCCGAGGGGACAGTTTCCAAGCCACGCAGCACCACCTGGCCAGAATGGGCTCCCAACTCAAGAAAAGGAAAAGAAAACAAACAAACAATTCAAAACCAGCGAACGAACAAAAGCCCCGGGATCCCACCAGCATGGCAGCCCAGATCGGGAAGCAGCTCCACACTCGAATGGAGCTCCGCAGCCCCTTAGGAAGAAGCAACAATGGCGCACGGAGCCAGGTATTTGAGCGAAAGGAGGGTTCGATGTCAAGAGGTAAGGAAGAAATGAAAAGAAAGCTGAAAAAAGCAACACCAGCAGCCAACAAATGGCACTCAGGGAGCTGGCCCATTCGGGTGGGTGGAATCCAAGTAGCAGGTGCTTCCCGGACAAGAGATTGTGGTCGCGGGAAGCAGAGGAGGCCGAGTGGGGCTGAAGAAGGGTGGGGGTGGGAAAGCGTATATCACAAATTACCGGTTGTTTTGTCTCCTGCTGGAAGCTCCATGAAGCTGCTTTCTCGTACTCTCTGTTTGCTGGTCTCCAATAGGAGTCCAAGGTGGTGGATCTGCACTGCGTTAGCTGATAGGGGACCTCTGCATGAATCTCTCCTTGCTCTCCATTCTCTGTCAGTTTTCTTACTCCATTTGGTGCTTGGTTGAGTTCTTTATCTCTTCATTTGATGTTTTAGGGTTTCAGGATTGTTGTTTTCTCTGTTCAGCTTAGTTTTTCAGATCTTTGCTGTGGAGGGACCGTGTGGTGCTTCTGTCTAGAGCACCATTCTGCAGGAAGTCCTGGTCTTTTTTTGTGAGTTAGAATTTTGCTCTACATTTTTCTCTTGCTCTGCCCTGGACCCTCTATTGTAATCCCTGTCAGAGCAGTCAGTGGTAGTAGCTGGGCACCATCTAGTTGTACTGGAGTCAGTCTGTTGGAGGCCGTGGTAGTTGTGGTTCATTAGTCCTTTTGACTAATCTTCCCTTGTATCTTATTTTCTTCGTTCTCCCTTGTTCCCTAAGAGGTGAGACTAGTGGAATATCTTAGATGGTTGCTCACAGGCTTTTAAGACCCCAGATGCTACTCACCAAGGTAGAATGTAGAACATTTTCTTTATAAAGTGTGTTATGCCAATTAAGCTAGATGTTCTCCGAAATCATGGTCTCTACAACCCTCAGTCTTGGTGGAATATTGAAGGAGGCAAAAGACTCAGAGATGCAGTATGCACGAATGGGTTTACAGTGTTAGATCTGAGAACACATCAGCTAATGATGTTCTGTAGAAAGGTTCAGAATTCACTTACTTCACTAAGCCAATAGGAAATATGCTAGAGAGTGGGGCACCCACATCACTCAGAAGCTCATTGGCTGTCTGTTACAAGCCCGAGTGGACTGTAAGAGATGCTGCTCTGTGCCTGTGCTGCCTAGAGTCAGTGGGGGATAATAGGATTCTGTAATAGCAGAGACCAGGTAACAGGGCTTAACCACCACAGTCATGGTAGGTGTGAGTTAAAGGAAACTAAAGCTGTAATACCATCCTGCAGGCTCTGAAACATGGGGCAAAGTAAGCTACATCATTTGCGTGACCCAGTGCAAAATGAAAATGTGGGGTTCCTTGTTGAAAAATTATTCAAATTTTAAGACAGCAGCAGCAGAGCATTAAACCAAGTGCAGGACTCTTCTAAGTGTGGGACACAGTTCAACTTCACAGGTCTGATATCCATGAAGCCAGCTCTGATACAGGCATCTGTGACAATGAGAATAGACCATAGAGTCCCTAATGCTGAGATAGATGGGCAGGCAACAAAGGTATTGTTTAACTTATATGACAAAAAATATAGCAAGAGTAAGAAAGCGGGAGCCTTGTGTTAACCACTGCAATGGGAAAATCATAGTGTTTCACTCAGCGTTAAGACTTGAGCCAGTTCTCTGAAGGAGAGGCTGGGTATCCTTCAGCAAAGTACATACAAAGTCACAAGTTAAGTAGAGAATGATAATAAATCATGTCGGAGCCCTCAAACTTTGGATTTAGAGCTTTAATGGAGGATGGGGGTAATAAAGTACTAGGACAAAAGATTGTGTGGAAGAGGAAGGGACTCTAATAGTGATGGTCCCAGAAGCTGGCTATCTGTATTTGTGAATGGTGACTTCTGACTCATCTCAAGATAAACTAAGACCTCATTCTCAATAGACCAGGAAAGTCACTTTTGATTCTCCATCATCTTGTGGACTCTGCAATTGATGGCTTATATTGCTCTAATATTGAGTGAAGAAGGGATTGTACATTCTTCTGGATTTCTTGTATAATTCCACAAGTCGATGGAAAGAGATTAGGCCACCCTCTCTCTCTCCCTTAGCCCAGTGAACCTTGTCTAAGAGAAACAGCCACTAATCCCTTTTGGTCTGGCCCCCACCTCCCTTTCCAACCTTGTTTTCTGTTCCTTTCATCACCTTTCCCGTTACACTCAGTGTTCCAGCCACACTGAATGTCTTTTGATTCCTCATGTTATTCTTTCTCTTTTCTCCTTATTTTCAGAATGCTGTTTCCTCCTTTTGGAGTACCCCTTCTCTCTGTCGATTGCACTCCTCTCTTCCACTCACTGGTCAGTGGGCTAACTTCTATTCTTTCTTCTTTAATTCTCAAATGTAAAGGCTACTTCCACAGGCTGGCTAAGATTCATTTAGATTTTATTCACCACTCTATCCCAGGCTCATGTGCTTAACTCACATCTATTTTGGTATAAAAGATAATAAACTTATTTTCATAAAGACAATTTTTTCCTCCCACTTGAATAAGGTTAGTTTGAGTTTTATTTTAAACCAGTTTTATTTAATCCTTTACAGGAGCTATTTTGAGAACCAACAAGGCAGGAGAGTTGGGCAATTAAAGGCATCTTAAAATGGCACCGTCTTTGGTTTATTGAAGATCTTTCCTACAAGATATTAAAATCTCTTGTCTATCCTTTCAGTCTAAATTAAAAATAGGTCTAAAGTGCAGAAAAGGCCATGCTTTAAGGAAAAAAAAATAACTTCTTAGTCTTTCAAAATTTTTCATTGGCTAGTAATAGTTACAATTCTTAAGGAACTGTTAACTTATTAGCCACTTCTCACTTCCTGGATTCCTATGTCATTTTTCCCAAAGGAAGAAAAAGGGGCTGAGAAAAGATCTGGAACATGGATTTTGTTTGCAGTAATGTTCACTGAAAGTAGTACAAATCCCTGGATTTGGGGACTAAAATCTATATTGTGTTTCAAATTAACATCAATATCTTTCCCTTTTCCTAATAACTCATTGTAACTAGTCAAGATGACAGTGGATTAGGATGAAGGAAGTGTGTGTGCGTGTGTGTGTGTGTGTGTGTGTGAAATAGATGAATTCATAGAGATTTTCAAGGGTATGTGCACAAATGTTTCCGTGTGCACTTTTCTTGTGATGGTGGTTTGGGATCTATATGCATTTTTGGCAATGCAAACAAGTACAAAAGATTACTACTGAGGAGGTATCTGCATTTTTTTCCTGGAGTATTTGTACCTTATAATAGTAATTTCTAAAACGTGCCTTGTCCCAAATGTGATGACTGGGAAAACACCTGTTCTGGAGATCATTATACATCCCTCTTTCAGACCCTAACTCACCTGGAAAATGCAGAATAACTGGATAACAATGTGAACAAAAAAATCACCCAAAGTAAAAATGTAAATTAAGGTGGTCACCCATTCCTTAGGTTCACCACAAATATATGTGAGGAGTGTTCACCCTTGTGCTCTGGTACTAGCTTAAGTGATTTGGGCAACTCACTTAACCTGTTCATGCCCCCATTTCCTTCTTCTAGCATCTGATGACACTGGTGGTGAATTTCCTTGCAGGAATGTGACAATCACCATATTAATGACTATTAAGCTCTCTGGAGATAGAATGAAAAGAAATGCTTAATAAAAGAGTAAATAAGGAAAAAAGTGGACAGTAAAGAGCCTGTAGCCAAAACTGAAAAAAAAATTATTAAAGGTTACTTTGAGAGGAGCAGTGAGAGACAGCTAACACTGTCTAATTGCTAACTGGCTTATCTTATAACTCAGAGCTTGGCCTAAGCTTTTATGGTGCGTGACAACAGGGTCTTCCACACCTGCTTCATGGTGAGGCTGCCATCATAGCCAAGTTCTCAATCACAGCAGCATCTGAACTTTCCCCTGAGAGTTGCTTTCATTTCATAGAAGACTCTGTTAAAAAACTAGACTTTCTTTTTTTTTTTTTTTCCCGGCGAGTATAAGGCACTAAGTCATTCCCCTCCCTTCCAAAGCAAACTCTCCCCCCGCCCCCCCAGAATAGCTTTAGCTCTGTAGTTCCCTGTAGTTCAAAGGCAGAGATGGAACATAATGGGATTTGGCTGAAGGGTTATAATCCTAAGAATTCCAAAACTTTTCATCGAAGGGACATTTCTAAAGAGAGCTTTTATCCTTTGGCAATTTCAGCTGAGAGCTATTCAGTCTGACTCAGGAGGCACCACATAAAGGCTTTCAAATGCCCTGTTCTGTCACAGTCCCTTTGCAAAGGCAGAGACAGAGCCTCTGTGTGGTGTTCCTCAGTCTATTTGTGATAGCGTTCGGCTCAAAGAGGAATGGCCTAGAACTAAACCCGGAGGAATTGGAAGATGGTTCCCATGTCCAAATCCACTATCAGACAAGCAGTGAGTCCCCCTTCTCTACCATCTGGAAGAGACCTTAACATTTATTACTGGTCAGGATCAGTCAGCTAGGAAGTTATATAATGCTGAAGCAAGAGTTTATTTTCATCCAGCATGGTTGAATGGGAATGGAGAAGAGACTCTTTATCATGTCTTGGCGCTAAGTATTCGTTACTGTGCTTTGTGATCCGGTATCCGAGGTGAAGTGGTCACATAAAACACACACACATGCACCTACCTGCACCATCTGTGCACACCTGTACCACATGTACACACACACACACTCACGCTTTACAATCACCTAATTTCCCATTTCATGGAAATAAAGGGAACAATCTCTTTTCCATGGGAGAAGCTATAGAAGGAATGTGTCTACAGAGGTTTAATGTGTGTTCTTGGCTCTAGTCCATACCTCTGCCCTCCTAGCTATAACCTGAATTCTTTGCCAGCCATTATTCAGAATGAATCGGAAGACTTTTGGTCAATTTTTCCCATTAGAGTAGGAAAATGTTAATATAAAACAGTCACTGTTAGAAATATCCCTGTAGTATCTAGTGAGTTATACACATTTACATTGCCTAGGAGGGGGTAAGAGTAATTTATTTCCAAGTAGTTCCAAACCCATAGGATTGAGTAATGAGGCCTCCCCAGGTACTTAGAGAAAAGGGAAATGAGGTTGCCCTATGAGAATTAAATGACATGAAAACAAGACTTAGTAACATGTTTTCTAGCTCCATGGGAACATACTAGAATATCGCTTAATTAGTGAAATTGACACATCTACAGTCAGCATATATCATACATGGAGTAGCCATAATATAGCAAGTTGGCTTCAGAGGGTCCAACTGCCTGTACAACCAGGAAATAAGAGGAGAGATCAGGAGGTCATGAGCATGCTGGTCACCAGACTTCATAGATTCTGGACGAACCACCCTTTAAGATTCTGACCAGTCTGTTCTGATTCTGCAATTGCTGAGCACCTCTCTGATTATATAATTCATTTTACTTGATACTTTAATACAGAAATAGAAGCTATAAGGATCTTAGTCACCAGAAGGTAAAATTCTGTTTATAAATTAGTAACTTGGCTTTCTAGTTCACCTACTAATTTCAAGTAAATCTAGTAATTACAAGTTTGTCTCTACAAGTCTAATTATTTCTTTGTTTACTAATAAAATCCAGTTTTCTCACCTGCAAGTTCAAGGACAATGGTAAATTCATCAACGTAATGTCACTGGTGAGGAATCTTGGGAGTCAGCCACCAGCATTCTTGGAGAACTTTCTTAAATATTCCACCCACATGAATGTTTTCTTCCATTTAAACTTTCATAATTCCTTTGAAACATCTCAAGAAATAGAAATAATTCTCATGTTTCCCTAACATATGAAGCTGAAATTTGTTGTTATAAAGCTAATTTTACAGTCTTTCCCTATGGAATGTACATCTTTTCTTTTAGAAACTTTGCTCCCAGTGATGCCAGGGATGATAACTGGTTATTCCCACAATTGTGTGAGGAACAGCCCACTCTACTTTAACCACTATGAATAAATAAGAGATATAAAAGTAACTCTTGTAATTTGACGAAAACAATTAATTAAATGATTAAAACAACTCTTATCTATCAAAATGCACTTTTTCTGTTATCCATTCAAAAAAAGTTTCTTTTTTTTTTTTTCAAATACCCACTATGTGTCAGCCATTTTGCTATTCTTCAGAGATACAAAGCACACTTTCACAAAGTTTATGGAGTAGTAGAAAAGATAAGTATTAACACAAAATTCTAAATATAATCAAGTTGTTAGATATACAGGAGGGAGGCAAACAGTAAATAAATAAGCACATTCCTAGTATGTCACATTTGACTATGGGGAATAATAATGCAGGCAAGGGAAACAAGGAAGCTTGAATACTGGAGTTTGGTTGCTATTTATGTAGGGTGGTCAGAGATGACCTTAATGATAAGGTGGGAATTGAACAGAGACCAAAGTAAATGATAGAGCAAGCCAAGGGTTCATCTGTGAAAAGAGCAGGCAGAAGGAAAAGCAAGTGCAAAGACTCTGAGGTGAGGGCATAATTGAAGTGTTCCAAGAACAGCAAGGTGGCCAATATGACCCAAGTAATCAGGAGGAGAACAGTAAGAAATTAGGTATTCAGAGTTGGCCAGACTATGAGGTTTGAGGGCACAGTCCCCAAGACTGCCCTAACTTTCATCAACTGCAAGTTCAGGGGTTCTCAAAACCACCCTCAGGTGGTTTGGTAGAAGTCCTTATAGAACTCACTGAAAGCTATTATACTCGTGGTTACAGTTTATTACTGGGAAATGATACAGATGATAATTAACCAAAGGAAAAGATGCATAGGGTGGGGTAGAGTCTAGGAGGGTTCCAGCCATGAAGTTTCCATTGTCCTCAGGATGCATAACCCTTATAGCATTGATGTGTAACAATACGTATGGAGTATTGCCAACCAGGGAACCTGGGTGTCCTGAGTTTTTATTGGGGTTTCATTATGTAGGTATGATAGACTGATTGATTGCTCATGTGGTTGAGTCAGCCATGGCAGTCCTTACCTTAACACCGTGCCCTAATTCAAGACTCTCCTATCAGGTTATTACTTCCCAGAAGCCAAGGGCAAAGACAAGGCTCTTTGGGCAAGGCCAAATTCTTCACTACACATGGAGTCAGAAAGATAGTGTATGGGGGAGTTGGGAAGGGGTGGTGGTTATATAATTATGTACAGTCTCTTAGGCCATTGTAAGACTCTTACTCTAGTGAAATAAGAAGGTATTAGCAGGTTTTGAGCAGAAGAGTGACATAATTTAATTCATATTTCAACTACTCACACTGGCTTTTATGTTGAGAGAGATGCTTGCGGGGGGGCAGTGAAATAACAAAGAGATTACTTAGGACGCTATTATCTTTATTCTGAAAGTAATAGGAAATAATTAGAGAGTTTTAAGTCAAGGTATTAAAATACCATAATATATACTGCATTCCAATTATAAGCCTCGGTTTAACAATTAATTAAAAATACAAATACTTTGGGAAATTAAGTACTTTCTTATCTTTAACTATTGTATTAATTAATTACTGCTAAACTTTTCTTTGATTTTTGTTTTTTTCTTTGTTTCTTCTAACTTGAAGTCATTTGGCCTGGATGCTTCTTCCAATTGCCTTCTGATGATGAAATAAACTGGACTAATTCTAGTCTTAACTATCCTACTAATAAAACATTTGTATTGTGTTTTCCCAATCTCAAGAAATGTCTTGAATCCCTGTGGCTTCTTTGTGTGACAGATATCTACAACACTGGAGTACAGGAAAAATCTGGATCTGATCACCCACTCATTAGTATTGGCAAGAATTCTAATATCATTAATTCCAGGATATCCACTGGATTGTACAAAATTCCTAGAATTATAGTGTTGCTGGAGAATGAGAGAATGTCCATTGCATCCTGGCTACGTGTTGTATGGCTCCCTTCCCTAGCCCAGATGTGCAGTTGGAATGGAGATGGCCCCACTGGTGGCACCTGCTTGCTCAGTACCGAACTCAATCACGATGACCCTTCATCTTTGCAACCAAAGCCTTGACACTTAGTGCTCAGTCTTCCATGCTGCCATCGCCTCATCGGTGATCCTACTAGCTCACAGGTGCTATGTCGATGAGAATTCCTAGTGTCAGACACCCTTAGAAACCAGCAAACTGGATTCTTAGTTTCCAGAGAACCAACAATTTTCCAGGTGTTTGATCCAGATCTTTGAAGCATAAAAATCTGGAAACTCATGTCAATTTTCCAGGAACACAGAAATCTTTAGGTGTCCCTGAACTAGCCAAATCACAACATCTGATCTGGTTCCAAAGACTACCAAAATAATGATTCTAGATTAGTGTAAAACACCTTTTATTTTAGCTTTCTATAGAATCAACTAACAAACTGTGCAAAGAGCATGAATTACATATAAGCGCATGCTGCCCCTCCTGCCTCATTGGTTCTATATTCCTCACAGTGGCTTCTCTGAGATATGGTGGTAAGCGCAGCCTAGGCTAGGTGAGGAATCAGCCAGGGTAAATGCCTCAGGACTGTGGGCTCACTACCTTTTTTTACCATTAGGCAAACAGAGTAGTCATGTCAGGATTCAAACATCTCTACATTACCATATTCAGGAAATTCTCATTGGCTGTATACTTCCATGTTCTCTTTCTTACAGAATTTTTAGACTTACAGCATAGTCCTAGCGATGGCCTACCACTCAACCCACTTCCCACCTCCATAGAGCAATGCCCCCTCATCCTTCATCCGCTAACCTTCTTGGAAGGAGGAAAACGATCTTAATCAGGCAAAACAAAAGAAAACAAAAACATAATATCTCAATAATTCACTACATTACATTAGTATAAGAGTAAAATGATCCTTGTTCTGTGACACTTCTTCCTTTCCATCACCCCCTTCAGCTAAGCTGAAAAAATAGAGAAAGTTTTACCTACCATAAATTCCTGAAGATTTTAGTTTAGGTCTATGAAATACTCAGTGAGTTATCATTTCACCCTGACCATAACTGTAGCTCCAACTTTTATTCAGTCTGTGTTTTGGTTGGGCTTCTCATTTTTTCATAAACAAATACCATACTTACCTCAGCTTTACTGATTACTACTGGTATAACTCTACCCTCAATTAATTAAAGAATGTCTACACTTTGTTCTATTTGATGCCCTATATTTATGCTTAGGTAAGAAATATTTGTGATGTATTATCTAAAACACTGTGAAGTCTTCCTATACTCTAGTCTGCCTAATTTCATTCTTGGATCATTCTAGATTGTTACTGAACTTCTATTATAAAACTATGTCTTGGTATTATGTCAGTCTGGCATTGAAGGATGTTTATGAAGAAAAATATCCTTACTTTACACTTAATTTTGATGGGGTTGTGGAGGACAGTATTTTCCATACCCTGTCTTATTATGAGGATCTACTGGGGACATTTTATCAGATTTCAATAAGAGGTTTGTCTCCCCCTTGCTGTTTCTTTTAACAGATTCTTATTGAATTTTTACTATATGCTAATCACTGTGACAGGTCTTACGCATATAATGAAGAGCAAACAGAAATATGTTTTCTACCCCCATGGAACTTAGAGTTTAGTAAGAGAGGCTGTCTTAGTTATCTAATGCTTCTGTAACAGAAACACCACAAGTGGATGGCTTTAACAAAGAGAAATTTAGTGTCTCACAGTCTTGGAGGCTAGAAGTCTGAATTCAGGCTGCCAGCTCCAGGGAAAGGCTTTCTCTCTCTGTTGGCTCTGGGGTAAGGTCCTTGTCATCAATCTTCCCCTGGTCTAGAAGCTTCTCAGCACAGGGCCCCCAGGTCCAAAGGACGTGCCCCTCTCCTGGTTCTTTATTCTTGGTGGCATGAGATCCTCATCTCTCTGCTTGATTCTCTCTTTTATATCTCAAAAGAAATTGACTCAAGATACAACCTAATCCTGTAGATTGAATCCTGCCTCATTAACATAAATCAAAAAAAAAAAAAAACTTGTGGCCATCCTGTTGATGCTGACTCATCGTCAGTCTTATAGGACAGAGTAGAACTGGCCCATAGGGTTTCCAAAGAGTGGCTAGTGGATTCGAACTGCCAGCCTTTTGGTTAACTGCCTAGCGCTTAACCACTGCACCACCATGGCTCCAATAATATAACTGCCTCTAATCCTGCCTCATTAACATCACAGAGGTTAGGATTTCTAATGTAGGATAATCATACTGGATCACAAAATGGAGGATAATCATACAATACTGGGAATCATGGCCTAGCCAAGTTGACACATTTTTGGGGAACAGAATTCCATTCATGACAGACATTAAATACACTACGCCATAAATTGTTAAAGTGCAAATGTAATGCATACTGTGAAGAAGAGTTCCATTGTGCTATATTGTTGTTGTTCTGTGCCATCCAGTTGATTCTGACTCATAGTGACCTTATAGGATAGAGTAGAGCTGTCCCATAGGGTTTCTTAGGCTGTAATCTTTATGGGAGCAGATTGCCAGATCTTTTCTCCTATGGAGCCATTGGTGGATTCGAACTGTTGAGCATTTTAACCATTGTGCCACCGGGGCTACTTCCATTGTACCACAAAGGCATATAATAAGGGGCTTGACCTATTTGTGAGTTCAGGGAAGAAGTGAAAATCACCGATGGTTTTTAAGCGTGCTGGGAAAGTGTGACATGATTAGATCTGTGTTCTGAAAAGAACACACAGTTTTTCTGTTTCCTTTTTTGAACAGTCTTCTAGAAAGCACAGACCAAAATTTCAGCCAACTTTTCCCTATCTGTAAGATTTGATGGCATTTATTTCCAGTACTAACTTTGTCCCTGACTCTATGTTATTCTTCCTTCTTTTAAATTCTCTTTTTCTTACTTAGCAATTTTTTGTTTTATTTTTCTGTATAAGTCTTTATAATCCATATCCATTTTTATGGAATGAAGTAAAGTATTAAAAATACATAAAGAAAGAGAACAAGTCCTATTTGTGAAAATATTTACATTATTGAAGAATTAGAGAAAGAGTATGGAAGACATGATTAAGAATAGAAAAGACAATAAGTGAGTAAGTATTAACAGATTAATTAACAGATAAGAGATTTTCTTTTTTACAAAAGGTAGAGTTGAACCAGTCAGCTTTGGGCTGTCTAGCACACCCTGTTGAGTGCCTTTTTCAATATAGACAGATGTTATCTCTCGGATCTTTCTCTTTTCTTTCTCAGTCTCCAGAAACTTGTATTTTCGTTCTCTTAATTGCTTGCTGCAAGGAAGTAAATTCATTAATGGTAGGGGTCTCACCTCTCATTTATGGACTTATTTAAGCTCCTTACCTGCCCGTAGCATCTAATACAATCACATGGGTCTGCTTGTTTAAAATTTATACTATGTATTCAAAAAACATTCATTATTGCTTATTGTTTACATCTGTTAGTGGGACTGGTCAGTAGATTTCCAAGCATTGGCATGGAAAATATCCAAACACTGGCTGGAAAAATTACAATAAATTTTGTTTTTTCTTCTTTTTTTTCCCCTCCTCTCTCTACTCGTCCTTCCTTTCAGTAGTTAAGAGAAGAAGAGCATCTTTCGGTAGTGAAAGACTCAATGCTTCTACATAAAATGCTGATGAATGCCACCATCAGGCTGTACATTAAACGCCCAGGAAATGAGCAGATAAGAGAGGAACCCATGTTAATCTGTTTTTCCCCCATCATCTGTGTATGTTTTTAATTTTAGCCCCCTGTTTTTTAAGCCCTAAACATACAGAGTTTATGTTTTTTTCTTTCAAAAGTTAGCCTATTATAACTACCACGTCTGATCAGGCCATCTTTGAAAAAAATAAATAAAAGGAGCTGTGCAGAGGCTGAGGATGAGGTAAAATGATGCTATGTCTCGGGAGCTGGAGGCATTTAACCTTGAGGCCAGTGAAAAATATTGAGCACCAAGGGAAAGTGGATGGAGGGAATTTAGGGTCTAAATGGAAAGTTTTCATTGTCCCCTGTGAAAGCAACTTTAACCTTGGAAAAGATATACTTTTGTCTTGTTAACCTGGCTTTGAAGAGGAATGTCGCTGAGAGGGAAACAATAGCAGCAGGAAGTATAAAGGGTAATAAACTCCTAGGAGCCGTTTTACCATCTTTGGAGTCCAGTTTGGGGCAATATTAAAGCTTACCCTCCTAAGGAAAAGGAATCAAGAGCAATAAAACATGTTCCCTTTCTCTTTTTTAAGAATGAGCTCTGTGTTCACTTATCCTTTATGAAGGATTTTCTATAGTCCTGCTTCAGCTGGAAGGCATTTTTCTTTTTCTTCACTCTTGGAATATTTCCTTTTTCTTGCTTTCCTCACTTCCATCCTTCCTTTCCTTGTTTTGTCTTTCCTTTCCTTAATTCCTCCATTCCTTGTAAAGCTGACATAGGAGACGCCCACCTGGCACTTCCTCACCATACAGCACTTGGAAAGCTGTGAGATGAGTTACTTTGTCTGCTGCAGAGCTGAGAGTGCACCTTGTCCGCTGGGCTCAGTGGATACATTTGGAAAGACTGTTACCTGATCAGACCTAGAACAGAAACACATAGGTGTTAGTGTAGCTCATGGTACATTTTCATTAATAGTTAGAAACCCTTGATTGAAGTTTAAAAAATCTGACTTTTAATTACACGAACACATACTTGGGGCTAGAGGGCAGCAACCTCATTGTAACTTGATTTAATCTGGGAGATGTGTTTGTACTATTTTAACTTTATATTAGGTTATAATATGTATATATATGTGGGTGTGTGTATACATACAAATAAACATAAATATAAACATAAAAATATACATATATATGGAGTCCCTGGTGCTGTAAATGATTAAATGCTAGACTACTAATTGAAAGATTGGTGGTTTGAACCTACCCAGAGTTGCCTCAGAAGCAAGGCCTGGTGATCTTCTTCCAAAGGGTTACAGCCTTGCAAACCCATGGAACAGTTCTACTCTGCAACATATGGCATCACTGTGTGTCAGAATTGACTTTATGGCTACTGGTTATTGAATATATATAGATATATTCAAGTTCAGTTTTTACTGAAATATGCACATATATATTGCATATACATGTAACAGATTTTTTTAATACACATACATACATACATGTTAACAGAACATGCCTGTATAATAAGCCATACATCGAAAAACATTTCAGAGGCAGCACCCCAGAAGAACTGTTCTTACCGCTTTTCAGTCACTACTATCCTTCCAACTGTAATAAAAACTGTCCTGATTTCTAACACCATGAATTCATTTTGCCTATTTTCAACTTTATATACATGAAATCACACAGTATACACATTTGCATCGGGCTCCTTTTGCTCAACATCAAGTTTGTGATGTTCATACACATTGCTGTGGTAGTTGTAGACTGTCCACGCTCATTACTCTGTTGCAGTGGTTCTCAAAATATGTCCCCAGTCCAGTGGTATCAGCATCATAAGAACTTATTAGAAATACAAATTCCTGTGCAAATTTTTGAGTTCCCCTCTCCCTACCCCACAGCACTGCTGAATCAGAAACTGTGAGGGTAGGGCACAGCAATCTGTTTTAACAAACCCTCCAGATGATTCTGGTACACACTAATACTTTAGAAACACTGCTATGCAGAATTCCACTTTCTGAATACACTACAATATATTTATCGTTCTACTGCTGTTAGACAGTTGGGCTCTTTCCAGTTTAAAGCTATTACAAATAGCTATGAATATTCTAATAGATGTCTTTTGGTGACTATAAAAATACATTTTTTGTTGGTGTCAGCCTAGGAATATACTTTCTGATTCATAGGCTATGCTTTTGTTCAGCTTTAGTAGATAAATATTTCCATATGCAGCAGTTATTAAAGTGGTCATACTAATTTATACTCCTTAGAGGATATAAGAGTTGAAGTTTCTTAATTTCCTCACCAAAAAATACCTATTTTTAGCCAATTTGATGGAGGTGGTAGTGGTATCTCATTGATATTTGAATATGCATTTCTTGTTTTATGTTGTAAACGTTTTAATGACTAATGTTGTCTTAATGATAATGAAGTTGAGCGCCTTGTCATTTGCCATTTGGATACATTTTTTATTGAAGTGTCCAACTTTTGTCTCATTTTTCTATTGAGTAGTCTATGTTTATCTCATTGATTATTGATTTTTAGTTGATTTTTAGATGTTCTATCTCTCTCTCAACAACATATATATGTATATACATTGTTGTTGTATATATGTTGGCGTTGAGTTGTGTCTGACCCAGAGACCCTGTGTACAACAGAACGAAACACTGCCCAGTCTTGCACCATCCTCAGAATTGTTTCTATGCTTGAGCCCATTGTTGCAGACGCTGTGTCAGTCCATCTCATTGAGGGTCTTCCTCTCTTTTACTGACCATCTACATATATATATATATATCGATAGATAGATACACAGATAGATAGATACATAGATAGCTTATAAAATGAGTTACAAGACCTTTGTCAGATAAATTTATTGCAAATATCTTCTCCCACTTTGTTATGCAAAGCAATTGTATTTTTGATAACAAACATTTTCAAATTATAACTGTGGACTAAAAGCCTGCCTTGTAATTTATAGATATTTTGAACATACTTCTCATTTCTTAGATGACCACTTGACATTCTCTTTTAGGGAAGCATAATCAGATAGCAGAGCTTTGTTGCATTATATATGCAGCCAAGGTGATGCTGATAAAACCACTCAAAAAACTATATGGAATATTTGGGGCAAGTCAATATCTCACAGAAAACTCTAGATGCTCTAATGTTTAGGTGTGTGCACTCCATATCTCATAATCACTGTTCCATTTTCCTTTTAATATGGCTCTTAGGTAGGTGAGTGACAAGTAGCCTAGTAACAGATCATAGATGAACAAGGAGGCATAACTAATCTGTAAAGAGAAGAAGAATTATTCACTAAACACAACTGGGTCAATAGGTTGGTTACTTGGATAAAAATCCATTCAGATTCCTATCTCAAGCCACTTACGAAAGTAAGTTTCAAGTGGGACAAAAAGTTAAATATAAAAATTCCAACCATGAAGAACTAGAAGATAATATTTGTGAATATTTTTCTGATTTCTTAATGGGAAAGGAAATAGCAAAAGGACAGATATATAGATATGTCTATATTCCAGTTTGAAACTTTTGAACTTCTAACACCAGACAGAATTAAACAGCAAAAAACAAACTGAACTATTTCGAGAAACATGACACGCAGAGTTCATATTCTCAATAAAGATCACAAACAGTCAGAAAACAGAAACATTAAGGCCCCAATAGAAAATGCACAAACAATGAGAAAAATGTATTTATAAACCATGAAATTCAACAAGCTATTAAATTAATGGTTCTTTTTTAAGAAAGAAAATAATCCAAGTACACACAGTCCAAGAAATACACATTAACATTTTTAAAAACTGAATTTCTGATATTGAGGAGTCTAGACTAGACTGAGACTCAAACGTAGTTTGAATTAAGAAAGAAAGCCAGTTTCTACTGTAGCAAAATGTAAACCATGAGAGAAAACAGAAGTGAGCCCCACATGATGGTAACTGCAGAAAGAAACGATTCCTCAACAGGCTGGTGACAGCCTTGAGATGGTGAGTCAAAAGGAAAAAAAAAAAAAACAAAAAAAAAAAAGAACAACAATGAAAGCGGAAGAAAACAGCGAAGAGTATGGAAAAAATCACAGATGATGGGGGTTATTAATTAGAATTGGAAGTAGATGATAAAGATCGGTCTACACTTTCACTGTGAAAAAAAGGAAAACTAGTTATTTACGAAGTGTACAAAATGATGCAGGCACTGTAGTTAGTACTAGGTTGACAAAGATGAATGTAGCCTACCCCTGCCCTCAAGGAGCTTAGACAGGTTAGCTGATAATTTGAACAAAATATTGTTAAAGTGGATACAACCTCGGCATCTTGAATAGGATTTTATTAAATTTGCCTGGGGCGCCTCAGCCTAGCACCTTGAAAACACAAGCTGTTACAGCTGTGTGTATTTCAGTCCATCCTAATAACCAATGTTTGTAATGATGATCCTGACTCATGAGAAGCAGCGAAATGGAAGTCAGTACCTTCTGAACAAAGATGATGGGAAAGTACAGGGCATATTTTAGAAAGATTTGTAGCAAAATGGATTTTTTAAAATAACTCTGGCTCTTACAGAGTTAATCTGCTACTATGTCTGAGTCAACTGAGGCTCTGCAGAGCTGAAATTTTACAGCATACACTTCTTCAGCATATAGGATTGATTGAAACATTAGAATGAGCTGCTAATTCCGCTTCCATTGGGAGTATAGACCAAAATAAAGAGGGGTGGCTGAGAGAAATAGGCACCTGTTTAATTTTTACAGAAACACAAATACCCTACATGCCAAGTCACCTGAGGAAAAGTCAAGCAGAAGTGAGAATAAACAGCTGATATTTTAGAAACCACAAAAATCTGTTGTTTCTGTGAACAATTACTGTAATTTAGAATATGGTTTCCTTGGATAGTCAATTATCTCAAACCTTTGTTTCATTCTTTTAATCTCATGCTATAATTTATTATTTTACTACCTGAAGAAATAAGTAAAACATTGTAAGCTTATTTTGCTTTTTGCTAAATAAAGTCTTTGTTTTTGCAAAATACTGCATTTGGTAATATCACAAAAACCATTTTTTTCTAGAATTAGAAATAGCATTCTCAAAAGAAATCTGAAAGTGCCCTCACCCCCACCCCCCCAAAAAAAGTTTCCTGTGTCATGTAACTGATTCTTTGGGAAATCTCATGGCAAAAATTTGGCCATTGTTTTTGTAGTAATCATTGCATCGTGAAATCGAAACAGACTCAGTACTAAGCATTTTTACAACAATTACCCAGCAGTGAAATTACTATATATTTTCTTCTAAAAACAGTTTGTATCATACGTACATTTATGTGAAAAATGGCTGACCTTTTTTGTTCAGTTCAACAGCGACATTCATTAAACTTGCTTTTTAATTTCTTCAGCTGGTGCACGTAAAACGCAAGGCTGTACTGAAGGTTTAAGATGTGAACATGTGTACGTGATCGCTTTTGATCAAGAGCGGAGCTGACCCTTCTCACACCCAGCTTTCCCCTTTTGTGCTTGTATGTTCCGAACAGCCGTTTGGAACAGAGTCCCAAACTGCAATGATGTCCCATATCGCAGGATTAATGTGTCTACGAACAGACCTCTTATGCCTCCAAAATGAAGTACTCCTTGCTAATTTCTCTTCAAGACACCAGCTTAATTGCATTTTAAACAAATGGGCTGCTTTGCTGGCCAACTTTTAAATGAGATAACAGCAATGTTCACTCTCCAGCAGTGATGAGTGCCTTGCAGTAGATTCAAAACTCTGTTCAATAACAGGTTTAATCTCACACCAGCAGATTTACTGCAGAATAAACTGCCACTGAGCTCATAATTAGTAAAGAAAAAAAAAAATCCAACCTACTAAATATTATTTTCCAAAGCAGCAGGCAACGTTTTAGTGGAAAAATTCAGTCTGGTTCTTTGTGTGTTTTATTGATTTTATGTATGATATTGGGAATTCATGCTATGATTTAAGATAACGTTCTTTATCAATCACGTAAGCAGTTGTTCAGCTATCCAGCAACGAAATGATTCTCCCATTCACAGAATATGTGACACAGACAGCCGGGGAGACTACAGTGCTTCTCTCTTTAATGCTTATTTCTTTTTTTCGAAAGGCATATTCGCTGCTGGAAAACAATGGCAAAAGCGTTTGTGCTTTAGAAACAATCTTCTCATAATTTTCTTTGTTGCGGCTGTTAGGGGCCAATTGTGATTCAGTGAAAACCCCGTTCAACAAACAGATGTTACAAAGTATATTCTCTGCTTGCTGCATCCAAACAAATATTAATGAGGTAGTTGGAACTATTAAGGAAAAAGAGAGTGTTCAGGACGTATTTGTTGTCTCATATGTGAGGTTATACCCTTCTAAAATTTCTCATTTATATTGCACAATAGTAAGATATAGTTATAATGATATAGCAAGGGACACATTTTTCATAATTGTCTTAAATATCTGTACAAAAAAAACCCCTATATTATACAATTCTAAAAAGCTCATCTGCAAATAAGGGTAAAAAAATAAAGCTTTTATGCAAAAGTGGAGGAAAGCAACTATATGGATGATTTTTTTTTTTAAATCCACTGAACTATATATACCTTACACAGATTTTTTTTAAAAAACTTACTGATTTTTGTGTAAATATAAATTAGATATGTGATAGCTGAAAACACTCTTAACAAACGGCATCTTCACATTTGTGCAGTGTGCTTTTCCGAACATTTTTCAAACAGAAATAAGATGTCTTTAATACAAGCAGTTGCTCACCTCCCATCACTCAAACATGTAGTAATGGGCATGTGAGGATAGTTTTATTTCTAGCATTAACCTTTTGATAATGATGCTACAGCAAATGGAATTTGAGGAATCTTGTAGTACCGCTGTGCAGTTTATTTTTTTAAGAACCCCAAAGCAAATTAAACCTCCATGAATCAGACATCATATTCACAGACAATAGTAGTTTTAAGAAATAACTAAATATATATATATATACCAATTTACAAATAAAGCTTTTAACTCTATAGGTTTGCCAAATGATGACTCAAAGATAAATTATTCATTCTTGCCTTCATTTACATTGCTCCAATTAGTACTGATCCTGAAGATTAGAAGTTAAAAAAAGAAGGAAAGAAAAGAAAGTATTTCCAGTTCTATCGCCAACTAATTATCACAGTATTTCTCTAAGTCATAGATCCACAGAATTTTAGAAGCGAAAGGCCTCAGGAATGCTCCAATTCCCATAATTTACAAAGGAGGAAACTAATGTTCAGAAGAGTGACGGGATAAGCCCAAGGGCATATTTTCCATTTGCCTCATCTATTATATAGGAGCAGTGTTTGCTCTTTTATCACATACCTAATAAGCATCACCGTGCATACTCTGGTCCTTCAGATTTCAAAATTGTTGCTCCTAATCACACAAGGCGGATGACTTCGTCCAAAGTAAGGCCACTTCACAAATCTATACAGGGCTATATTCATCTTCTGCTCATTTAAATTTTAGCCTAAGTGCTGCTGAGGCAAGACTTTTCTCGGTAACTTTAATTTTATTGAAGTATAATACACATGTAATAAAATGTACCCATTTATAAGTGTGCAGTTTGATAAGTGTTGACGAATACCTATGTAACCACCATTCCAATCAATATACAGAACATTTTCTTCACTCCAAAAATTTTGTTCCTGCTCTGTTGCAATAAATCCTCCCTTATCCTCACCATAGGAAATCATTGACCTGATAACGTATCACTATAGATCAGTTTTGCCTGTTCTAGAACCTCATAAAAATGGAAGTACAATTTTATTTATTAATGTGATTTAACAAATGTTTATATGATGCTTTGCATGTGGTAGATTCTAAGTACTATACATATATCATGGTATTTAATCCTCCTAACCACTATGAGGTAGGTGTTATTATCCCTATTTTACAAATAGTAAAGCAGAAGCCCAGAGAGGTTAAGTAAGTAGTCAAAGGTAACACAGCTGGTAAGTTGCAGCTGGAACGTTCACCCAGCAAGTGTAGCTCCAGGGTGTGTTTCCTAACCACTACATAATTTGGAAGGAGAACCCTGTCTATTTGCTAATAATAATAGCTAAATTTTCTTCTCTGCTAGCCACTCATGCAAGCACTTATAAATGTTAGCTCATTTAATTCTCAGAACAATCCTATGATGTAGATAATATTTTTCTCCTGACTTCGAAGATGAGGAAATGGAGGCAGAGCAAGGCACAGGATGATTATAAAGCAAGAACTTCCCATATATTATCTCTGAATATCCAGGGTCTAAAAGTTCCTGGTGTGTGGTAGGTGTTTAATACCATATGTAACATTTGGTGTATGTGTATAGGAAGAGATTAGATATAAAGATAGATATACATAAAAAATCCAAAACCCACTGCCACTGAGTCGATTCCAACTCACAGCCACCCCATGGGGTCTCCAAGGCTGTAAATCTCTATGCACTGCCACATCTTTCTTCTGAACAGCTGCTGGTGGTTTCGAACTGACAACCTTTCAGTTAGCCTTCAATCGCTGTAAACACTGTGATAGCGTGTGTATATAATAATGTGTGTATATATTATATATGTTATATATTTTCTTATATAAGTAATATATAATATAAACTACTGTCCAGTCGGTTCTCACTCGTAGCGACCATATTGGACAGAGTAGAACTGCACTCATAGGGTTTACAAGGCTATAATCTTTACTGAAACAGATTGTCAAACTTTTTTTCCAAGGAGTGGCTAGTGGGTTCAAACCACCGATCTTCTGGTTAACAGACGAGCACTTAAACCACTACACCACCAGGGCTCCTAATATATAAGGTATTAAATATAAACATATACATTTGTTTTTAATATATATCTATTTATGTTGATTATGTTAGCATTTGCATTTTACAAATGAGAAAATTTATGAATTTCCTAGTTTTAGAAAGAGAAAGTAAACACCACACATATTTACAAATCTAGTAAATTATTTGCTTGGATTTGAAGGCAAGTCTGTTTGTTTCCCAATGTTCATATTTCACACTATCTTTTTCAGCCAGATGTTTCAGTACTGTGGGGATACATGTACCTCCTACCTTACTCATCACAACAACCCGATGAGGAAGGTGTCCTTAGCACTTTATGTGTTAGATAACCAAAATACAGAGGAATTAAGCCAATTCCCAAGGTCACCTAGCTGGCGGAGTTAATACTCTATACTCAAATTCAGGTTAGGATTTGAGTCTGAAGATGATTGATTTAAAAATTTTCATTGTATGGATGACACCTTAGGAAAGCACAAGATGACTGAATTATAGGATGAAAAAGGGATAAGATAAAACTAATCAAAGTAATTTATAGCTAGTGAGTACCTCCGTCTGCCAGGAATTTTATATACTGAATATTATTGAATCTAAATTGCCTTCAATTGTAAGATATATTCCCATTTCTGATTTGCTAAAATGTGAAAGTAGTAACTGATTATTTGATAGGGAATCAATGAAATACAGCATATTATCTCTAATTCCTATGATGCCAGTGCAGGATTATTTTCTCTGTTTTTTCAGGACAAGAAACCAAGCTCAAAGAGAAAAAGTGACACACCAATAGACCCAGAACCTGGATTTGGTTTGTTCTGGAGCCTGTCCTTCATGAGGTATGTCTCATTTGTCATTGTTCTCTGTACTGTTAGATTGTTTTGCATGTTTGTGCACTGTTCCTGCAATTTGGGGAGGTAAGAGCTTTGTAGAGAACATTCACTCTAAAACAAGTTTACTACATTGTTCATCCAAAATATTGTCCTTCATCACTGAAAAACTCTAAAAATTTTTTTAAACTATTTTTAAATTAATACCTCACCACATAACATACAATTTATTTCTTTATGATTGCACAAGATCTCGCATTAATTGCTTTTGGTTAGCTCAGACCCACCCTTTCTTTAGTTACAGATGGTTAAATCCATTCTTTTCCAGAAGGCTGGGCTGTCTTGCATGATAAACTAACTGCTATTTATTATGGCAAAACCCATTATGCCAATCAGGGAAGTATTGTATCTTGGTATATGTTTTCTTTCAAAATATTTTATTTTTATAGTGTAGCACTGCAAGATATTAGGAAAAACCTCTGGTCATTTAATCAATTGTATAAAATGCATTGGTTCACATGATACAATGTTTGTTTGTTTGTTTGTTTGTTTTAAATTAATTTTAAAGAAATGTAAATTTATAGCTCCCCAAATGTAATCAATCCATCAGAGGAATTAAGTTTGCTACACCCAATCACAATTTCCGTTTTGATTTTTTTGTCTCTGAATTCATGTCTGGTTGCTACTTTTACATGTAACAGGAAATGTTATCTGATTCTTACTCAACGGGACATGACTTCTTTCTGAAGTCACAGCAATGACTTTTATTCCCTTTGTGAAAATCCTCTATAATTTAAATGACTAGATTATCTAATGGGAATTTTTTTTTTTTAGATCAAATGAAAAGTTTCTTGTGAAGAGACATGAATGAACTCCTGACCAGTAACCGACCATTTACCTAGGAGTTTGATTTGTTTAGCGTGCATAGGAAAAATGCATTAGTGTCTTCATAGTTTATACAAATAAAGAATACTTCTTTATTTTCTTCCTCAAAAATCTCAATAGTGACTTCCAATTATCCACAGACTTTGAAATTTAAAATGTGTGGTGTTAACGACTTTCTATGCTTAATTAATTTATTGTATTCTATTTTACTTTTATCTTTCTATCTATATATATTCCGAGTGATCCTGAATTTTTTTAACCAAAATGTTGCTTGTAAACAGAAGTGAAAGAAGAAATGCTCAAGAGATACAGAAAATTTAGACTGTATATTTCAGATGTAAAACTCACTTAATGTATGTAGCCCTTGAAAGTTGTGGAAGCATTTGCAAATTCCTTACTTCACTCAATTTCCCCAATAGCTTCAAGACACAGGTAAGACCACAATAGTAGTTATCAGGTCAGGGTTCATGGGCTGGCGACTTGTGCAGTTCAACAAGGCCTTGCGCCTCTAAGGACCTCACACTTGTTTCAATGCTCTGCTGCTATCTTCTTAAAATTCTTAATAACTTTTTTAACAAGGGGTCCTGTATTTTCTTTTGCACTGGACTCTGCAAATTAGTAGTTGATCCTGTTAGTTATCCATATACAGTAGATAGAATGTTGTCTTTCTCTGCTCTATAACAGAGAGAGAGCTGGCAAGAAGGAACCAAGAAAAGGGCAGTCAGAGAAGTTAATTAAAGAGAGTTGTTATGTTTTGGTTTCATTCTTTAGTTTGAAATGTATATTTGCAAAACATTAGAAACATTCTTACTCAATTATCATCTACACCCAAATATAAACCAGGTGCCCCCCCCATTGCACTGAAAAATTCACATCCTAAAAATCTTCACATATTTGGATTCTTGCAAAGTCTCAATTATCTATTTTGAACATTAGCCTGAGACAGCCTCACTTAGTGCTAGTTTGTGATGTTTATATTTATCACACTACAGAATCAGTTAAAAAAAAAAGGAGGTAAATACATTTAATAATTCTTGGATAATTATCTTACAAGTATTGGATTTCACCGTAAAAATAAAACCTTCTAAAGATCACTTTCAAAACATAAATAGTAAATTTTTACTTTGTGAAGAACTTAAAAATATACCTTCAGCATAATTGGAAAAAAAAAGCAAGAATATTTTGTGAATGAGTACTTGTATCTGGAAATAACATTTCTAGTGACAGCATCATATATGGATTCAAAATGAATTCAAATAACTTTGACTGGAGTTGTGTTCTGGAAGGTTGAAGAAGTTGGCTCAAAGAGGCTCTGGTGATGGAGAAGACACTTAGGTTGGAGATCATGTGAAGAGTGTGATAAAATTATTTCATAAAATTCAAGTGTGAAAACATTTTCTAACTTCATATTGTTTTGTAGAATATTTGCATTTAAATGTGCATAATTAAACTAATAAATACTATAAGAAGTCATTTGACTATTTACATATCTCAAAGTTTATACTTTCAAATTGCCCTTCCTCACAAAGAAAAAAAAACAAACTTTCAATTGGGAAAATGAGATGTTGCCTTGTATTCAGTTTTGACTTATCTTTAAATGGATGTGGTGTTAATCACAAACCTTTCAAAATTCTACATAAAAGTAAGGTGAATTTTCTGCTATTTTGCGTTATTTGCTCTTTATACAATGTGGATGGTTTATTAGCATAGCTAATTGAAAGTTGAATATATTCAGTTATTCTCAGTTGAAAGGTTCTTTATAGCTACGGAGTGCCAAACTGAATTATTTTCATCTCTCTAGTCCAAATCCTGGGCTGTGAATCTCTCTGGGACAGCTCTGCTGAGATTTATTACATGCACACATCTGTATTCCACCAAAAGTCTTTCATTCCTGCCTAAATGAAGAAGGAGACTGATTCCCTGCATACCTCCCCCTCGCTCCACCTCCCATGGCTGGAGGCAGTTGTAAGGATGAGGTTACAAGAAGAAGCAAGAACTCAGAAAATAGTCATCTATCTTTAATGAAAACAAACACAAACCAAACAAACCCTACTTACTCTGTGTAGACATTTCTTTCCTGCTATTACTGTAATTAAAAAGCATCTAGGTTTTTCCTGAAGGCTTCTATTTTTATGTCTCACATCTTGCTTTTCCTTTCCATTTCTTCTGCCATGATCTTGTCACAAAATGTTTTCACTTCCTGTCCTAGATTTCCTTCCTCCAACAAGTTCACTCTCCTTTTTTTTTCACCCCACTCAAGCTGTCTTCAAGCCTGCTGCCTGGGTGATCTTGCAAGTGCACCATTAATCATATCTCAATTCTTGCTCACACACTCTGCTATGGCTCCTGACTGCCCATGCATAAAATAGAGCTTTCTTAGTTTGGCATTTCAGACCCACTAAAGTCTGATCCACATTCTCTTTTCTAACTTTGCTTCTTACTATTGCAACTGGAGGAGGCTCTGGGTGGTGCAAACAGTTAAGCACTCATCTTTTAGACAAAAGGTTGGTAGTTTGAACCCACCCAGAGGCACCTGGGAAGACAGGCCTGGCTACATGCTTCCAAAAGGTCACAGCCTTGAAAACCACATGAAGCCATTCTACCCTGGACACATGGGGTTGCCATAAGTTGGAATCAACTCAGGCAACTAACGACAACAACATGGTAGGGAGCCACCAGAAGCTAGGAAGACGGAAGGAAGTATCTTCCCCTAGAGCCTTCAGAGAGCATGACCCTGCGGACACCTTGATTTTGGACTTCTAGCCTCCAGAACTGTGAGATAAATTTCTATTGTTTTAAGCCAAAAACAAAACAAACAGTGTAACCTGAACTCAACCAAGAAATGCCTGAATTGGTTATTTTATATAATTGTTAATCACATTACCTTGTAGTTCATGTATCCTTGTCGGACAGTTTAAGTCTTGTCTAGAACAAGGCAGAGCAAAAAAAAAGTAAAAATATATTTTTACTAACCTTGAAATATATTTCTCAGCTCGCTGTTTTTTGTTCACGCAGTTCCCTCTGGAGTAATCCCTCATCCTGATCTTTGCAATTGAAATTCTCTCCGTGCTTCATGGAGGCCCAGCCCAAATGTCATGTCCTTCATCAATTTCCTCAAACACACTCTTTTCCTCCCTTCTTCCCTTGAACTCTGTAGACCCTTCATGTGATGGCTCACATAGTCTGAAATTGCAGATTCCTGTGTATTGTTTCTACTAAATTATATACTGATTACATATAAGCTTTGTAGTCTTTAGTCTTAAAGAGAGTCTAGCACAGTATCCTGCACAAAACAGACACCCAATAAACATGTTGAGAGACCAAATGAATGAAGAAATGAGTAGAGTTAAATTTCACATTTCTAAGTTTCAGTTTAAATTTTGACCTCCTACTGATTGTTTCTTTTTTTTTTTGGTCTACTAAATCTCCTTTTTTTTTTTTTTTTAAAGTAGTTTAAAGAAGCAGAACACTCTAATTTCATGGAAAAATTTTCTATTCAGTGAGGCATTCATTCTGTTACTTCCTAGTTCTGAGATTGTAGAAAAGTCACTTAAAGCTTGGGATATTATTTTCATAATTATAAACAATAAATAATGGCTAACACTGAAATGTTGTTACTAGCTGCCATCATCGAGTGGGCCCCCAGCTCATGGAGACCCATGCACAACAGAAAGAAACGTTGACCATCCCTGTGCCATCCACGTGATTTCTTGTGAATCAGACTGTTGTGTTCCACAGAGTTTTCACTGGCCAGTTTTTGTAAGTAGATCACCAGGTCTTTCCTACTAGTATGTCTTAGTTTGGAAGCTCTGCTGAAACCTGTTCTGCATCATAGCAATACATAAGCCTCCACTGACACATGAGTGGTGACTGTGCATGAAGTGCATTGTCTGGAAATTGAACCCAAGTCCGCTGCATGGAAAGCAAGAATTCTACACTACTGCCGTCCTAATATTTAAATAGTCCTTACTATATGTGTTTTATTGACTATGCAAAGGCATTTGACAGTGTGGATCATAACAAATTATGGATAACATGGCAAAGAATGGGAATTCCAGAATACTTAATTGGCCTCATGCTGGACCTGTACATAGACTAAGAAGTAGTCTTTTGAACAGAACAAGGGGATACTGCACAGTTTAAAATAAGGAAAGGTGTGCATCAGGAGTTGTATCTTTTCACCATACTTATTCAATCTGTATGCTGAGCAGACAATCTGAGAAGCTGGACTATATGAAGAAAAATTCAGCGTTAGGATTAATGGAAGACTCATTAACAACTCCCAATATGCAGATGACACAACCCTGCTTGCTGAAAGCAAAGAGAACTTGAAGCACTTACTGATGAAGATCAAAGACTACATCCTTCAGTATGGATTACACCTCAGCATAAAGAAAACAAAAATTCTCGCAGCTGGACTAACAAGCAACATCATGATAAATGGAGAAAATATTGAAGTTGTCAAGGATTTCATTTTACTTGAATTCACAATCAACACCCATGGAAGCAGCAGTCAAGAAATCAATCAACACATTGCATTGGGCAAATCTGCTGCAAAAGACCTCTTTAAAGTGTTACAAAGCAAAGATGTCACTTTGAGGACTAAGGTGCAACTGACACAAGCCATGGTGTTTTTATTCACTTCATATGTATGTGAAAGCTGGATAATGAATAAGGAAGCCCAAAGAAGAATTGATGCCTTTGAATTGTGGTGTTGGCAAAGAATGTTGAATATACCATGGACTGCCAGAAGAATGAACAAGTCTGTCTTGGAAGAAATATAGCCACAGTGCTCTTTGAAGGCGAGCATGGCAAGACTTCATCTCATGTTCTTATGACACGTTATCAGGAAGGACCAGTCCCTGGAGAAGGATATCATGATTGGTAATGTAGAGGGTCAGTGAAAAAGAGGAAGACTCTTGAGGAGATGGATTGACACAGTGGCTGCCATAACAGGAAGATGTGAGGATGGCGCAGGACCAGCGGCGATTCGTTCTATTGTATGTAGGGTCATTATGAGTCAGAATCGACTCGATGGCTCCTAACAACAACATATGCTAAGAACTGTTCTAATACTGTATATATCAAACACAAACCCATTGCTATTGAGTCGATTCTGACTCATAGCCACCCTATAAGGCAGAGTAGAACTGCCCCATACAGTTTCCAAGAAGTACCTGGTGGATTCAAACTGCCGACCCTTTGGTTAGCAGCTTAGGTCTTAACCACTACACCACCAGGGTGTCCAGTACTTCACATGAGTTATTTTGTTTAGTCTTCTGTCTTGTAAAAGGCTAATAATAATTATATGTACCTCATAGACTTTGATGAAGACTAAATAAAATAACATGTATATATATAAAGGGTTTCTAATACTTTATATATGTTATTTCATTTAGTCATCATCAAAGTCTATGAGGTACATATAATTATTATTAGCCTTTTACAAGACAGAGGCTCTTAGATGCTAGGTAAGTTTCCCAAGGTTATCAACTACAGGTGATAAGAGATTCAAATGCTTTTGTGTGCATTCTATACAGTCAGGTGGTATTGGATAAGCTAAACATTGAACAGTATACTTAAATCTCAAAAATCTGAATTTTTTGGTGGCTAAGATGCCGTATTCATTCTGAAAATTCTTTAAAAGCTCTAGTAAAACTTTTGATGCTCTGAGTAGTTGTGGTTAAAAATCAAAGGTTGGCACAGGGTCAACTTCATAGGCATATGGCCTGTGCATTTGAGCCAGCCCTGTGCTTAGAAGGGCAAGGCGCTTAGTTTAATGCTCTGATGTCACGTCTTGAAATTGTTAATAGTTTTTAAACGAGGGTGCCACATTTTTCATTTTGCACTGTGCCCCACAAATTTTATGTAGCTTATTTCAAGTTAGTGTTTTGAGGAAAAATATAAATATTTTCTAAGTTAGTATATGAAACTAAACATTAAAATCTTATCCCTTCCATTCCCACTTCCCTTTCCTTCAAACATGTCTCAAAAAGTTATTGGATCAAGATCTTAAAGTAGCTAAAGATCTCTTTTATAACAAAGCAGTAAAATTTGCTGAATAAGAGGTTAATATTAGTGTGTTCATCTGGGAAACAGATGAAATATTTGTCTCACTTTTCCTCATCCTGGTCTAGTTAAGAATTGTCCTCTGTTCCACATGAACCAAGATATATGAATAAATATGTTTCCTTCTTGCTCTCTAATTTCTGGAGCTGACTTTCTACCCGTGTTTTTTTTTTTTTTTCCATTTTGCTGCCCTTTCCCTCTCCTTGAATAGCTCTGGTTCCCCTGGCCTTCTATAATTTCTGAGCTATCTGTGAGAATCATGTCCCTTTAGCTGTTCATTTCATTTGACAATGAACTCTGTTGAGTCTCTACTATATTGAAGAAAGAAGACCACCCAGATTCTGAGACACGTGATTAGGCAGTTTGGTTTTCTATGGTGATACATTGTATAAGATACATTTGAAGGATGGCCCAAGGTTAGGTAATATTCTGCAGTCTGGGTATGATCCAAACATAAGAAACACAGACTGGGTAACTTTTCATAGAATATATCTTCCCACTGATGACATTAGTTAAGATCCCTACTAAGTGCTGGAGAGATGAAGATGAAGTCTAGACAGTTTCTGTCCTCTTCAAGCTCACCATGTGAGGGAGGTAATAGTCAGACACTTAGTGGTTACATACCACTGGCCGGCCGGCATACACATGTCAATGAGGGTAAATAAACATGAATTCAGAGAAATACAGTGGGAGACATTTAGCAGAACAGATAATATTTGGACTTCCCCTGAGGATGGGGAAAGGCAATCTTTGCAGCAAATTCGAGACTGAGCCCTGAAATTGCAACATCTCTTTGTACAAGTGAATGATCTGTAGTGACTGGGTCTGGGTTTTTTAAGGTTGAGAGTGTCGGTTGAGACAGGTGTGTCATGCAAGGGGTGGGATGATATTCTGTTGAAAAGGATGAACCAATGAAAGGTTTTAATTAGCAAAGAGACTTAGTAGAAATATGTGACTAACACAGATCGTAAGTTAAATTTATACTTTTATGATAAAATGTCTGAGAGTCAATTCGATAAAATGATTTAATAATCAATAAACATACCCTACTATCTACCCACCTTCCCCTAATTTCTGTAGGTCTTGCACACACTGCCCAGTGCTGCCTACTTATGCCTGCTACCTCTTACTGTTCCCTGATTACTTAGCTTTGCTTCCAGGCACTCTTAGGACAGAAAGATACGTACCAATACTATTAAAGTGTAACCACAGCTAATAAGAAAGAGAGGCAGTTACTGAGTTTTTTAAGCACATCACCCACTGACTTACTGCTGTGCAGGAGATGCTATGTTTGCTTACCAGATCCTGTGCCTAGATTAATATTTCTACTTGCATCAAATGTGAAATAATTTGGATCTGGCACACACAAAAAAATTCTTTAAAAGGTCAGTAAGGCCCAGCATCTGAGAAGCTTGACACACTGCCAAATCCATAATAGCAGATTTTGTTTATGCCATTCCTTTTGACACAGGGTAACACAGCTGTATAAAAACTCATTTATTTAGGGTGACAATTCTGTTTGGATCAATTGACTAGGGAGATTAATATTTACTCTACTTCCTTATCACTGTTGAAATGTTAACTATATTGTATAAAATCCATTAAGTATAGCATACTTTACAGCATACTTTACAAACTACAATATGTTGATTTACTTCTAACATGCAGCTTTTATGGTCACAAAATGGCAGAAAAGCCTTGTGCATTTTAAAGGGCAAATGATTGTATTTGTGCTTCAGGAACATAATTATTGGCATTCTAGCTTGGAATCATTTATCCCTGTAGCAGAATTACCAAAGCTCTTCTCTTTGTGAAAGCTGATTAATTTCAGAGGGTCCTCTAAGGGTGCCCTGTACTGAAAAGGCCATCAGCAATTATTTAGATGCCAGTGTGAATAAGAAGATAAATATGTCTCTATATGCTGACAGAAATCCCCGGGTGGTGCAAATGGTTGACATGCTCCACTGCTCGCCAAAAGGTTGGGGGTTCTAGTTAATACAGAAGCACCTCAAAAGAAAGGCCTGGCAATCTGCTTCTGAAAAATCAGTCATTCAAAACCCTGTGAAGCTCAGTTCTACTCTGACACACATGGGGTCTCCATGAGTTGGAATCAACTCTGAAACTGGTTACAGGGTGACAACACAAATTCCTTATTGTAAAGTACCCGAGTGTGGTCTTACAAAATATATAGTCTAGGAGTTGCCTTCTAGTTAGGAAAAAGACAGAGGTTATTATTTTTGCCAGACATTCTCCTAGAGTTATGTTGTCAACATCAAATAAGTCGTAGAGTTATACATAGAATTTATTTAATTAGCAGTGCATTTTAACATTAATCCTTGCTAATGGTTGTGAGACCACATTCTTACACATGTTTCTTAGGATTATCACTGGATATTTCTCTGGTCTTGGTGAAAGATAGGCAACACCTGGTCAGAAAGGTTTTTCAGGCCATGTCTCTTTCTGATTTACCATATTGAGAAAATTCAAAGCCTTTATCGAGATTTTATTCAAAAACTGTGTTCAAAAGGGCTTTCCTCTGTTCTTTCCTGTGAAACTCAAAAAACTAGTTTTGCTTCATTGTTTGTCTTTCCTGTAGGCACATTTTGATTCTCAATTCTGCTGAGAGTAATGCAGAAAATTCTGATTTTTCTTAATAAAACTGATACCGCTCACAGTTTTTCAAAGACTAGGAATCTGTCCTTAAAAATCTGTAGAGAACAAGGATGACCTTTATCACCACTCCTATTTAACTTTGTGCTGGAAGTTCTAGCTAGAGCAATAAGGCAAGAAAAAGAAATAAAGGGTATCCAAATTGGTAATGAAGAAGTTAAACTCTCCCTGTTTGTGGATGATATGATACTATACATAGAAAACCCTAAAGACTCCACGAGAAAACTACTGGAACTAATAGAAAGATTCAGCACAGTAGCAGGATACAAGATAAACATAAAAAAATCAATTGGATTCCTATACACCAATAAAGAGAATGATGAAAAGGAAATCAGGAAAACAATACCATTTATAATAGCCCCTAAAAAAAAGAAAATACTTTGGAATAAATTGAACGACGAATGTAAAAGACCTATACAAAGAAAACTACAGAACACTACTGCAAGAAAGCCAAAGGGATCTACATAAATGGAAAAGTATACCATGCTCATGGATAAGTAGACGCACATTGTGAAAATGACAATTCTACCCAAAGCAATTTACAAATACAATGCAATCCCGATCCAAATACCAACAACATTCTTTAAAGAGACTGGAAAACTAATCATTAACTTTATATCAAAAGGGAAGAAGCCCGGAATAAGTAAAGCAATATTGAAGAAGAAGAATAAAGCAGGAGGAGTGGCACAACCTGACCTCAGAACCTACTATACAGCTACGGTAGTCAAAACAGCCTGGTACTGGTACAATGACAGATACATTGACCAATGGAACAGAATTGAGAACCCAGAAGTAAATCCATCCACCTATGGTCACCTGATCTTAGACAAGGGCCCAAAGTCCATCAAATGGTGAAAAGACAGTCTTTTTAACAAAATGATGCTGGAAAAACTGGATATCCATCTGCAAAAAAATGAAACAGGACCCATACCTCACACCATATACAAAAACTAATTCAAAATGGATCAAAGACCTAAATATAAAG
>NW_004443939.1:32887084-32984568 GCF_000243295.1 Trichechus manatus latirostris | reverse complement strand
CCTCTACAACAAAAAGACAAATAATCCTATTAAAAAATGGGCAAAGGAAATGAACAGACACTTCACCAAAGAAGACATTCAAGCAGCCAACAGACATATGAGGAAATGTTCATGATCATTAGACATTAGAGAAATGCAAATTAAAACCACAATGAGATACCATCACCCCGGCATTACTGGCACGAATCAAAAAAACTGGAAATAACAAATGTTGGAGAGGCTGCGGGGAGACCAGAACTCTTATGTACTAGTGGTGGGAATGCATAATGATACAACCATTTTAGAAAAAGATATGGCACTTCCTTAAAAAGCTAGAAATAGAAATACCATATGATCCAGGAATCCCACCCCTAGGATATATCCTATAGAAATAAAAGCCATCACACAAATAGACATATGCACACTCATGTTCATTGTAGCATTGTTCACAATAAGAAAAAGCTGGAAACAACCCAGATGCCCATCAACAGATGAATGGATATACAAACTACAGTACATACACACAATGGAGTATTCTGCAATGATAAAGAACAATGATGAATCTGTGAAGCATCTCATAACATGGATGAAACTGGAGGACATTATGCTGAGTGAAATAAGACAATAAGACAATAAGGACAAATATTGTATGAGACCTCTATCGTAAAAACTCTTGAAAAAGTTTACACACAAAAAGAAACAATCTTTGTTGGTTACGGGGGATGTGAAGGGTGGGGGGAATACTAAATAGACAACAGATAAGTGGTAACTCTGGTGAAAGGTGAGACAGCACACAATACTGGGGAAGCCAGCACAACTTGTACAAGGAAAGGTCATGGAAGCTCCATAGACACATCTAAACTCCCTGAGGGACTGCATTGCTGGGCAGAGGGTTGTGGGAACCATGGTCTCAGGGAACATCTAGCTCAACTGGCGTAACACAGTTTATAAAGACAATGTTCTACATTCTACCTTGGTGAGTAGCATCTGGGGTCTTAAAAGCCTGTGAGCAGCCATCTAAGATACTCCACTGGTTTCATCCCTTCGGGAGCAAGGGAGAATGAAGAGAACAAGATACAAGGAAAAGATTAGTCCAGAGGACTAATGGACCTTCACCAGACTGAGTCCAGTACAGCTAGATGGTGCCCGGCTACCACCACTGACTGCTCTGACCAGGATCACAACAGAGGGTCCTGGACAGAGCTGGAGAAGGATGTAGAACAAAATTCTGAAACACAAAAAAAGACTGGATTTACTGGCCTGACAGAGACTGGAGAAACCCCGAGAGTATGGTCCTCACACACCCTTTTGGCTCAGTGGTGATGTCACTCCTGCGGTTCACCGTTCAGCCCGAGATTGGACAGCCCCATAAAACAAAACATGACTAATGAGGCATAGCAGTCCAGGGACAAGGACTAGAAAGCAGGAGGGGACAGAAAAGCTGGTGATAGGGAAGCCAAGGTTGAGTAAGGACAGTGTTGACATGTGGGGTTGTTAACCACGGTCATAGGGCAATACATATACTGTTTAATGAGAAACTATTCTATTCTGTAAACCTTCATCTTAATTACAGAAAAAAAATTATCTATGTGGGGACAAATTGACAACAGCTACTCAAAATGGTTGATGGAAGCCTAGGGGACAGTGACTTGAAGACAATCGTGATGGAATAATTTGGAAAAGGATAGTGAGAATAGCAGCACAACTGGGAGAACGTAATCAATGTCACTGAATTGTACATGTAGAAATTTTTGAAATAGTGTATCTTTGACTATGTATATTTTCACCAAAAAAAAAAAAAGAAGGTCCTCCAAGGTCGAGAAGGGAGAGTGTTGACATGTTGTGGGTTTGTTAACCAATGTCATAAAACAATATGAGTACTGACTGTTTAATGAGAAACTATTTGTTCTGTAAACCTTCACCTAAAGTACAATTAAAAAAAATAATCTGTAGAGTAGTGAGGCCAAGATGGCAGAGTAGTCAGAAGCTTCCTGTGGTCTCTCTTACAATGAAGACTTGAAAAAAGCAAGTGAATCAATTATATATGACAATCTAGGAGCCTTGAACATAAAAGACAAAGTTCAAGAATCGAACTGAGTGGCGGGGGAGAGAGAGATGGTTCAGAAGCAGCCAAGAGTTGCCAAACCTGACCCAGCAGGAACCGGTACCCTTCAACTGGCACACACAGTGATGTAAGCAGTGGTGCTTGAGAGGTGTTTGCCACATTCAGAGAGACCGAGTGGCAGAGTCTACTCAAGCCTCCAGAACCAGTGAAAAGCAGCACTCAACTGGCAAACGATAAGTACACATATCTAACTAACCGTGTTGATCAAAACACACCCTCATTGGGAAAAACATCTCTCCCATTTATGTGCCCCCTCCGCAGTTTGCACCAGGTGCCAGGCTGGCTTCAGCCATTGCTGGGTCCCCTGGGCCAGAAGTAAGGACTGTCACATGCCCTGAGCCATTTTCTTGGCCTTGGAGAGGGAACAAATTAACAAACAGGAATAAATAATTTGCCAGCTGCCCTAAGTCAGGAACTTAGGGTAGGTGAAACTATTTTGCCTAGGCACAAGCATAAGACATCTATAGACTTTGAACACCTATGCACCCTTGCATAGACCTGTGTGGGCCCATTTCAACGGTGTAGGCCTTCATTACCACAGTACAACAGGGTATATACCTGAAGCCTAACTTCAGCTGTATCATCTATATTGTGGAGTGGCAGGGTTGTGACATTTGACTCCACACTGCCCCTTTAGCAGGGTCCTCATCTACCCATATCAGGGGCCTGAAAACTGGTGGCTCCACCCACTCCGCCTAGCCACCCGCGACAGGGGTCCAAGAATAAGTGGCACCTCCCAGTCCTTACAGTCAACAGCGTCGGGTGACCGTAGTCCAGCTGCAAAACCCAATCACCTACACACTCTAGGGAACAGGGACACACTTTTCTCCCAGACACTCAGAGGCAGTTTTCAGCCCCATGCCTTGCTCAGTGAGTGACCCCCTACTGCAGACAGATACCTGTGCCTACACCAATCACCCTGTCTGTCTAGGACTGTAGATGAGAGCCTGCACCATACACTTGGTATCCGAATACCTGCACACCTCAGCTGAATCCATACAAGAAAAGTAAACAGACTCCTGGGTTCATATACCTAGTAACAGATACAGCTACCTGTTGACAGTATAGTAGAGCTTCAAGGGCGCCAATAATCAAACTAGCTCACATGAGCAGCCTCTTTGGGCATATCAAAACAAAACAAAACAAGAAGTTAGGACACAGTAAGAAAATATAAAACAAATAAATATAATAACTTATTGATGGCTCACAGACAACAGTCAATATCAAATCACATAAAGAGGCAGAACCATGATGGCTTCAGCAAGCCCCCAAAACAAAGAATCAAGAAATTTTCCAGAGGAAGAGAACTTCTTGGAATTGCCGGAGGTAGAATAAAAAGATTAATATACAGAACTCTTCAAGAAATCAGGAAAGAGATCAGGCAAAAGGCAGAAAAACCCAAGGAACACACAAAGTAATAGAGGAACTTAGACAAGAGCATAATGACAAATTTAACAGGCTGCAAGAATCCATAGAGAGACAGCAATCAGAATCCAGAAGATTAACAGTAAAATTTAAGAATTAGGCAATTCAGTAGAAAGCATAGGAGTATAACAGAAGCAATGGAAGTCAGAATTAGTGAGACTGAAGATTAAGGACTTGACACCAACTTATTTGAGGAAAAATCAGATAGAATAATTTAAAAAAATGAAGAAACCCTAAGAATTATGTGGGACTCTATCAAGAGGAATAACCTACTAGTGATTGGAGTACCAGAACAGGGGGGAATAATGGAAAATACAGAAAGAACTGTTGACAATTTGTTGGCAGAAAACTTCCTGATATTGTGAAAGATGAGAAGATATCTATCCAAGATGCTCATCGAACCCCACACAAAGTAGATCCCAAAAGAAAGTCACCAAGACATACTATAATCAAACTTGCCAAAACCAAAGATAAAGACAGAATTTTAAGAGCAGCTAGGGATAAACAAAAAGTCATCTACAAAGAAGAGTCAATACGACTAAGCTTAGACTACTCAGCAGAAACTATGCAGGCAAGAAGGCAATGGGATTACATACATAAAGCCTCGAAGGAAAAAAATTGCCAGCCAAGAAGTATGTATCCAGCAAAACTGTCTCTCAAATATGATGGTGAAATTAGGACATTTCCAGATAAACAGAAGTATAGGGAATTTGCAAAAACCAAACCAAAATTACCAGAAATACTAAAGGGAGTACTCTGGTTAGAAAATCAATAACATTAGATATCAACCTAGATAGGGAAGTCACAAAAATAAATCAAAGCTAAAACACTGAAAATAGAGAAATGGAGATGTAAAAGATGACAACATTAACACAAAAAAGAGGGACTAAAAAATGTAGTCGTACATCTTTCATATGGAGAGGAAGACATAGCTATATAAAGAAATAAAGGAGTGATTTAAACTTAGAAAAATAGGGGTAAATATTAAGGTAACCACAAAGGAAACTAACAAATTTACACATCAAAATAAAAAACAAGAAAAATATAAAGACTCAACAAATACAGTATCAACAAAAATGAAAAATATGAAAAGAAAGTACATAAAGAAAAAATACTCAGCAAAGAAAATTAAATGGAACAAAGAACTGTCAACAGCACACAAAAAGGCATCAAAATGACATCACTAAACATCAATAACTATGCTGAATGTAAATGGATTAAATGCACCAATAAAGAGACAGAGAGTGGAGGAATGGATAATAAAACATTATCCATCTATATGTCGTCTACAAGAGACACACCTTAGACTTAAAGATGCAGAAAAAGTAAAACTTAAAGATGGAAAAAATATTTCAATCAAACAATACTCAAAAAAGGGCAGGAGTGGCAATCTTAATCTCTGACAAAATAGACTTTAAAGTAAAATCCACCACAAAGAATAAGGAAAGACACTATATAACGATTAAAGGGTCAATACACCAGGAGGACATTTATTTACACTCGTAACGACAAGGGTCCAAAATACATAAAACAAACTCTAACAGCATTTAAAAGAGAGATAGACAGCTTCACAACAATAGTAGGAGACTTCAACATACCACTTTCAGGGAAGGACAGAGTATCCAGAAAGAAGCTCAATAAAGACAGGGAAGATCTAAATGCCACAATCAACCAACTTGATCTCATAGACATATACAGAACACTCCACTTAACAGCAGCCAAGTATACTTTCTTTACCAGGACATGTGGAACTTTCTCCAGAATAGACCACGTATTAGGCCATAAAGCAAGCCTTAACAGAATCCAAAGCATTGAAATATTACAAAGCATCTTTTCTGATCATAAAGCCATAAAAGTAGAAATCAATAACAGAAAAAGCAAGAAAAAAAATCAAACACGTGGAAACTGAATAACAAGTTGCTCAAAAACTACTGGGATATAGAAGAAATTAAGGGTGGAATAAAGAAATTCATAGAATCAAATGAGAATGAAAACATATCTTACCAGAACCCTCGGGACGTGGCAAAAACAGGGCTCAGAGACTAATTCATAACAATAAATGCACACATCTAAAAAGAAGAAAGAACCAAAATCAAAACATTAACCCTACAACTCGAACAAATAGAAAGAGAGCAGTGAAAGAAGGCCTGGGGCTCCAAAAGAAAGCAAATAATAATAATTAGAGCAAAATTAAATGAAGTAGAGAATAGAAAAACAATTCAAAGAGTTAAAAAGACCAAAAGCTGGTTCCTTGAAAACGTTAATGAAATCAATAAATCTCTGAGAAAACTGACAAAAGAAAAACAGTAGAAGAAGCAAATAACCCTGATAAGAAATGAGATGGGTGATATCACAACAGACCTAACTGAAATTAAAAGTGTCATAACAATACTATGGAAAATTGTACTGTAACAAATTTGAAAACCTAGAGGATATGGACAAATATCTAGAAACCCACTACCTACCTAAACTAACACTAACAGAGATAGAACAATAAAATAAACCCGTAACAAATGAAGAGATTGAAAAAGTATTTAAAAAACTCCCAACCAAAAAAAAAACAAAAAAAAAAAAAACAAAAAACCCTGACCCTGATGGTTTCACTGGCAAGTTCTACCAAACTTTCAGAGAAGAGTTAACACCACTACTACTAAAGGTATTGCAAAGCATAGAAAAGGATGGAATACTCCCAAACTCATTTTACAAAGCCATCATAAGCCTGATACCAAAACCAGGTAAAGACACCACAAAAAAAGAAATTACAGACCAATATCCCTTGTGAACACTGACACAAAAATCCTCAAGAAAATTCTAGCCAATAGAATTCAGCAACATATCAAAAAAATTACTCACCATGATCAAGTGGGATTTATATTAGGTATGCAGGGATGGTTCAACATTAGAAAAACAATCAATGTAATCCATCACATAAATAAAACAAAAGACAAGAACCACATGATCTTATCAATCGATGCAGAAAAGGCATTTGACAAAGTCTGACACCCATTTGTGATAAAAACTCCCAGCAAAATAGGAATAGAAGGGAAATTCCTCAACATAATTAAGGACATTTATACAAAGCCAACAGCCAACATCATCCTAAATGGAAAGAGTTTGAAAGCATTCCCTTGAGAATGGAAAGCAGATAAAGATGCCGTTTATCACCACTCTTCTTCAACATTGTGCTGGAGGTCCTAGCCAGAGCAATTATGCTAGAAAAAGAAATAAAGCACATGCAAACTGGTAAGGAAGAAGTAAAAGTATCTCTATTTGCAGATGATATGATCTCATACTCAGAAAACCTCAAAGAATCCACAAGAAAACTACTGGAACTAATAGTAGATTTCAGCAATGATTCAGGATACAAGATAAACATATACATATACATATAAACATATACATCTCTTCACCAATAAAGAGAACCTCGAAGAGGAAATCACTGAATCAATACCATTTACAATAGCCCCCAAGAAGATAAAATACTTAGGAATAAATCTAACCAGAGATATAAAAGACCTATACAATGAAAACTACAAGACACTACTGCAAGAAACCAAAAGAGACCTGCATAAGTGGAAAAACATACCTTGCTCGTGGATAGGAAGACTCAACATTGTGAAAATGTCAATTCTCCCCAAAATCATCTGCAGATACAATGCAATCCTGATCCAAATTCCAATGGCATTTTTTAATGAGATGGAGAAACAAATCACAAAATTCATATGGAAAGGGAAGATGCCCCAGATAAGTAAAGCATTACTGAAGAAAAAGAACAATGTGGGAGGCCTCACACTATCTGATTTTAGAACCTATTATACCTCCACGGTAGTCAAAATAGCCTGGTACTGGTACAACCACAGATACATAGACGAGTAGAACAGAATTGAGAATCCAGATGTAAATTCATCCACCTATGAGCAGCTGATATTTGACAAAGTCCCAAAGTCCATTAATTGGGAAAAACACAGTTTCTTTAACAAATGGTGCTGGCATAACTGGATATCTATCTGCAAAAAACTGAAAAAAGACCCATACCTCACACCACGCACAAAAACTAACTCAAAATGGATCAGAGACCTAAATATAAAATCGAAAACAATAAAGATCATGGAAGAAAAAATAGGGACAATGCTAGGAGTCCTAATACATGGAATAAACAGAATACAAATCATAAGTAACAATGCACAAACACCAGACGAGAAACGAGATAACTGAGAGTTCCTAAAAATCAAACACTTATGCTCATCAAAAGACTTCACCAAAAGAGTAAAAATACAATCTACATACTGGGAAAAAACTTTTGGCTATGACAAATCCCATCAGGGTCTAATCTCTAAAATCTACAAGATCCTTCAAAACTTCAACAATAAAAAGACAATCCAATTAAAAAATGAGCAAAGGATATGAACAGGCACTTCACCAAAGAAGACATTCAAGTGGCTAACAGACACATGAGGAAATGTTCATGATCATTAGACATTAGAGAAATGCAAATCAAAACTACAATGAAATACCATCTTACCCAAACAAGGCTAGCATTAATCCCCCCCCCAAAAAAAAAACACAAAATAATAAATGCTGGAGAGGTTGTGGAGAGACTGGAACACTTATACACTTTTTGTGGGAATGTAATATGGTACAACCACTTTGGAAATCGATTTGGCGCTTCCTTAAAAAGCTAGAAATAGTGGTACCATAGGATCCAGCAATCCCACTCCTTGGAACATATCCTAGAGAAATAAGAGCCATCAGAGGAATAGATATATGCACACCCATGTTGATCATAGCCCTGTTCACAATAGCAAAAAGATGGAAACATTCTAGGTGCCCATCAAGGGACAAACGGATAAGCTAATTATGGTATATTCATATTATGCAATGATAAAGAACAACAGTGAATCCATGAAATATCTCATAACATGGAAGGCATTACGCTGAGTGAAATTAGTTGGTCACAAAAGGGAAATATTGTATAAGATCACTATTATAAGAACTCTTGAAAAAGTTTAAACACAGAATAAAACATTCTTTGATGGTTATGAGGGTGGGGACATAAGGAGAGGGATATTCACTAACTAGATAGTAGACAAGAATTATCTTAGGTGAAGGAAAGGACAACACACACTACAGGGGAAGTCAGCACTACCGGACTAAACCAAAAGCTAAGAAGTTTCCTGAATACAACCAAACACTTTGAGGGACAGAGTAGCAGTGGGGAGATCTGAGGACCATGGTTTCAGGGGCCACCTAGGTCAACTGCCATAACACAGTTTATTAAGAAAATGTTCTGCATCCCACTTTGGTGAGTGGCGTCTGGGGTCTTAAAAGCTAGCGACCGGGCTTCTCAGATGCATCAATTTGTCCCAACTCACCTGGAGCAAAAGAGAATGAAGAACACCAAAAACACAAATAAATAATAACTGCTGAAGAGACTAAATGGCCACATAAACCAGAGACTCTGTCAGCCTGCGATCAAATGAACTGCGTGATGCCCAGCTATCACCATTGAGCACCCTGACAATGAACACAACAGAGAATACCTGATGGAGCAGGAGAAAAGTAGGGTGCAGTACTCAAATTCTAGTAAAAGGCCTGAGTTAATGGTCAGACTGAGACTGGAGGGACCCCAGAAGACATGGCCCCTGGACTGGTAGTCCAAAAGTAAAACCATTCCCAAAGCCAACTCTTCAGAGAAAGATTATACCAGATTATAAGACATAAAATGATAACTCGTCAAGAGTGTGCTTCTTAGCTCAAGTAGATACATCAGTCTAAGTGGGCAGCTCCTGTCCTGAGGTGAGATGAGAAGGCAGAGAAGGTCAGGAGCTGGTTGAATGGACACAGGAAATCCGGGCTGGAAAGGAGGAGTATGCTGTCACAGTATGGGGAGTGCAACTAGGGTCACATAGCAGTGTGTGTATAAAATTTTGTATGAGAAACTAACTTGAACCGTAAACTTTCATTCAAAGCACAAATAAAAAAAATCTGTAGTGTGCAAAGGGCCTCAGTCCTTTTGTCCTCCAGGAAAACCTAGATCTAATTACTGTTTGTCTCTCAGCAATAGTCCTTCAATGGCAATTTGAGAGAGAGTTGTTCAAGGGGCCTGCCATCTGTCCACTTGTTGGGTAAATCAAAGTTCTTTTAGATACCATCACCTGGTCGCCTTTCCCAGTCGCCTTCACTGAATTTCACTTCATCACTTCAACTTCCACTTTTATCAAGTTCAGCAACAAGAATTACTGTAAAAATTTCATTCCTGCTGCTTCTGCACAATGCTTTGGACAATATTGCCTATTATATTGCACAATGAGCTTACAACTTGTCCCACGTGGGAAATTGTTCTCAGGATTCAGGACCAGAAAAGTTTCTTGAGAAACTTGTTTCTGTCTTTCTAATAATGAGGATGAAAACCAAAAACTAAAGCCAAATCCGTTGCCGTGGAGTCTATTGAGACTCATAGAGACTTTATAGGACAGAGTAAAACTGCCCTATAGCAGTTTTCCAAGGGTTTCCAAGGCTGTAATCTTTAAGTAAATAAAAAGACTGCTACATCTTTCTCTTGTGGAGTGGCTGGTGGGTTCCAACCACTGACCTTTGGTTAGCAGCTGAGTACTCAACCATTGCACCACCAGGGCTCCTTAATGAGGATGTTGTGTGCTATATTTACTCTGCATACCTTTGTCATACTGCTTTCACTCATCATTTGACCTATCAGGAAGCTCAGAATTGGAAATGCTCGTTCAAAGCAATGTATTCACCTGTGGTTGAAATATTTGGTTTTGTCCTTTAATTTTTCATCCTTGTCTATTTTAACAAAAGGAAAATAACACATATATCAGTAAAATTAGTAAAAAATAATAGTATTTTATTATTTGAGGGGCTGAGAAAAGAGATGCACTTAATGGCAAAATAAGATAGAGGAGTTAAAGGTGGCTCTGGAAGTGTATTCTGAGAGGTGCATGAAGAAGGATAAAAAGGTAACATCTATGTTTTCTCTAAAAAATCCTATTATTCTTTACTATGGTGGCAGGAGGGAAGGTAACAAATTTAACTAAATGTATCCATAAATTTATTGAACAATATTTATCAAGTTTCTACTGTGTGTCTGACACTCTTCCCACTCTTAGGGAGTTGTCTCTCTCATGGGAGTCAATAGGCAATTTTACCATACAACTAAAAAACAGGTAAACCCGTTGCCATCAAGTTGATTCCAAAACTCTTAGCAACCCTATGGGACAGAGTAGAACAGCCCCTTATGGTTTCCAAGGAGCAGCTGGTGGATTTGAACTGACTACCTTTTGATTAGCAGCTGTGGTCTTAACCACTGTACTACCAAGGCTCCATTACTGTACTATAGCATATGCTATTTTAAAGAGAATACAGTTTGTCATAAGACCAAATAAGCAAGTAATTTAGATTTAAAATTCAGACTGCGCTTTGCAGAGGAAACAATTTCAAAGCAAAGACCAGAAGGAAGAGAACAAAAAATGGTACACAGAAGAAGAGGGAAGGAAAGAGAACCCAAGGGAAAAGGCATAGAATTGACAAAAACTCCAAATTAAGAGGACACAGAGCCTCCAGGGAAATAAAACATGTTAACCAATGTGTTAACCAGCACCTTCCCTTTCAGAGTCATTGGAGATTATCTAATCTTCAGGATCCACGACCACATATCTACTGTTAACATTAATTACCTTAACAATAGTGATTGTACTGTTCAGAGAGTAAGAATACACTCATATGTAATCTTCAGTAATTTTAAAATATTATTTAGATTATATCCCAGTAATGTGCATTTGTGGGTATTTGTAGTGTGTGTATTTATAGATTTATAACAATGAGTTGAAAATAGTGGCTTAAGAGGACAGTATTTTATTTCTATTTCAAATAAAGTTCTAGATGTCAAGGAATGCTGTGATTGTCACGTTGCCAGGGACCCAGGGCTCTCTAGACTGTTGCTTTGCTGGGTGTTGCCTCTAGTCTCAATATTAAGTCATGATAAGAAGGCTTGCTGGTTGGTCCACCTTCTGAAATTACATTTACCTTCAAGCCAACAATGAATAAAAGGAGACAATGGTACATACTAACTTTCATTTAACAAGTTACTATAGTATACCAACACAACCAGCCAGTTGCTTTCAAGTTGATTCCAACTCATGGCAACTCCGTGTGGGTCAGGGTATAACTGTGCTCCATAGGGTTTTCAGTAACTGTTTTTTTCTAAGTAGATTGCCAGGACTTTCTTCCAAGGAGCTTCCAGGTGAACTCGAACTGTCAAGCTTTTGGTTAGCAATGAGGGTGTTAACTGTCACCAGGTACTTCTTCATATCATAGTATAGTTTGCGCTCAGCTACTAATTAAAGATTGACACTTGAACCCACTCACAGGAGCCATGGAAGAAAGGTGTTTCCATAAAGATTACAGCCAAGAAAACTCTATGGAGCTCAGTTCTATTCTATAACACATGGGTTGCCATGAGTTGGAATCAACACGATAGCAACAAATTTGGTTGTTTTTTTTAATTGGTATTAATTGGCTGAAACACAGTTACGTGCCAACACTACAGCTGTGGTTTGAGGCTGAGAAATAAAGTCTTTATTCAAGGTGCCAATGATTCCTGATAAAAATTTCTGTTATTATGCCCACTTCTCACTTATTGACATGGTTAGTTTCCAAACACCTGGACATTATGTGAAAACTGGCATTATGCAAAAATGGAGGATGACTGCATTATTACTTAACTGCCAAATTACATCATTACATAACTGTCAAACAACTGAGAATCATGGCCCAGACAAGTTGACACATAATCTTAACCATAACAGCCAGCATTACTCTCACCTTGCACCTCAGCATTCGCTACTGCCAGACATACATTATTAATGCATAAAATACTCAGGTCGTAGATTTTTTACTATTGTTGTAAATGCGTAATGTCAGGTAGTGAGACAGTTGATAAGTGAGGAGTAGGTGTACTTAAAAAGGAAGAACAGATTCCAAAGGACCTGTAACAGTTTCTGATACTATGTGCAAATAGCTGTATCTGCATCTATTAAATAATTCTTATGGATATGCATATATATCTGTATAGAAAGATAAGCTACAATATGGTAAAATAAGTTATGTCAAGGTATATGATTTTCCCACATTGCACACAAATTTCTTTATTATTAACAGTTATGTGGCAAATTGCCCATTGACCTGATATGTGAATCAATAAGATCAGCTTAACAAAAATTATATAACATAGCAAGTCACTTTCCTTGTCAGATATTTGAAAAGGAAAGAAGAAATACTTACCTAGCTACAAAGCTAATGATTTAATCTACTTGGAACATCCATGATTAATGGTAAAAAAAAAAGTATAGACTGATATTTCTTTATATGGTATCTGTGGGTATCTACAGAAATGAATAATTCATATTCTATTTACAGGAATATCTAGTTTTATTTCACTTCACAGATATTGTGTTTATTACAAATCGAAGTTTTGTGGCAACCCTGCACTGAGCAAGTCTGTCGGTGCCATCTTTCCAAAAGCGTGAGTTCACTTAGTGTCTCTATGTCATATTCTGGTAATTCTCACAATTAATTCAAACTTTTCCATTATTATTATATCTGTTATAGTGATCTGTGATCAGTGATCTTTGATATTGCTATTGTAATTTTTTCTGGGAGCCATGAACCACACCCATATAAGACGGCGAATATAATCAATAAACGTTGTGTGTGTTCTGACTGCTCCACCGACCAGCTGTCCGACCATCTCTCTCCCTTTCCTTGGGCCTCCTTATTTCCCGAGACACAACAATATTGTAATTAGGCCAGTTGAAAACCCTACAATGGCCTCTAAGTGTTCAAATGAAAGGAAGAGTCACATGTCTCTCACTTTAAATCAAAAGCTAGAAATAATTAAGCTTAATGAAGAAGGCTTGTTGAAAACCGATAGGCCTAAAGCTAGGCCTCTTGCACAGTAAGCCAAGTTGTGAATGCAAAGGAAAAGATCTTGAAGGAAATTAAAAGTGCTCCTCCAGTGATCACATGAATGATAAGAAAGTGAAACAGCATTATTGCTGATATGGAGAAAGTTTTAGTGGTCTGGATGGCAGATCAAAGCAGCCACAACTTTCCCTTAAGCCAAAACCTAATCCAGAGCAAGGCCCTAATTGTCTTCAATTGTGTGAAGGCTGAGAGAGATGAGGAAGCTGCAGAAGAAAAGTTTGAAGCTAGCAGAGATTGGTTCATGAGGTTGAAGGATACAAACCATTTCCATAACATAAAAGTGCAAGGCGAAGCAGCAAGTGTTGACATAGAAGCTGAACCAAGGTATCCAGAAGATTTAGCTAAGATAACTGATGAAGGTGGCTGTGCTACACAACAGATTTTCAGTGTAAACGAAACAACCTTATATTGGAAGAAGATGCCATCTGAGACTTTCATAGCTAGAGAGAAGTCACTGTCTGGCTTCAAAGCTTCAAGGGACAGGCTGGCTCTCATGTTAGGGGGTAATGCAGCTGGTGACTTTAAGCTGAAGCCAATGCTCACTTACCATTCTGAAAATCCTAGGGCCCTTAAGAATTACACTGAAACTACTCTATCTGTGCTCTATAAATGGAACAACAAAGCCTGGATGACAGCATATCTATTTACAAAATGGTTTATTGAATATTTTAAGCCTACTGTTGAGACCTACTGCTCAGAAAAAAAAAAAAATCCTTTCAGAATATTACTACTCATTGACAATGCACCTGGACACCCAATAGCTCTGATGGAGATATACAAGGAGATTAATGTTGTTTTCATGCCTGCTAACACAGCATCCATTCTGCAGCTCATGGATCAAGGAGTAATTTTGACTTTCAAGTCTTATTATTTAAGAAACATATTTCATAAGTCTATAGCTGTCATAGATAGTTATGCCTCCGATGGATCTGGGCAAAGTAAATTGAAAACCTTCTGGAAAGGATTCACCATTTTAGATGCCATTAAGAACATTTGTGATGCATGGGAGAAGGTCAATATATAAACATTAACAGGAGTTTGGAAGAAGTTGATTCCCACCCTCAGGGATGACTTTGAGGGGCTGAAGATTTCAGTGGAGGAAGTAACTGCAGATGTGGTTGAAATAGCTGAACTAGAATTAGAAGTGGAACCAGAAGGTGTGACCGAGTTGCTGCAATCTCATGATAAAACTTTAACAGATAAGGAGTTGCTTCTTATGCATGAGCAAAGAAAGTGGTTTCTTGAAATGGAATCTACTCCTGGTGAAGATGCTGTGGACATCCTTGAAATGACAACAAAGGATTTAGCATATTACATAAACTTAGTTGATAAAGCAGTGACAGGTTTTGAGAGGACTGACTCCAATTTTGAAAAAAGTTCTACTGTAGGTAAATTGCTATCAAACAGCATAGCATGCTACAGAGATATCTTTCAGGAAAGGAAGAGTCAATCAATGCAGCAAACTTCATTGTTGTCTTATTTTGAGAAATTGGCACCCCAACCTTCAGCGACCACCACCCTGATGAGTCTGCAGCCATCAACAATGAGGCAAGACCCTCCACTAGCAAAAAATCATGACTCACTGAAGGACAAGAAGAAAGTTAGCATTTTTTAGCTATAAAGTATTTTTTAATTAAGGTATGTACATTTTTTTTTTTTTAGTCATAATGCTAATGCACACTTAATAGAGTACCCAAGCCAAAAACCAAACCCATTGCCACAGAGTCAATTCTGACTCATAGAGACCCTATAGGACAGAGTAGAACTGCCTCAGAGGGTTTCCAAGGAGCAGCTGGTGGATTCAAACTGCCCACCTTTTGGTTAGCAGCCGTGCTGTTAACCACTGTGCCACCAGGGGTCCATAATAGGCTACAGTATAGTATAAACATAAATTTTATATGCACTGGGAAACCAAAAAAAATCATGTGACTTGCTTTATTGCGATATTCTGTTTATTGTGGTGGTCTGGAACCAAACCCACCATATCTCCAAGGTACACCTGTAAATAGAATGACATCTCTCAAAGGTATTCAGCCAATCATCCAGAGAACCTAAGTAATTTTAAAATAGATTTGCTTGCATAACATTAATAAAAAACATGTTTTAGACCTAAATTATCTGGATAATTGTACTTATATTTCTCTTTAAAGTAGAATTAAAGAAATAAATTAGAATCAATGTGAGATTAAGTGAGGTAAAACCCTAACAATTATGTAGGGTGGTGTTGTCAGTCAACCTAGTGAAATAAAAATGGAGCCATTTCCATATTTTCTAAATAAATCTGATAAAAGAGCAAATTTTTACTTTAACTTCTGTTAAAGCAAAGTTTCTGAATTTTTTTTCACTAACATTTTTTACCATTATGGGTCATTTCCTGTTTACTTGAAAGAACACAGTTCCTACACATTTTTGTAGCAGAGGCCCATGATGGGAAAGGGATGGGTGATGTGTATGAAGGACCCTCTCTGTGCCTACCTCTACCCAACCCCCAAAAGTGGAAGCATGTTGATTAGAATGGCCTAATGAAACATAGATGTGAGATAGATACTTTATGCTTTTAAATATTGCATAGTAGTAAATATCAGAGAAATAAAATTGTATTTCACAACTTAATATATGTGATTTTAATCATATTTCATGTTCTATTAGATTTTAGACTATTATGAAATGTAATATTTTTTGGCATTTGGAACCTGGGGTAGGATTATAAAATAGGGTAAGCACTGTAGTGTGTATCATCTCATAATAAGTTGCTGTTTTCTGCTGCATAGACCTAACTTCATTGGGACTTTGATGCTCATGTAGTTAAGCTGGGATTTTTAATATTTTCTTATACCCTCGGGTCAAATATTTGGACACAACAATTTATGGTAATGCCTCTCTTCATTGTTGAGAGGTGAATCTGTGTAATTCTTTAATGTAACACTCAACTGTGCTTGGGGAGACTTGAATTCTTTGAATAATTGTAGCGATTCTTTGCTTTGATAAATACACAGTACATGATGTAGTAAGCACAAACTGAAGTTGGCAATTACTCTGTGCATTTGGAGTGTGTAGATAGGCAAACCATGAAATTTAAGGACAATATAGTCACTTTTGGACCTAAATTATCTGTCTTGGTTTCCACCCTTAGTTAAATGTATCAGAAAATTGCCAGTTTTCCACATTACTTCAGGCTCTATAAATTTGGATAAAGGGGAAAATTTTAAAAAGAAAGTGATGATGATAGTATTTAAAAGGTCACAGGGGATATAGTATGAATGGTTTAAAAATTATACCTTCTGAATCATTCTCAAGTTGGTAGCAATTGGACATATCAACTTAGCAGTGTACTCGTATTTATAGCAGAATGCAGGAAAACTGGGCTTGCCTATCTATGCTTTACCACCTGTTAGCTATATAACCTCTCAAGTTATACAGTGCAGGTATAAAACCAGGAGAATGATGGAATAATAAATTTACCTGTCCAAAGATATATAACACCTCATTTTGAGCTCCACTGAAAGAATAAGACAAGGGTCAGCAAACTACAGCCTGCGCCAAATCCAGACCACTGCCTGACTTTATAAATAAAGTTTAATTGGAACAAAGCCATGTCTATTTATTTACATATCGTCTCTGGTTGCTTTCATGCTAAAACTGCAGAATCGAGTCATTGCAGCAGAGACCATGTGGTCCACAAAACCTAAATTTCTCAAATTTGAAGGAAAATAACATTCTTTTATATTTGGTGGCTTCATATTTGCATATGTGCTCATGTGACTTATTTGCAAACCAGACAGTTCATGTATTTATTTTACAAGAGCTACATTAAATTAAAAAACAATATATAATAAATAGAATTTAACACATATCAAAATGATTCACAGACCCATCTAGTTCAAAAGCAACAGCTCTTTTCTCAAAGTGGATATAACATTGTAGTAGTGTGACATGTAAAGTTACTTTAAAAGGAAAGAAAATCATTTGTTGGTGTCCACTACTACATTCTCGCCTTTCTTCTAAATAATCTATTGATTTATTCCTCCACTCTGTAGACAGTTATTGCATGCCCCATTATTCCTCCTTCTTCTTTCTTATTCCCAGAGGCAATTCCTCATCACTCTAGAGCTGTGTAATAGCTCTTTGAATGTTCCTATCCATTCCACAGCTACTATTAAGAATCTAAGTGGATTCCCATATGGTTATTTTGTTAGGTGTCTCACCCTCAGCTTTGGTCTCTCACCATGTTGTATATTAACCTAAATGTCAACAGTTTTGCTAAAATATCAACAACAACCTTGTTGTGCAAAATTAAATTAATTTTTTTAAAAGGCAGGGCATTAGGCAAGATGGTACGAGGAATTCATACTGTGATGCATCCCCCAAATCTTAAATGTAATAGAAATGAAACACAGAAAACAAGACTAAAGCCACACGTTTCCTTATTTCCAAGCCCAGAATTAGGCAGTGGTACTGGAAATTTGGTCTATCTTGAATAATAGGGACCATAGAGCACCAATAGTGCTTGATGGAGGACCAGGACTTCAAGCTAAGGACTAGAATGTGGCCCAGGACTATAGCTTTATAGGAAGCCAAGGGGCTTGAGAAGATTGAAGACAAAAGTAAAGCTTTAGGACAGGCAGGAATTGAAGATACATCCATATCTTTAACAGTAGGTTACCTTGATTGTGACACTATTGGTATTTTGGGCTGGATGGTTGTATACAGGCCTATCCTGTGCACTATAGGATGTTTAGCAGCATCCTTGACCTCTACCTTCTAGATGCCAGGGGCAGCCCACACCCTCAGTCTTGACAATCAAAAATGTTTCCAGATATTGCCAACTGTTTCCTGGGAAGCAAAATAACTTCACGTTGGGAAACACTATTCTACAGCTATATCATCTATATTAACTATAGTTATAGATACGTATTACTTCCAAAAGATCACAACCATTGAAAATCCTATGAAGTGCAGTTCTACTCTGACATGCTTGGAGTTGCCATGAGTAAAAATCAAACTGACTTGATAGCAACAGGTTTGATTTTTTTTTTTAAATACGTATATAGTTTATATGGAGCCCTGGTGGTGCGGTGGTTAAGAGTTCAGCTGCTAATCAAAATGTCGGCAGTTCGAATCCACCAGTTGCTCCCTGGAAACCCTATGGAGCAGTTCTACTCTGTCCTATAGGGTCACCTGTCCTATAGGGTCACTATGAGTTGGGATTGACTCGATAGCAATGAGTTTGGTTTTTGGTTTATAGTCTATGTCTTTATCTTTTCACATCCCAATAAAAAGTTCATGTTTTATAGAAACCTGAGTATATACAGAGCATTTGATAAATGACTTAATCCAACTGTGGCTAGAATTTCTCCATAAAATGGAAATAGTAATTCCTACCTTATCTTCTGAGTTATTTAGGTGCTGAAAGGAGACAGCTGATGTGAAAATCCTTTAAAAATCAAAATGTGCTAACCAGACTTAAAAGAATAGCAGAAATTACAATGAAATGATAATTTGATTTTTCAATTCTTTCGCTGACACAAATTCAGGTTATATGTACATGGAAGCGACTTATTAAAAAAAGAACTAAAGTTAGGAGACTTGTTTTTGAAACATACCTTGACTACTTTCTAGTGATAAATACAACTGTGGACGAATAACTAAACATTTCTGGGTTTCAGCTTTTCATTGCTAACCCTAGGATAGTAACCCAAACCTAGCAGAATTGTTGAGCGCAATAAATATGCTGACTTACGTGGATAGGAAGACTAGCACATAGTAGGTATAGAAAAAATATGTGCAGAATCTAAATCAACACTTCTTTCTTGTAATATCCTGGGGCATTTTCTTTTGTAGCCTGACTTTTTCTTCAGACATTTTGGTTATCTATCTTGGAGTTTCTCTATTCCATTTTCTTTAGTCCCTAGCAATCTAACATACTACTTATGTCCTTAAGCAACTCATTTTCTCCTCTGTGGCCATAAGTTTCTATTCTCTATGGGCGATGCCTTCTAATCCCTTGCCAACCAAAGGGATACATTTCTCCTAATTGCAAAATATTGGAGAGACTCCCCAACGGCACTGCACTCAGAGTTCAAGCTCTCACCAAGCACTTAGAAGTAATACCAGCTCTGGTAATAAAATAAGATCCAACGAAATTACCTTTCTGTAAATAGCAGGTATCATATATTAAAATACAAAGGGCTTGAAACCCAAATATGCTCCTCTTTTGAGGAATTATATCCCAGCAGTGACCACTAGCAGTTAAACCTGTTTCAGTGTTTACACTATAAATCCTTTGTTTTAAAAGTTAATGTCTCAGCTGTAAAAATTCACTTTGTGGTTAAACTTGGCAGAAAGGTTGACACTCCAGAGTGATATTTCCCTCTCCTCAAGTTTAGGGGGAAAGCCATTAGTTTATTTTTAAGATCTTAGCAGGAAGACAAGGGAAAGAGTGCTGAAAGAGATGTTTCAGATGCTTTTTATTGCTAGAAAATTGAATAAGCAGTTGACTTTATTTTAAGCAACATGGTGACATAAAAGCTGAGTTTTGACTTGTGAGGATTTTCGTCCATATATGACACCACCGACCAGTCTAATCCACCATATTTTTATTTGTTTGTTTTAATCTTTTAAAGGGGATTCTGGCCCATGCGCAGTTGCTCATTTTCTTCAGAAATTTCATGAGGATTTTTCGTATGGAAAGTTATTGAGCATGCAAGGTTCTGTGGATGTAAAGCTCCCTAAGCATACATTGACAAGGAGGACCAGGGTTGTTATAGTTTGTTGTGTCAATGATTTGCAAATAATGGGTCTCTGGGAGATTTTTAACTTGCAGCTTTCACTCTAGGCCACGGCGCTTTTTAGGATGAGCTGAGTTGCTATGAGGCTTGGCACTTTTCAGTGCACCTTAGGCAGGGGATCTAATACTTCCATCGAGATCACAATAGCTGGCCATTACAATCAATCTCAATGACATATTTTCCTTGCATTTTTTTCTTTCAATAAAAAAACAAAAAAGCATACTCAAAAGACAATATTAAAGTTGTAACTTAAGCCAACTATAGTGAAGAGCTTTCACTGAACGCCTTGAATGCCATGAATCAAGTCTTTACAGAGCCATATTTCAACCACACATTGATTACAGTATGGGCACTAGAGTACTTCGTTCTATAGGGGGTAAATTTGAGTCAGTTATAATTGCATCAAAAAACATGACTTCTACATGGAATTAGAAAATGTGGGACAATCAAAGTAAGTATTATGTGTCAGATTACATGAAGACCCTATGTTAACATTAATATTTCATGAAACTGTAAAGTATCAGGTAGGTTCTAAGTTCAAATTTCTCAGTCACACTTCTGTTTCTTGCACAAGCTGAGCTTTAATGAGTCAACCTATCCAACTCAGAATCCCTGAGATTAAAGCAGCAATCTGAAATTAAAGATGCAAAGAGGATTTTTCAGATCACTATATCCCTTTGGATTGAGGGCCTGAAGCGTTCCTTGTGGGAGGGAGATATGCAGGAACATATACAGGCTATAACATAGATGCATCCATGTAAAACAAAAATCTTAGAAAACACATTTCTTCATAGAAGATGCTTCCACTAGGTATAATTTCACTTTATGAAATATTAAAGAACTGATATTTATCTTTAAATATTATTTTTGAACATGAAAACAGACATGGCATGTTTATGATTTTTAAGGGTATCTACTAGGGTTATTTTTACTTGCAGATTGGGGGCTCCCTCATTGCAAAGACACCATCTTCTATGTTATTTATCATGCACTCAGCATCTATCATAAAGGCTGACACAGTGGACAACAAATACTTGTTGAATTTTGAGTTATTGTTGAATGACTATTGTGCCTGGGCCAAAACTTCTGTCAACATTTCCAAATTACTGTAGCCAAAATTGAAAAGGGAATTTGAGAATTATTCAGAAAGTTAGAATGAGTGTGAATCAGAAGCTGACTGCTATCCAAAAAGTGATATAAAATTACCAATAGATTGTTGAGAATATACAAGCAAATGAAGTTGACTGAAGAGTAAAGACAAAATCATGAAAGTACAAATTGTTAAAAGGTAGATTTTTAACTTATGATTAGGTTAAACCAAGAAACAGACCCCCAAAAAGATAGTAAGGATAAAGATGTTACAAAATGAAATAGAAATACTTATGGAAGGGATAAAGATTTTCAGTAACCCGAATATACTGATGGCAAGCTTATTTCAATCTTATAGGGGGGAAATAAGGTAGCACTGAGACATCTAACAAAGGAGAGGAGTTGTGATTTTACTTGATTTGTTTCTTTCTAGGAACATTTCTTGTCTTTCATACTTTCAACAGAAAGGATGTGAATATATTTTCATTTACAGACAGGCAATGGACAAGGGTGTCAGTAACATGTTGAAGGATACAAATACAGCTGAGTGATGGAAATAGGAAACGCTGGCTAGTTGTAAGGTTTTCAATAACAACAACCAAGATGCAGAAGGGGTGGGGGGAAGGCTCCATTCATGAGTTGATGAGAGGTGGAGTCACAGTACATAGTCAGAAGGGGCTGATGGGCAGACTTGGAAATATGAGAATAAGAGAATGGAACGTTTTCCAAGAAATGGAAATTCAGACTTCGGGGAAGGAGGTGAGCGGATTGAGTAACTTATTATATGGTCGTTTTTTTCAATACACGTTGACATATAAAAATCATAATAGAATTACTTGCTTCAGTTAACCTTAATGCTTCAAACTTTCTCGGCAGTAAGAACTATGGAATTATTCCATTTACAAAGCTGGGCATGATCTTAGTTTAATGTTGATTCTCCATTCCCACATTTTGGAGCAAAGTTAGAAAGAATGCCTTTGCTAGAGGACTAAACACTGCAATCCATCTCTGACTTCTGAATTCAAAGCAGGTACGTCCGTCTTGGGTTCTCTTTTCCTTTTCCTCTTCTTCTTATTTTTTTAAAATGTTGTATATCTTTATGTCTCCATCCTAAAATCAATCCCTAAGAGTCAGAAATAGGTGAAAAGTGCTTTGTGTGATGATCCATGCACTCAGCTGGCTTAGATTAACTGTGAATAATGGTCCCTTCAACAAAATTAGACCTAATAAGGTGCACGTGGAGATGAGGGAGGGCCATGATGTAATGACATTATCTAAACTCTGCTAGTTGGTATTTCAATCAATTGATTTTACCTTTCATTTTGATAGCTGGCTGGCACAAAGAATTTTTTGGCCTAGCCACCAACTTTCCTGAATATGATACTACTATTTAAAAACTAATGGATTAAATAAAAAGGGAGTCTTTCTAGAAACATTATTACCAATGACAGCTTATTATTAACAATGGTTTTTCTATTAGTGTTAGACTGTAGTGTGAGAAGGGTTTCCTGGGTGGGGAAAACTGAGCTTAGCTAACCAAAAGATGGCATGGGAGATGAAGCCTGGTGACCTAACTCAATGACAAGTTTGGTTTTTTGGTTTATAGAGTGAGAGGCATTTTTCTTTTTAATATTGTTTTTCAAAAATTTTTCTACATCTCAAATTATTTTGGGGTCAAGGGCTAAACTTCAGAAGAACAAAATTGGACTTGCTTCAGTATTATAGAAATAGAAAAAATAAAAACAGAAACAATGAAACATTCTCAGGAAGATACAGATATTCTAAAAGCAAGCAAGGCTAATTTCATTTTCTTTTTTTAAGGTGAGGGCTTTTGTAAGGAATGTGGTTTGTTAAGTGAGTAAAGGGGCCTAATTATTCCAAGCTGACTTCTCTAAATTAACCTGACCGTACACATTATGCAATTCAATGTGAGTGTCAAAGTAAATGTCAGTAGGTGATTACGCCATTTTTCACATTTTCTTCCCAGAACAATTTTAGGGAAGTGCTTATTTTTCTAGAGTGCTTAAATACAACTTAATCCAGTGAAGCCTGTGACTACGTGTTGGCAAGCTAATGTTTTGACAAGGGATAAATCAATGCATGTGAACATGGGTGATGCATGAATCTCCCCAATAAAACATTTCGTCAAAATATGTCTTTCAAACCAATGTGCCTGTCATAATTCCTGAGCCAAATGTTTAATGAACAGTTCATCTAAACACTACTGTCAAGAGAGAATGTTATTGGTTGTCAGCTTCCCACATTAAGTGATTAATAAAGTGAAAAATTCAGGATGAAAGCTCTCAAGGTCTAGGGCAGATTTTACTGTTGGTGTATAAGATACGGGTTTTTGAGCAGGATTGAGCCTCCAGATCTGATCAGGTGAACATCCTATCCAATATTTAATAAGATCCCTCTGTTCTGTCAGCACACTGTCTAAAACGTTTGAGGATAATATTTGGAAATTTGAAAATGATGTCTCACCATGTTGTCTGGACTAAAATAGAAAATGATTCAAATGTGCATTAACCAGGAATTCAGGACAAACTGTCGATCCTAAATCAAAAATCATGACAATGTGTTATTTCTAACATATAAACACAAAAGGTCTATAAACCACTTGCCATCAATTGATTCAGACTCACGGACACCTCATGTGTGTCAGAGTAGAATTGTGCTCCATAAATAACCAATAACGTTAAAAAAAATATTTCATTATGTTTTAGGTAAAAGTTTACACAGCAAAGGAGGTTCCCATTTAACAATTTGTATACAAATTGTTCTGTGACATTGGTTGCAATTTTCACAATGTGTTAGCATCCTCATTATTTCTATTCTGTTTATTCTGTTTCCATTGATCTAGCTTCCCTGCTCCTCCTTGCCTTTTCATCTTTGCTTTTGGGTAACTGTTGACCATTTGGTCTCCTATAGTTGATTGTTTAAGTGAACATGTTACTCACGGGTTTATTTTATAAGACAATGTATTTGGCTAAAGGTGACCTCTGAATGTGGCTTCAGTTCCAAGTTTAATGGATATCTTAGGGCGATAGTCGGGGGGTTCCTCTAGTTTCTACTGATCCAGTAAGTTTGATATTTTTTAGGAATTTGAACTTTGTTCTATAGTTTTCTCCCATTTTATACAAGACATTTCAAGATCTATCGTGAGTACAACCCTGTCAGTGATAGGATAATATTCATATGACTATTATTCAAATTTATGCACCAACCACTAATGCCAAAGATGATGAATTTGAAGATTTTTACCAACTTCTGAAGTCTGAACTTGATAAAACATGCAATTAGGAGGCATTAATAATTACTGGTGATTGGAAGACAAAAGTTGGAAATAAAGAAGAAGGATCAGTAATTGGAAAATATGGTCTTGGTAATAGAAACGATGTCAGGGATCACATGGTAGAATTTTGCAAGACCAACAATTTATTCATTGGAAATATATTTTCTTATGGATTGAATTGTGTCCCCACAAAACATGTGTCAACGTGGCTAGGCCATGATTCCAGTATTGTGTGACTGTCCACCATTTTGTCATCTGACATGATCTTCCTAAGTGTTGTAAATCCTACCTCTCTGATGTTAATGAACAGAATTACAGGCAGTTATGTTAATGAAACAGGACTCAGTCTATAAGATTAGTTGTATCTTGAGTCAATCTTTTTTGAGCTATAAAAGAGAGAAGCAAGCAGAGAGATGGGGGACTTCATTACCACCCAACAAGTAGAGCCTGGAGCATGCACATCTTTTGGACCTGGGGTCCCTGTGCTGAGAAGCTCCTAGATCATGGGAAGACTGATGACAAGGACCTTCTGCCAGAGCTAACAGAGAGAGAAAGCCTTCATCTGGAGCTGGCACCCTGAATTCAGGCATTTAACCTCTTAGACTACGAGAGAATAAATTTCTCTTTGTCATAGCCATCCACTTGTAGTATTTCTGTTATAACAGCACTAGATAACTAAGACATCTTTTTTCAACAACATAAACAGTGACTATACATGTGGAACTTGCCAAATGGAATACACAGGAATCAAATTAACTACATCTGTGGAAAGAGATGATAGAGAGGCTCAATATGGCATAGTGGCTAAGAGGTTGACTGCTAACCAAAAGATTGACAGTTCAAATCCTCTAACCACTCCTTGGAAACCCTGTGGGGCAGTTTTCATCTGTCCTCTAGGGTCACTATGAGTCAGAATGCAATCGACTTGACAGCAACAGGTTTGGTTTTTTTTTTTATACACGTGGACCTTGTCAGATGGCATATACAGGAATCAAATTGACTATATTTGCAGAAAGAGACTATGGAGAAGCTCAATATCATCAGTCAGAATAAAGCTAGTGGGTGACTGCAGAACAGACCATCAATTGCTCCTATGCAAGTTCAAACTGAAGCTGAAGAAAATTAAAATAAGTCCACAAGAGCCAAAGTACAACCTTCAGTATATCCCACCTGAATTTAGAGTAGATATGATGGACTGAACACTAATGATTGAAGACCAGATGAGTTGTGGAATGACATCAAGTACATCATACATGAAGAAAGCAAAAGTTCATTAAAAAACAGTAAAGAAAGAAAATGGATGTCAGAAGAGACTCTGAAACTTGCTCTTAAACGTAGACTAGCTAAAGCGAATGGAAGAAATGATGAAGTAAAAGAACTGAACAGAAGATTCTAAATGAGATGGAGTGAAGTAGTGGCTGCAACAATGGGCTCAAACATAGCAACGATTGTGATGATGGCACAGGACCAGGCAATTTTTGGTTCTGTTGTACATAAAAGATCACTATAAATCAGAATCAATTCAACGGCACCTAACAACAAGTATCTGGGAACTTCTATTTTGTCCCTGGTCAGCAGGGTCAGTAGTGGTAGTCGGGCACTATCTAGTTCTTCTGTTATTAGGCTAGAAGATGTTGTGGTTCATGTAGGCTGTTAGTCCTGTGCATTAGTTTCTTCTTTGAGTCTCTGGTTTCCTTCATTCTTTTTGTTCTAGAGGAGTAATGATCAGTAGTTGTATCTTAGATGGCTGCTTGCAAGTTTTTAAGACCCCAGACACTACTTCCCAAACTAGGATATAGAACATTATCTTTATTAACTATGTTACACTAGTTGACTGAGTTCTACCAGAAGACTATGGTCTGAAGCCTTTTAACCAAGTAAACCAATCCTGCAAGGTGTTTGGATATGTCTAGGAAGTCTCTGTAATTGTGCCCCCTGTATGATTTATTTTATATATATGTATATGAATATATATGCAGCACTCAAACATGTATGTACATATGCCTACAGATTGACCTATACATGCACGTAAATGTACTCACATATGTCTCCCTGTACAGATATATGTATACATATATACCTATGTAACCACACTTTTATTTTTTGGTTGTTATTACTGTTGTTGCAAAAGTGTATATAACAGTTACCAAAATTGTCCCTTATTCTTGCATACTTGTTAGTGTTTTCATTTGCCTTGGTCAAGTTGTGTAGATGTCACCCATGTTGGGTATTGCCTTTCCCATTACCAAAAAGAACAAGTGTCCACACTCTAGAAAGTGATTCCCCTTTCCTGTCCCTCCCATCCCTGGTAACCATCAAAGAACGTTGATTTCTTTGTGTATACCTCACTTTATAAAAGTGAAACAATACAATATTTTTCCTTTTATGACTGACTTATTTCATTCAGCATAATATCCACCAAATTCATCCATATTATGTTTCATGGACTCCCTCATTATTCTTCATAGTTACATAGTATTTCATTGTATGTATGTCCCACAATTTGTTTATCCATTCATACGATGATGAGAAGTTAGGTTGTTTCCATCTTTTTGCTATTGTGAATAATGCTGTAATGAACATAGGTATGCATATGTCTATTCATGTCACTGCTCTTTTAGTTCTAGGATATATACCTAGGAGTGGGATTGCTGAGATTATAAGATATTTCTCTTTCTTGCTCATTGAGGAAGCACAATGCCATTTTTCTTAGGAGTTATACCATTTTACAGTCCCACCAGTAGTATATAAGAGTTCCAATCTCTCCACAACCTTGCCAACATTTGTTGTTCTCAGTTTTTTGACCAGTGCCATGTTTTCAGTGGTGAGATGTTAGTCACTAACTTTAAACAATTTGAAAATGTGATTTCAAATCCAAAACTTTTCTAGTTTTATCAGTGTTATTTTTGTAAATTCTAATGTTACTAACTTTGTTGATACCCAGAAGTTAATAGCATAAATCCATTTATTTATGAAAGATATGCATAGACTATGACAAAAAGTCTATCAACTGCATTGGTTAATATATGGAGAATGTTGTTTGAATGAAATATACATTTTATTTCATATTTCAAAGAGAAAACATATTTAAAAAATTTAAATCTGCTAAATTACATGCAAAACAGTCTTAAAATATATGAAGTGTTACCTTATATGATGTGAACAACTAGTTTACTGTGGATTGCTATATATGTAAATGATGTAGAATGACATCTCAAGGAAAGCAGAAAAGTTTGTGTGTATAATATAATGCAATGTATGTACAAACAAATCCTGTATTTATACATACATTGATTTTGGACTGAAATGGCTTAATTATACCAATCCAGTTTGCATGTGAATAAATTAATGGCAGTAAACTATATTCTATTTTATAATTACAAAAGGGACCTTGTAACAAAGGTCATCGATCTCCCAATGTATAATAAATACATGTAATAGAAAATAAAATATTTAATTAACCTAATAACATCATTTACATTATTTTTGTTTCAATTCAAATAAATTCAAATTGCTGGCATCATTTTTATTTGCTCTTCTGCAAAATTGTCTCATGTGGCATATACTAATTTAAAAAAGGTAATATTATATCAGCTTGAAATAAAAAAAGGGCTAATAAATTATAATGAAAAAAAAGTCTCAAAAGTGCTCGTGTTGTGAAAACCTCTCTTCACCTGTGCCTCTCAGAGGCATAAGGAATTTGTGAGCTCCGGTTATCACGGACGTTGGGAATGATGGTCAACAACAAATAGACCAGCCATGACAATAAGCTCTGGCCCCATGTGCCTAGGGCCCAAAAGAAATCAGTCAGCAGGCCTAATAAGAATCAGGTAATGTACCTAATAAAAGTTAGGCAACGGGCCTAATGGAGCTTAGGCAGTGAGACTCATGAAAACCAGGCAGTGGGCCTAATGAGACAGAGGCAACAGGCCTAATGAAAATCAGGCAACAGGCCTAATGAGAAATGCCATAGACTTCATTTTGGTTTGTTTCTCCATGAAAATTTTTACTGGGCAATCTAAGTGGACTCACTAAGAAACATACTTGAGGCATGTTTGTCTGACTAAGTGCAAAGTAGTAGAAAGAGGAAGTGCTATTAGTACATAAAGTAGAGCCAGTGCACAATTAACGTGCTTTATTAATTTTTTTATTGTGATTTAAGTGAAAGTCTACAATTCAAATTAGTTTCTCATACAAAAATTTATACACACATTGTTATGTGACCCTAGGTGCTCTCCCTATACTGTGACAGCACACTCCTCCTTTCCAGCCCGGATTTCCCGTGTCCATTCAACCAGCTCCTGACCCTCTCTGCCTTCTCATCTCACCTCCAGACAGGAGCTGCCCCTTTAGCACTCTCTTCACGAGTATCATTTTATGTCTCATAGTCCAGTCTAATCTTTGTCTGAAGAGCTGGCCTCAGGAATAGTTTCAGTTCTGGGCTAACAAAGAGTCCAGGGACCATGTCTTCCAGGGTGCCTCCAGTCTTGGTCAAACCATTAAGTCTGGTCTTTTTACTAGAATTTGAGTTCTGCACCTCACTTTTCTCCTGCTCTGTCAGGGACTCTTTGTTGTGTTCACTGGTAGGGGTGTCATTGGTGGTAGCTGGGCACCACCTAGTAGTTCTTCTGGTCTCAGGATGATGCAGTCTATGGTTTATGTGGTCCTTTCTGTCTCTTCAGCTAATATTTTCCTTGTGTCTTTGGTGTTCTTCATTCTCCTTTACTCTAGGTGGGTTGGGACCAATTGATGCATCTTAGATGGCCTCTCGCTAGCTTTTAAGACCCCGAACGCCACTCACTAAAGTGGGTTGCAGAACATTTTCTTAATAAATTTGTTATCCCAATTGACCTAGATGTACCTTGAAACCATGGTCCCCAGATCCCTGCCTCTGCTACTCTGTCCCTGGAAGTGCTTCGTTGTATTGAGGAAACTTCTTAGCTTTTGGTTTAGTCCAGTTGTGCTCACTTACCCTGTAGTGTGTGTTGTCCTTCCCTTCACCTAAGAATTCTTGTCTACTATCTAGTTAGTGAATACCCCTCTCCCTCCATCCCCACCCTCGTAACCATCAAAGAGTGTTTTCTTCTGTGTTTAAACCTTTTCTTGAGTTCTTATAATAGTGGTCCTATTCAATATTCGTCGTTTTTCAACTGAAAAATTTCATTCAACGTAACACCTTCCAGATTCCTCCATGTTATAAGATGTTTCACGAATTCATTTGTATTCTTTATCATTGCATAGTATTCCATTGTGTGCATATACCATAATTTGTTTATCCATTCATCCATTGATGGGCACCTAGGTTGTTTCCATCTTTTTGCTATTGTGAACAGTGCTGAAATGAACATGGGTGTGCATATATCTATTCGTATTTATTTCTCTAGGATATAGTCCATGGAGTTTGATTGCTGGATCGTATAGTACTACTATTTCTAGCTTTTTAAGGAAGTGCCAAATCAATTCCCAAAGCGGTTGTACAATTTTACATTCCCACTAATAGTGTATAAGTGTTCCAGTCGCTCTACAACCTCTCCAGCATTTATTATTTTGTGTTTTTTGCATTAATGCTAGCCTTGTTGGGGTGAGATGATATCTCATTGTAGTTTTGATTTGCATTTCTCTAATGGCTAATGAGCATTTCCTCATGTGTCTATTAGCTGCCTGAATGTCTTCTTAAGTGAAGGGCCTGTTCATATCCTTTGCCCATTTTTTAATTGGGTTATTTGTCTTTTTATTGTTGAGGTTTTGCAGTATCTTGTAGATTTTAGAGATTAGACACTGATTGGATTTTTCATAGCCCAAAATTTTTGCCCAGTCTATAGGTCGTCTTTTACTGTTTTGATGAAGTCTTCTGATGAGCATAAGTGTTTGATTTTTAGGAGCTCCCCGTTATCTAGTTTCTATTCTGGTGTTTGTGCATTGTTACTTATGGTTTGTATTCTGTTTATGCCATGTATTAGGGCTCCTAGCACTGTCCCTATTTTTTCTTCCATGATATTTATCATTTTAGATTTTATATTTAGGGCGTTGATCCATTTTGAGTTCGTTTTTGTGCATGGTGTGAAATATGGGTCTTGTTTCATTTTTTTGCAGATGGATATCCAGTTACGCCAGCACCATTTCTTAAAGATACTGTCTTTTCCCCAATTAACAGACTTTGGGCCTTTGTCAAATATCAGCTGTTCATAGGTGGATGACTTTACATCTGGATTCTCAACTCTGTTCCATTGGTTTACGTATCTGTTGTTGTACGAATACCAGGCTGTTTTGACTACCGTGGTGGTACAATAGGTTCTGAAATCAGGTAATGTGAGGCCTCCCACTTTGTTCTTCTTCTTCAGTAATGCTTTACTTATGCAAAGTCTCTTCCCCTTTCATATGAACTTGATTTGTTTCTCCATCTCATTAGAAAGTGCTGTTGGAATTTGGATCAGGATTGCATTATATCTGTAGATCGCTTTGGGTAGAATTGACATTTTCACAATGTTGAGTCTTCCTATCCATGAGCAAGGTATGTTTTTCCGCTTATGCAGGTCTCTTTTGGTATCTTGCAGTAGTGTCTTGTAGTTTTCATTGTATAGTTCTTTTATGTCTCTAGTTAGATTGATTCCTAAGTATTTTATCTTCTTGGGGACTATTGTAAATGGTATTGATTTGGTGATTTCTTCTTCAAAGATATCTTTGTTGGTGTAGAGGAATCCAACTGATTTTTTTATGTTTATCTTGTATCATGATACTTCGCTGAAATATTCCATTAGTTCCATTAGTTTTCTTGTGGATTCTTTGGGGTTTTCTGTGTATACGATCATATCATCTGCAAATACAGATACTTTGAGTTCTTTCTTACCAATTCGGATGTTCTTTATTTCTTTTTCTAGCCTAATTGCTCTGGCTAGGCCCTCCAGCACAACGTTCAATAATAGTGGTGATAAAGGGCATCCTTGTCTGATTCTCGTTCTCAGGGGGAATGCTTTCAGACTCTCTTCATTTAGGATTATGTCGGCAGTTGGCTTTATATAAATACCCTTAATTATGTTGAAGAATTTACCTTCTATTCCTATTCTGCTGAGAGTTTTTTTTTTTTTTTTTTTTATCATGAATGGGTGTTGGACTTTGTTAAATGCCTTTTCTACATCAATTGATAAGATCATGTGGTTGTTGTCTTTTGTTTTATTTATGTGATGGATTACATTGATTTATTTTCTAATGTTAAAACATCCCTGCATACTTGGTATAAATCCCACTTGATCATGGTGAATTATTTTTTGATATGTTGTTGAATTATACTGGCTAGAATTTTGTGGAGGATTTTTGCATCTATGTTCATGAGGGATATTGGTCTGTAATTTTCTTTATTTTGTGGTGTCTTTACTTGGTTTTGGTATCAGCGTTATGCTGGCTTCATAGAATGAGTTTGGGAGTATTCCATCCTTTTCTCTCCTCTGAAATACCTTTGGTAGTAGTGGTGTTAACTCTTCTCTGAAAGGCTGGTAGAAGTCTCCAGTGAAACTGTCAGGGCTAGGGCTTTTTTTTTGTTGGGAGTTTTTAAATTACCTTTTCAAGATCTTCTTTTCTTATAGGTTTATTTAGTTGTTCAATCTCTGTTTGTGTTAGTTTACGTAGGTAGTGAGTTTCTAGAAATATGTCCATTTCCTCTAGGTTTTCAAATTTGTTACAGTACAATTTTCCATAGTATTCTGTTATGACACTTCTTTTTGCAATATTACAAATTTCTCAAACTATTCACTTTTTATTCTTTTTTTTTAAATTGTACTTAAGATGAAAGTTTGCAAAACAAGTAGTTTGTCATTAAACAGTTAGTACACATATTGTTTTATGACATTGAATAACAACCCCACGACATGTTAACGCTCTCCCTTCTAGACCTTGTGTTCCCTATTACCAGCTTTCCTGTCCCCTCCTGCCTTCTAGTCCTTGTCCCTGGGTTGCTGTGCCTGTTTAGTCTTGTTTTGTTTTAGGGGGCTGTCTAATCTTTGGCTGAAGGATGAACCTCAGGAGTAACTTCATTACTGAGCTAAAAGTGTGTCCAGTGGCCATACTCTCAGGGTTTCTCCAGTCTGTGTCAGGCTAGTAATTCTGGTCTTTTTTGTGAATTAAAAGTATTCTGTTATGATACTTTTAATTTTAGTTGGGTCTGTCATGATATTGCCCATCTCATATCTTATTCTGGTTATTTGCTTCTCTTTTTCTTTTGTCAATTTGGCCAATGGCTTATTGATTTTTGTTGATCTTTTCAAACAACCAGCTTTTAGTCTTGTTAACTCTTTCAATTGCTTGTCTATTCTCTATTTAATTTAATTCTGCTCTAATTTTTATTATTTGCTTTCTTCTGTTGCCCAAGGGCTTCTTTTGCTTCTCTCTTTCTGTTTGTTGTAGTGTTAACGTTTTAATTTTGGCCCTTTCTTCTTTTTGGATGTGTGCATTTATTGCTATAAATTGACCTCTGAAGACTGCTTTTGCTGTGTCCCTAAGTTTCTAGTAGGATGTGTTTTCATTCTGATTTGATTCTATGAATTTCTGTATTCTGTCCTTAATTTATTCTATGCCCCAGTAGTTTTTGAGCAAGGTGTTGTTCAGTTTCCATGTGTTTGATTTTTTCCTTGCTTTTTCTGTTATTGATTTCTACTTTTATGGCTTTATGGTCAGAAAAGATGCTTTGTAATATTTCATTGTTTTGGATTCTGTTAAGGCTTGCTTAATGGCCTAATATGTAGTTTATTCTGGAGAATGTTCCATGTGTCCTGGAAAAGAAAGTGTACTTGGCTGCTGTTGAGTGGAGTGTTCTGTATATGTGTATGAGATCCAGTTGGTTGATTGTGGCATTTAGATCTTCCCTGTCTTTATTGAGCTTCTTTCTGGATGCTCTGTCCTTCCCCAAAAGTGGTGTGTTGAAGTCTGCTACTATTATTGTGGAGCTGTCTATCTCTCTTTTAAAAGCTGTTAGAGTTTGTTTTATGTAGTTTGGAACCCTGTCGTTGGGTGCATAAATATTTATTATGGTTATGTCCTCCTGGTGTAGTGATCCTTTAATCATTATATAGTGTCTTTCCTTATCCTTTGTGGTAGATTTTACTTTAAAGTGTATTTAGTCAGAGATTAATATTGCCATTCCTGCTCTTTTTTGAGTGTTGTTTGCTTGATATATTTTTTTTCATCTTTTGAGTTTTAGTTTGTGTCTTTAAGTCTAAAGTGTGTCTCTTGTAGACAGCATGTAGACGGATCATTTTTTAATCCATTCTGCCACTCTCTGTCTCTTTATTGGTGCATTTAGTCTATTTACATTCAGCATAATTATTGACAGGTATGAATTTAGTGCTGTCATTTTGATGTCTTTTTTTTAGTGTTGTTGACAGTTTCTTTGTTCCACTTAATTTTCTGTGCTGAATCATTTTTATTTATGTATTTTCTTTTCATCTTTTCAGTGTTGCTGATTTTTATTTACTGAGTCTATATGTTTTTCTTGTTTTTTATTTTGTTGTGTAGGATTGTTAGTTTCCTTTGTGATTACCTTAATATTTACCCCTATTTTTTTAAGTTTAACCAATCTTTTATTTCTGTATATCTCCTTGACTTCCTCTTCATATGAAAGATTTATGCCTACATTTTTTAGTCCCTCCTTTTTGTTTTAATGTCATCTTTTACATATTGATGCCTCTGTTTCCCTATTTTCAGTGTTTTAGCTTTGATTCATTTTTGTGACGTCCCTATCTAGGTTGATATCTGATTACTCTGTCCTGTATTCTAGTCTTGGGTTGTTATCTAATGTTATTGATTTTCTAACTGGAGGACTCCCTTTAGTATTTCTTATAATTTATAGTCTGATTTTTGCAAATTCCCTAAATTTCTGTTTATCTGGAAATGTCCTAATTTCATCACATATTTGCGACAGTTTTGCTGGATATATGATTGTTGGCTGGCAATTTTTTTTTCCTTCAAGGCTTTATATAAGTCATCCCATTGCCTTCTTGCCTGCATGGTTTCTGCTGAGTAGTCCGAGCTTAGTCTTATTGACTCTCATTTGTAGATGAGTTTTCATTTATCCCTTGGTACTCTTAAAATTCTCTCTTTATTTTAGGTTTTGGCAAGTTTGATTATAATATGTCTCGATGACTTTCTTTTGGGATCTACCTTGTGTGGGGTTTGATGAGCATCTTGGATAGGTAGCTTCTCATCCTGCATGATATCAAGGAAGTTTTCTGTCAACAAATCTTCAACAATTCTCTCTGTGTTTTCCATTATTCCCCCCTGTTCTAGTACTCCAGTTACTCATAGGTTATTCCTCTTGATAGAATCCCACATAATTCTTAGGGTTTCTTCATTTTTTTAAATCCTTTTATCTGATTTTTCCTCAAATAAGTCAGTTGCAGGTGATGTTTCTTCGATCTCACTAATTCTGACTTCTATTGCTTCAATTCTGCTCCTATGACTTTCTATTGAGTTGTCTAATTCTGAAATTTTATTGTTAATCTTTTGGATTTCTGATTGCTGTCTCTCTATGGATTCTTGCAGTCTATTAAATTTGTCATTATGCTGTCCTCTAATCTTCTTAAGTTCTTCTATTGCATTGTCTATGTGTTCTTGGCTTGTTCTGTGTTTTGCCTGAACTCCTTCCTGATCTCTTGAAGAGTTCATTATATTAATCTTTTGTGTTCTACCTCTGGTAATTCCAAGAAGTTTTCTTCTTCAGGAAAATTTCTTGATTCTTTGTTTTGGGAGCTTGCAGAAGCCATCATGATCTGTCTCTTTATGTGATTTGAAATTAACTGTTGTCTCTGAGCCATCAATAAGTTATTATATTTATTTATTTTGTGTTTGCTTACTGTATCCTAGCTTCCTGCTTTGTTTTGTTTTGATATGCCCAGATAGGCTGCTTTTGTGAGCTAATTTGCTTATTGGAACCTTTGAAGCTCCAACGTCCTGTCACCAGGTGGTTAGTTCTGTTACTAGGTATGTGAGTCCAGGAGTCTGTTTACTTTTCTTGTACAGATTCATTTCAGGTGTCCAGGTAGTCAGTCACCAAGTGTGTGGTTTAGGCTCTCACTTACAGCCCTAGACAGACAGGGGTGATTGGTGTAGGCACAGGCATCTTGCTGCAGTAGGGGGCCACACTCTGAGCAAGCCAGGGGGGTGACGAAGGCCCCCTGAGTGTCTGGGAGGAAATCATGTCCCTATTCTCTACAGCAAGTAGGTGGGTGTGTTTTGCATCTGGACTATGAACACCCAGTGCTGTTGGCTATGAGGACTGGGAGGCACCACTTATTCTTGGACCCCGTCTTGGGTGGCTAGGTGGTGTGGGTGGACCCACCAATCCTCAGGCCCCTGATTTGGGTAGATGACGACCCTGCTTAATGGGCAGAGCAATGTCAAATGTCACAAACCCACCACTTCATCATATAGCTGATACAATTGAAGTTAAGCTTCAGGTATATACTCTGTTGTACTGTGGTAATGAAAGCCTATGCTGTTGAAATGGGCCCACATATGTCTATGCAGGGGTGAAAGGCATTCAAAGTCCATGGACACCTTATGCCTGTGCCTAGGCAAAGGAAATGTGCCTACTCTGAATTCCTGGTTTAAGGGAGGAGGCAGATCATTTCTTCCCTATTTGTTAATTTGTTCCCTCTCCAAGGCCGGGAGAATGGCTCAGGGAAAATGATGGGTCCTACTTCCTCCCAGGGGGACTCAGCCACTGCTGAAGCTGGCCCAGGACTTGGTGTAGAGTGAGGAGGTGGGAGGTAAATAGGAGAGAAGTTTTTCCCAAAGGGGGTGTTTTTTGATCCTCATGGTAAGTGAGATGCATGAACTTATCTTTTGCTGGTTGAGTGCCACTTTTCACCGGTTCTGGAGGCCTGAGTAGAGTCTCTGCTGCTTGGTCTCTCCTGGTGTGGAAAATGCCTCCTGAGCGCCACTGCTTGCCTCATTGCGCACACCAACCCATCTGGCCTGAAGGGTGTCAGCTCCCACTGGGTCAGGTCTGTCAACTCCTCGCTGCTTCCAAACCATCTCTCCGTCCTGCTGCCACTGAGTCTGATTTTTCAACTTTGTGTTTGATATTCAGGGCTCCTAGATTGTCATATATAATCGATTCACTTGTTTTTTGCGGGGGCTTTGTTGTTAGAAGGACCTCAGGAAGCGCCTGACTACTCTGCCATCTTGACCCCACCCCTATCCAACTTTTTAAGCATAATGAATTTGAAAACCATCACGGCTTGTACCCCATCACAGCAGTAACTTTTAGTAAGCATGTACCGGCTGTAATTTGAAATTTATCCTGAATTCCTGAGTTTGTGTCTCATTGCCATTCCCTTGTCAGATTCTTTCAGTTACTCATTCATTTATTTATAATAATGCATTTAATCATTCAGTAAACGTTTAGGAGAATCTGCTACATACCAGGCATGGACTTGACCATAAAAACAGGCTATAAGCTTTCTAACTTTTGATGCTTAGATGGCAATAGAATTATTTACCTAATTTGTATTGTCCATGGGTTTAAAAGAATATGCAAAACATAGCAGGGATGCAGGGCTATCATTAAATTAAATTAACAAATTTTTTTCAGAAATGATTTGCATGACTACATGCAAGGTGCTCAGTAACAATGGGGAGGAAACAGAAGTAGGTACTGCCTTTGTGGTGTTTTTAGTTCAATGGAGAAGAAACACAATCAATAAGAAATTATAATATTATAAACTATAAAAAGTGCTGTGAGTGAAATAGACAGGGTGTGGTGGTGAACACTGGGGTAGAAGGACCAAAGGTAGGTGTTATGGTCTGAGAAGGCTTGTCTACGCTGAGATGTGCTACAGATTGCAAGAGCAGAGAACAAACACTCCAGACTCAGACTAACTCGGGTAAAGGAGAACAGCAGTTAGCATGATTGTGTTACTAAAAGAAGATCAACTGGGGTTATCAATTGTCAATGAAATGGGTGGTAAGAGACGTAATGGAAGAAATGTAGAGGCTGACATGCCTCTGTTCAATTCCTGGCTCTTGAACTTAGTAATTTATAATCAAAGGAAACATGTTTATCCTCTGTTAGCTTTACATATCCCTTGCATGTAATGGAGCTAATAACATTTACATATGAGGTTTTGGAGAAGTAAATGAACTATTATACAGAAATATTAGCACATGGCACAGGTAAATGGTGTGCACAGAACGTCTAATAAAATCCTGGTTAATATTTACTCTCAGTTTCATAAAATCTCAGTAAGCAAAGGAAGTGATGAAAAGAACTACTTTCTGGAGCCCACTCTGACAAACAAGAGGAATAAACAGTAATTATGGAATTATATGTATAGTAATATTGTACAGTTTGTGGCAGACCATAAGAGAACTATCTGGAAGTTCAGAGTGGGTCTTATAATGTGTTTAATTACTATAAAACAGGAAAGAACTTGAGACTACTTGAGGTACTACATAAAATGTTCTGGAAATGATTTTGATAAGGACAAAAAGGGGAAACAATGTAAAAAACTAATTTAACTATCTAAAGAATGCTTTTGTAATGCTCTTAGAAGGAATGTAAAAAAATAACAAATGTAGCAGATAATAAGTATATTATGACCTGTAAGTACATAAAATGTTCTGGAAATGATTTTGATAAGGACAAAAAGGGGAAACAATGTAAAAAACTAATTTAACTATCTAAAGAATGCTTTTGTAATTCTCTTAGAAGGAATGTAAAAAAATAACAAATGTAGCAGATAATAAGTATATTATGATCTGTAAGACCTGAATACCAGTTGAGATGTTTCAACAAATGGATACAATGCTGGAAGTGCTCACTCGTCTATGCCAAGAAATTTGGAAGACAGCTAGCTACCTGGCCAAAAGACAGGAAGAGATCCACATTTATGCCTATTCCAAAGAAAGGTGATCCCACTGAATGAGGAAATTATTAAACAATATCATTAATATCACACACAAGTAAAATTTTTCTGAGATCATTCAAAAGCAGATGCAGCAGTATATTGACAGGAACTGCAAGAAATTCAAGCTGGATTCAGAAGAGGACATGGAACCAGGGATATCATTGTGGATGTTAGATGGATCCTGGCTGAAAGCAGAGAATACAAGAAACATGTTTACCTGTCTTTCATTGACTATGCAAAGACATTTGACTGTGTGGATCATAACAAATTATGAATAACATTGTCAAGAAATGGAATTCCGGAACACTTAACTGTGCTCATGAGGAACCTGTACATAGATCAAGAGGCAGTAGTTTGAACAGAACAAGGGGATACTATGTGGTTTAAAGTCAGGAAAGGTGTGCATCAGGGTTATATCTTTTCACCATACTTATTCAATCTGTATGCTGAGCAAATAATCTGAGAAGCTGGACTATCTGAAGAAGAATGGGGCATTGAGATTGGAGGAAGAATCATTAACAACCTGTGTTATACAGATGACACAACCTTGCTTGCTGAAAGTGAAGAGAACTTGAAGCACTTACTAATGAAAATCAAAGACCACAGCCTTCAGTATGGACTACATCTCAACATAAAGAAAACAAAAATCCTCACAACTGGGCCAATAAGCAACATCATGATCAATGAAGAAAAGATTGACATTTTCAAGGTTTTCATTTTACTTGGATCCATAGTCAACACCCATGGAAGCAGCAGTCAAGAAATCAAAGCATACATTGCATTGGTCAAATCTGCTGCAAAGACCTCTTCAAAGTGTTGAAAAGCAAAGATGTCACTTTGAAGGCTAAGATGTGCCTGACCCAAGCCGTGGTGTTTTCAGTCACCTCATATGCATGGGAAAGTCAGACAATGAATAAGGAAGACCAAAGAAGAATTGATGCCTTTGAATTGTGGTGTTTTCAAAGAATATTGAATATACCGTGGACTGCCAAAAGAATGAACACATCTGTCCTGGAAGAAGTACAACCAGAACGCTCCTTAGAAGCAAAGTTGGCGAGACTACGTCTCACATACTTTGGACATATTATCAGGTGGGATCAGTCCCTGGGGAAGGACATCGTGCTCGGTAGAGGATCAGTGAAAAAGAGGAAGACCCTCAGTGAGATGGATTGACACAGTCACTGCAACAATGTGCTGAAGCGTAATAAGGATTGTGAGAATGGCGCAGGACTGGGCAGTGATTCGTTCGGTTGTACATAGGGTTGCTATGAGTTGGAAGTGACTCAAGGGCACCTAACAAAAACAAGAAGACCTATATGGAGTAAGGACTGAACTAAAATATACTTCTGCATTTCTTCACTTCTGAATTTTAATTTGATGTAATTTTTTTAATTTTTAGAGCAAGAAAATGTTGAAAAGCTTGTTATTGTGTATAAGCAATTGAAATGTTGACTTTAATTTTTGCAAATAGAAATACCATATCATGGCCAAAACAATGTGATAGTAAACATGAACCATGAAAATGGAGAACAAAACCATAGTATGATGCTATGAAATATAATTATTTTAATTCTAATGTAATTTTACTTGTGTCAGTGTTCTAGTAACAGAGTTAAAGGTTATTATATGCAAACATGTCCTAGAACATATAAAAATGTGTCAAATTTTATTTTAATTATACTACTAATTCTAATTTAACTTGCATTGTTTCTAGAATTAATACTAGTGAATAATAACTTAGCAATTATTTAGGAAACGATACTCTCTTTTTGAAATCAAATTGAATTAGAACAAAACCACAATATCACAGAATAATATGTCTGACATGTGGTTTGCCTTCAGGAGATATTGAGTTTTTAGATTTTACCAAGTCCCTTGGAAGCTTTATGGTTCTTACGATGCCTGGAGTCAATTTTGAACAACTTTGCAACTTACCATAGGGAATGTTAATTCAAATTCAACAAAACACTGAAAGAGGGAGTGCTTTGGGGGCAATTAAGTCTCTCCGAGGACATCAATATGAGATCCCTGATGGTGAGAAGGAAGATGTAAATAAAATATAACTGTAATACTGCAATATGCTAAATAGCATTAAAGATAAAAAAATTAGACGTAAAACACGTAATCCCTACCCATTTCATGGAGACAATTATAACCAGGTCTAAAGACCAAACACAAGCACATGAGAACTAAACAATGACAAAGACTCTATTTAGAAATCCTGTTTACATGTTTGTTCCATAGTTTTTAATTTTTTATGTAATATGTTTTGACTTGGATTAAGTCATCAGTAATGAAAGTAAATTATTTTGTTTTTATTGTCCCAACAATGCCCTTTGTCTGCAATTTATCAATCATTATTTCAGAAGTACTTACTCAGTGCCTACTATGGGCAAGGTGTTATTCTATGTGTGGAGATACAGTATTAAACAAACAAACAAAACCACTCTATGTGTCTACTGTCTTTTATTTGGGCAAGTCTAATTTCTAAGTGATGTACTTCCTATTGCATTGTGCTGGGTGACATACTGTCTGCTTGACTGTCTCTTAGCAATGTAAATATAGACCGATGGATTCAGGTGTTGTCATTCTGACCCATTCATTATTAAGTTTCCCATGGGCTTTGGCTTCATGGTTTTAACAACCATTGATGATCATTGTGTAAAACCTATTAATTCACTGTTGTTGTTATTTGATGTTGACTTGTCCCTTGACTCACGATGACCTTATGCACAACAAATTGAAATGCTAATAGGTCCCGCACCATCCACCTGATCTGTTGTGGATTGGACACTTGTGATCCATAGAGTTTTCGTTGGCTGATTTTTAAAAGTATATCACTAGGCCTTTATTTCTAGTCTGTATTAATCTGGAAGCTCTGCAGAAATTTGCTCAACATCATAGCACTATGCAAGCCTCCACTGACAGATATGTGGTGGCTACACATGCACGAGGTGCATTGGCCAGTAACTGAGCCTGTGTCTCCACATGAAAGGCAAGAATTCTAGCACAGCACCACTGACACCTCACATGCATTCATTAGGTATTAGAAAATGTTCTGATTCTTTTATTATTTCTGCATTTTACAGAATTCTACTGAAAAGAAAAACTTTTTTTTATGAATTATTTTTTTTCCATGAAAAGAAGTTTGTTCAGGAAAGATAGATGAGATGCTTGATTCTTAACCTATATGCACTGTTTCCCGAAAGATAAGTCAGGGCACCAAAGATAAAGTTGTTTTGTTTTGTTTTGTTTTTAGTATCATTATAAACTCAGCAATTTTAACATAATAGATACATAAACCCTTTGGTCTCTTTGATGGTCAAATTCTTCTATTTTTGTAGTAAGCTTCTCAGACCTTTAAGCAAGACCCTAGAAGCCTTAGCTCTCTTACTTTCTGGTAGAATAGGACTTTTTTGGACACATCTTGTAGAATTTCTGCCCCAAGTCTGGGGTCACCTATTTCTTAAGTGATCCCTGGTTGCTTTTGTGAAAATGGTGTTCGGAACCCATATTCTGGGTGCTAGGAGTGTTCATTGCTACTTGGTTAGCCTTTCAGTGGACAGGACAAAGCTAGGAACTTGATTATTTTTCCTAAGAAATTAATCATAAATTCATACTACTTCAAATTTAAGATTGAAGAAGTACTTTTAAAAAAGTACCCGCTTCCATGGATCTTATATTCTCATGCATGGAAACAGACAATTCAGAAGCCTCTGACCAAAACATTACATTTTACAGAATCATAATTACTCTTCATATTAGAAGTAGAAATAAAATCTAATTCTTAAATGTTTTTATGGTTTTCTCCTACTGCATACTTTAGTCTTCCCAACTCTTCTTATGCAATGTTCTATTTCAGAAATAACACCATCTTCACTTAATATTTTGTGATAGGAACCTATCAATTACACATGCTCACACCATATTTAATTCTTTAAATCCTATAAAAGTAAGTATTTAATTTGGATGTCATTATTGTCTTGGATCCACAATGAACAAGCAAACCTCTCACAAGGATGACAGAGTGTCTGCTGATTATTTTTTAAAAAAAGATTTAATGTCTAGTTTTACAACGATTTATCACAATAATTACCATTACGATTCACTAAGAAGAAGAGGAAGAGGAGACATCTTCTATCATACTCATTGTCCCTCTCTTCTTGAGATATTTAGTCATAATATAAATTATTTTAATGTGGATATTTAATTTAATGAAACGGAAATTTCAACGAATACAAATGTATAAGATTTTAACTGCAAGTAATAAAACTCAACAGAAAATTTTTATTAAAATATGCAAAAAGCCATCTTGAATAATGGTAATGTTGGAAATTGTGACATTTCCTCATGATTAGAAAAACTCAATATATAATAAACTCTGTAATTTTTGTGAGTGTGCCATGAATAAAGAGATATTACATATGGTAGATTTTGCAAGAAAAAGTTTTCAAAGTCACTTTTCTCTTTAAATGGTTGACATGTTGCCATATATCAGTTGTCCATAGTCAAAACCATAGAGAAATATTTTCAAATGTGTAAAATATTGTAATGAAATGAACATTCTATATTAAATATTTGTATTTGTTAGGCATAGTGTGGGGAATGGAACCAACGTCATGGAACACTTTATGTACAAACTATCGAATGGGAAACTAATTTGCTTTGTAAATGTTCACCTAATGCACAATTAAAAAAAAAAAAAAAGAAACAAAAAAATAAGAACAAAAAGAAACTTGATTCAGGAAATATTATAAATCATGTACATGCCTGATAAAGGAAAGTGATAAAATAACTGATAACTGATAAAATTATATTTGATATTCAAATACTTACAAGAATGATTCATTATTAAAAAAAATGTATTTGTGGGAGTTGAGAAAACAACTAGATTAAAATCATAGTTTTCTGCACACCAAAATTTTGTCTATGTTGCAGAGACTACTGTATTATCCTTGGAGGAGGGAAAAATGATTAAAATTCAGGATGGGCCCTCTTGTTAACATGACAGCAAATTAGAAATACCCAAAAGATCTGCACACTAAAAACTTATGGAGTTAAGAGTAAAGATAAAAATTAATTAATGCACTGGGAAAGAGTAAAAAAAGAAAACCAAATATGAAAGTGTGGTATGAACATTCATTAGTTTCAACACTTATGGGAACAGAGAGATTATTTACTTTAAGCAGAACAGTAAGGCCTACTCCTAAGGAGGCAGGAGTAAGATGTACTAATTTAATGTTTAAGACACAAAGACATCAATGACCAGAGACACAGCCTCTCCAATCCAAATTCCCGCAGATAAGTACTATCTGAACCAACTATGGTTAGATATTTTTGCCTTTTATCACATTATTTATTTCTTTATGTATCTGTTTGAAGATTAACACTCATAATACAGCAGAGATAGGTGGGAGCAATAGAAAAATTTAACAATAGTTTGTTTTAGTAATAATAACTCTATAATATTTTTTAATAATAATACTTAGTAACAATTATTCCTTTATGATTTAATTTTAAAAATTAAGGATGTTCTTTGTACCAGGCCATATTCTAACCATTTATATCCTCTTGTCATTGTCACGTTAATCCTATGCAATAAGAACTAAGAAAATCTTCACTGTATAGATAAAGAAAATGAATCTGAATAGTTGAATAATTTGCTCAAAACAATACAACTAGTAAGTAACCAAGTTGGAATTTGATTCTAGGTCTGACTTACAGAAAGAACAGAAGAGCAAGAGACAGAAGGGAGAAAGAGGTTTGGTGGTAGTACAAACATCATGTACTCCATCAAAAATACTACATGTGGATAGATCCCATTTTCTTCAAATATGAATAAACAAATTCACAAAAAAGAGAAACTTCTATAAATATTTCTTCTGGACATAGGAATAAAAATATTACCCAGAAGCTATAAATAAATTTCAATACTTCTAATGTGTCTCAGGTAACATAAGAAGTTTTAGAAATTAGCTTCTTGTGTCCCAACTTCTTCAAATTCAATCAAAGAAATGATCTTTATAGTCTTAGAGGAAGAACAAACTTATTTAAAATTATGCTGAATTACGCTGAACTTAACAGCAAAAATAACAAAGAAAAACACAATATAGACACCCAGAAATCTAATAAAAATTTAATTCTACATTTGAAGCGGTAAAGCAGAAATGCTACTAGTAAAATTGATTAAGTCATTTCAAAAGCTATCAAATATAGGAGAGAGAAAAATAAGCATAAAAATAATAGGAGAAAAGGCAATAGATTGAGATAAGGAAGACTGGACTAAATGATCCAATCTGTGAAAACTAGTGTTTCTGAAGAAGAAAATCAGAATAATATTAAGACATAATTGAATAAAAGACAAAATTGAAGAAAATTTTCATGATGTCAAAATTTTTCTTAAATTTCAAATTAATTTCAATTGGTACAATAAATCAAGTTCTTATTTAGACATAGTCAATAACAGTTCAGACTTTAGGTACAAAGAAAATAATTCCACATGCATCCAAAGGAAAATGATACATTATATGTTGTAGTTAAATTCCATTGAGTTGATTCCAACTCATAGTGACCCTACGTATAACAGAATGAAATGTTGCTCGGTCCTGTGTCATCATCACAATAGTTGTTGTTGTTAGGTGTTATCGAATTGGTTCAAACTCATAGCGATGCTATGCACTACAGTAAGAAACTCTGATCTGTCCTGTGCCATCCCCACAACTGTTGTTATGTTTGAGTCCGTTGTTGCAGCCACTGTGTCAATCCATCTCCTCAAGTGTCTTCTTCCTCTTTTTCGCTGACCCTCTACTTTACCAAGCATGATGTCCTTCTTCAGAGACTGGTCCCTCATGATAACATGTCCAAAGTACATGAGACAAAGTCTTGCCTCCCTTACTCCTAAGGAGAATTCTGGCTGTACTTCTTCCAAGACAGATTTGTTCATTCTTCTGGTAGTCCATGATATATTCAGAATTCTTTGCCAACATCATAATCCAAAGGCATCAATTCTCACAATAGTAGGTATGTTTAAGTCCACGCAGCCACTGTGTCAAGTCATCTTTGTTGCTTTACTTTTATTGTGTGTTTTCATTAGCTGGGAGAATCTTACATAGTTTTTTAAAAAAAAATTCTTATATTTTTATCAAGCTTGATTATAAACTTTTTTTGCTTTCTATGTTTAAATCAAAAGGAGTTTCCATGACTAGTAGGTTTCTTGGGAATTAAAGGGAATGGGTCAAGATAACACCCTCTTCTGTTACTATGAAGGACTCAAAAACTAACCTCTTTGTAGTCACTTTTCTGACTTTAAGAGTGAAGTCAAGTTCTAGATGGCCTTTTGGTTCTAGTACTATAGTTCCTAGATCAGTAGTAGATTTTGCACTACAAGGTTGTACTTTCTAATTAATACTTTGTATTTTTCTCTTAAAATACTTCTAGAGATTGGTCTCCTCAGAACCACTAACCAATCCTCGTCCCCTCAATGTCTAGGACTATATCCCCTCTGGTGGGGCAGTGGTTAAGAGTTACAGCTGCTAATCAAAAGGTCAGCAGGTCGAATCCACAAGCTGCTCCTTGGAAACCCTGTGGGGCAGTTCTACTCTGTCCTATAGATTCACTATGAGTTGGAACCGACTTGACAGCACATAACAACAACAATAATATTGTCCCTATTCCTTAGTTTCCCTCCGTACTCTATTTGGATTCTTCTCTTAGCAAATTTCCCTTGAGAAATTTCCCTTAGCAAATTTCCCGTGAGAGTCTTTCCTTCAAAACCAGAGAATTTACTAAAATTTTCTGAGATCATTGTGGACTTCAATGATGTGGAAAAAAATGAATATTTACCTCCTTTCTCTCACTACATATGCAAAATCAGTAATCAATTTCAGAAATGTAGCTTTTAACATAAAAAGTCAATACTAAATCTTTCAGAAAAAAGCAAAGGAGAGCATCTGCACGATTTGAGGAATAAAAGATTTGTTTGAAGAGTACACAAAATTACCTGAAAAGAAAAGAAAATTCAATTACCTGTACTACACTGAAATTAAGAGCTTGGTCTCGTTAAAGACAGATGAAGACAGTGAAAATTCAATACAAAAAGTAGAAGACTTTTGTAATCCGTATACCTGAAAAAAGACATTTACCATTCCACAAAGTAATAAAAATGGAAGATAGTCTCATAGAAGAAGAGAATATTCATATGGTCAGTAAATATAAAAATTGCTTAACTTCTTAGTCATCCCAAAAATGTGAATTAAAACTGTGACGCAATACATTTTCAAATCCAGAAGATGGCTAAAACGAAAGACATTTATTTTATTCTAAGAGTTGGCTAGGATGTGGAGCAACTTGAACTCTCATACACTTCTAGTGGAAAAGTAAGTTGTTATAATCATAGTTAAAACTTCTCTGGATATATGAAAGAAAGCTGGGCTGCACAGCCAGCAATTCTGCTCCTAAGTATATGTCCTACAAAAATCCATTTATTTGTTCACAAAAAAGATTTGTACAAGAATTTTCATAGCAATATTATTCCTAAGAGTTTAAAACTGGAAATATGTAAATACCCATTAGTAGTAAAATGGATAAATATATTTTGGTATATGTCATGGATTGAATAGTGTCCCCCCAAAATATGTATCAACTTGGCCTGGCCATGATTCCCAGGATTGTGTGGTTGTCCTCCATTTTGTGACCTGGTGTAATTTTCCTATGTGTTGTAAATCCTAATCTCTGCCTGTGGTTAATGAGGCAAGATTAAGTTATGTTAAAGAAGATTAGGGTGGGATGCAACACCCTTACTCAGGTCACAGCCCTGGTTTAATGTAAGAGGAGTTTCCCTGTGGTGTGGCTTGCATCACCTTTTATCTTAAAAGAGACAAAAGGAGAGAGAAGCAAGCAGAAAGATAGGGACCTCCTACCACCAAGAAAAAAGAGTTGGGAGCAGAGTGCACCCTTTGAACCTGGGGCTCCTATGCTGAGAAACTCCTAGACTCAGAGGAAGATTGATGACAAGGACCTTCCCCCGGAGCCAACAGAAAGAGAAAGACTTTCCTTGGAGCTGGCACCCTGAATTTGGACTTCTAGCCTCCTAAACTGTGAGGGAATAAATTTCTCTTTGTTAAAGCCATGCCCTTGTGTTATTTATGTTATAGCAGCACTAGATAACTAAGATAGTATATAAACATAATAGCATACTTTATAACAATAAATCAGTTTGACTATATGTGATGATGTGGAAGAATATCATAAGCAAAATTTTGGATAAAGAAGCCAGACTCAAGGGTACATGATATATGATCCCTTTACATAAAATTTAAAAACAATAAAAATAATCTGTGATGTTAGAAGTTAAGACGAAGTTTGCCCTTGTGAGTGTAGAAATAGTGACTGGGCAGAGCAATGCTATTCTATTTCTTGATCTTGGCATTAATTTCTCACATTGGTTAACTTTGTGAAAATACAGCTATCTGTTTATTGATAATCTATGCCCTTTTCTTTATGCTATGGTTCAATAAAAAGTTTACTTAAAAAATACAAATATAAAGTGATGTTAGCAAATTGGTAGGGTAGGAAGCTCTGAACTCCCATCCCCCAAAAGAATATCTAAAAATAAGAATATCTAAAAACAACTGCTAGAATTAACTTTTTCAGATCTCTGAAAAATAAAGTTTTATAGCAACAAATAAAAACCAATAAAAAGCAATCAGTAAAAAGACAACATAAACAACAATAAAAAATGATAGGAAAGCTTTGTGGTATCTTTACTTGGCCTCGTCCCAAAGCTTTTGTGGTTCAATGATGGTCTTGAAAATGGCAGCCTGAACTCCTAGTGTGGAACACTGGCCCCAGCTTTGGAGGTAAAAGAGGAAATCTTATCCACAACATACTGTGTTTGTCTGTTCTAACCTGTCTTGTGGCTATCTGAAGGAGTAACACAAGCACTCAGTTCTTTTTCACCAAACACAGAACTCATCAGCTGAAAAAGCAGTGGGCAATGCTTGAAAACATTATAAGGTGAACAAAATATCCTCAGACACCAAGGACAATAGATTATTGTTGAAACATACCATAGATCACCAAAGACCTGGGAAGAAAAACTAGGAAGATTTTCTTTGTGAAATTAGGGCATTCAAAAACATCCCTGGGCAAAAGTCCTGGAAGCTCCATAGATACATCCAAACTCCCTGAGGGACTGAATTGCTGGATGGAGGGCTGTGGGGACCATGCTGTAGGGGAACATCTATCTCAGTTGGCATAACACAGTTTATAAAGACAATGTTGTACATTCTACCTTGGTGAGTAGCATCTGGGGTCTTAAAAGCCTGTGAGCAGCCATCTAAGATACTCCACTGGTTTCACCCCTTTGGAAGCAAGGGAGAATGAAGAGAACAGGATACAAGGAAAAGATTAGTCCAAAGGACTAATGGACCATGGCTACCAAGGCCTCCACCAGACTGATTCCAGTACAGCTAGATGGTGCCCGGCTACCACCACTGACTGCTCTGACTGGGATCACAACAGAGGGTCCTGGACAGAGCTGGAGAAGGTAGAACAAAATTCTAACACACACACAAAAAAAGACCAGATTTACTGGCCTGACAGAGACTGGAGAAACTCCAAAAGTATGGCCCCCAGACACCCTTTTAGCTCAGTGGTGAACTCACTCCTGAGGTTCACCATTCAGCTGAGGATTGGATAGCCCCATAAAACAAAATGGGACTAATGAGGCACAGCAGTCCAGGGACAAGGACTAGAAGGCAAGAGGGGACAGTAAAGCTGGTGACAGGGAACACAAGGTTGAGAAAGAACAGTGTTGACATGTCATGGGGTTGTTAACCATTGTCATAGGGCAATATGTGTACTGTTTAATAAGAAACTATTCTGTTCTGTAAACCTTCATCTAAAGTACAAGAAAAAAATTATCTATGTGAGATCAAATTGACAACAACAACTCAAAAGGTGTGGGGGGAAGCCTAGGGAGCAGTGAGTTGAAGATACTGGTGATGGAATAATTTGGAAAAGGATAGTGAGAATAGCAGCACAACTGGAAGAAAGTAATCGATATCACTGAATTGTACTTGTAGAAATTTTTGAAATGCTTTATCTTTGGCTGTGTATATTTTCACCAAAAAAGAAAAAAGGTCCTCCAAGTTGAGGAGGGAGAGTGTTGACATGTTGTGGGGTTGTTAACCAATGTCTTAAAACAATATGCATACTGACTGTGTAATGAGAAACTATTTGTTCTGTAAACCTTCACCTAAGGTCAATTAAAAAAAAATTAAAAAAAAAAAAAAAAAACCATCCTTATACGTAAAAGAACTTAGAAAATAATGCATGTAACCAGGGCAAGATGCACCCTTAAGAAAGGCTTGAGAAGACCTTAAGCTTTCACTTTGGTCTGACTTTAGGCTCAATCAAGCCTGGCTAAGTGTTGAAGGAAGATCCCAGCACAGAGGCAATCTTCACAGACTTGGAGAGGTGTATTTTTGTTTGTTTGTTAGTTTTTAGCTGCTGACATTCAAGGAAATCTCTGTCAGCACACTAGCTGAACACAAGATAAGGAGCAAAGATTTCAGTGACAACACATAACCAAAAATACAGTCCCTGCAAATATAGTTGGGAAATATTAGTAAACTAACAGACTACTAAAGCTTTCAACAACAACAAAAATAATAAAATAAAGTAATACAAAAAACAGAAAACCCTGAAGAGAGGGAAAAATTATATTCCCAGAGTTAACACATTATGATAGTCAAATGTCCAATTTTTAATAAAACATCACAAGACATATAAAGAAATTGGAAGTATGACCCATTCAAAGGAACATAATAAACTGACAGAAATTACAGGAGAAATTAGAAAATACTTAGAGGTGAATGAAAATGAAAACTACATACCAAAAGTTGTGAATGCAATGAATGTGGTGCTTAAAGGGAAATTTCTAGCTATAAATACCTATATTAAAAGAGAATAAAGATCTCAAATCAATAACCTAATTTTACACCTCAGAGGACTAAGCAAAGAAGAGGAAATTAAACACAAAGCTAGCAGAAGGAAAGAAATAATGAAGAACAGAGTGAAGATGGATGAAATAGAATAGAAAACAAAAGAGAGAATCAACGAAAATATATGATGATTCTTTGAAAAGATCAGTAAAACTCACAAAGATAAAAAGAGAGAAGATGCAAATAACTAAAATCAGAAATGAAAGTGGAGACATTACTATCAACTTTACAGAAATCAAAGGGGTTATAAGAAAATATTATGAACGTTTATACACCAACAAATTAAATAACTTAGAAAAAATGGAAAAATTTCTAGAAACACAAAAAATACTTAAACCAACTCAAAAAGAAATAGAAAATCTCAACAGACAACAAGGAAAGACATTGATTCAGTAGTCAAAAATCTCCCCAAAATGAAAAATGCATGACCAAATGTCTTCACTGGTGATTTCTACCAAACATTTAAAGAAGAATTAACACCTTCCTTCTTAAACTCTCCCAAAAAATGGAAGAAGAGAGAATCTTCCTCATATTCTATGAGGCCAGTATTCCCTGATACTAAAGCCAAACAAAGACACTATAAGAAAATTACAATTCTTTATGAATATGAATGTGAAAATCCTTAACAAAACACTAGGGAAACAAATCCAACAACATGACCAAGTGATATTTATTACAGGAATGCAAGGGTGGTTCAATATAAGAAAATCAATTAATGTAATGTGCCACAATAATAGAATGAAGGGGGAAAAACACATAAGCATCTCAATTTGGCAAAACCAAACACCTTTTCATGATTAAGACACTCAGTAAACTAGGAATAAAAGAGACATACCTCACCATGATAAAGGACATTTATGAAAAACCCATGGTGAATATCATATTCAGTAGTGAAAGATTGAAACTTTCCTCTTATGATCAGGAACAAGAGCTGTTCCAGATCTTTACCACTGCTATTCAGCATTGTACTGAAAGTCCTAGCCAGAGTAATTAGGCAATAAAAAGAAACAAAAGGATTAAAATTGGAAAGTAAGAAATAAAACTATTCACAGATGATGCCATCGTATATGTGGGAAATTCAAAAGAATCCATAAAATTGCTAGAGCGATTAAACGAATTAAGCAAATTTCACATTATAAGATCAACACATAAAAATCACTGTTTCTATACAACAACAATGAACAATTTAAAAAGGAAATTAAAACAGCAGTTCTTCTTTACAATAGCATCTACAAGAATAAAACACCTGGAATAAAATTAATCAAGGAGATGAAATACTCATATGCTAAAAATTATAAAACATTACTACGTGAAATTCTATATTCATAGATTGGAGGACATAATATTTTTAAGATGTCAATACCACATAAAGCAAATTACCAATTCAATGGAATTCTAATAAACTCAACAACAGTTTTTGGCAGAAATGGAAAAGCCAATCATCAAATTCATATGGAATTTCAAGATATCTAGAATAACCAAAACATTCTTGGAAAAGAGGAAGAAAATTGGAGGACCAACACTTCCTGATTTCAAAACATACTATAAAGCTACAGTAATCAAAGCAATGTGATATTGACATAAGCATAAACATACAGATCAATCAAATAGAACCAAGAATCCAGAAATAAACTCATACATCTACGATCAATTGATTTTCAAACAAGGTTGTCAAATTCATTCAATGGGGGAAAGAATAGCCTCTTCATGAAACGGTGATGGGACAACTTAATTTCCACATGCAAAAAGAATGAAATTGGAACTCTACCTCACACCACATTCATAAATTAACTCAAAATGGATCAACAACCCAAATATAAGAGCCAAAACCATAAAACTTTTAGAAGAAAACATGACAGTAAATATTCAGGGCCTTGTAATTGTCAATGGATTCTTACTTATGACACCAAAACACAAGCAACAAAAGGAAAAATAGATAAATGGGACTTCATCAAAAAACAAAAAAACAAATTTTGTGCATCAAAAGATTTTAACAAGAAAATGGAAAGTCAACCTACAAAATGAGAGAAAAAATTTGGGAACCATATACCTGACAAGAGTTTAACAGCCAGGTGGGGTCAAGATGGCAGAGTAGTCAGATGCTTCTTGTGGTCCCTCTTACAACAAAGACCTGAAAAAACAAGTGAATCAATTGCATATGACAATCTAGGAGCCCTGAACATCAAAGGCAAAATTGAGGAATTGGACTGAGTGGTGGGGGGAGGGAGAAACAGTTCAGAAGAAGTGAGGAGTTGCCAGACCTGACCCAGCAGGAGCCAGAGCCCTTCAGGCCGGATCAGCTCCTATGTAGGGTGAGGCAACCAGTGGTACTTGGGAGGTGTGTTTTCCACACTGGGAGAGGCCCAGCATCAGAGAGCCTGCTCAGCCATCCAGAACCAGTGAAAAGCAGCATTCAAGCCGCTAAAGATAAGTACTTTCGTCTGGCCTACTGCAGGGATAAAAAACACCACATTTGGGAAAACCGTCTCTCTCATTTACCTCCCCCCTCCACGCTCTGCACTGGGTCCCAGGCCAGCTTCAGCGATTGCCAAGTCCCCTGGGCCATAAGTAGGACCCATCACGTGCCCTGAACCATTCTCCTGGCCTTGGAGAGGGAACAAATTAACAAACAGGGAAAAAATAAGCTGCTGGCTCCCCTAAGCCAGGAACTCAGGGTTGGCACAGCTCCTTTGCCTAGGCACAGGCATAAGGGGTCCACGGACTTTGAATACCTTTTACCTCTGCATAGACTTGTGTGGGCCCATTTCAACAGCATAAGCCCTCATTAGCACAGTTCAACAGGGTATATACCTGAAGTCTAATTTCAACTGTTTCAGCTGTGAAGTGGCAGGTTTCTGACATCTGACACTGCTCTGCCTGTTAAGCAGGGTCTTCACCACGTATCTGTCCGTTTGTCTTACTGTGGTAGATTGCCTGTTGCTGTGATATTGGAAGCTTTGCCACCAGTATTCAAATACCAGCAGGGTCACCCTTGCTGAACAGGTTTCAGCTGAGCTTCCAACTCAGCCAGGCTAGGAAGAAGTACCTGCAGTCAACTTCTGAAAAAATTGGCCGTGAAAATCTTATGAATAGCAACAGAAAATTGTCTGATATAGTGCTGGAAGATGAGCTGCTCAGGTTGGAAGGCACTCACAATATGACTCGGTAAGAGCTGCCTCCTCAAAATAGAGTCAACCTTAATGAGGTGAATGGAGTCAAGCTTTTGTGACCTTCATTTGCTGATATGGCATGCCTCAAAATGAGAAGAAACAGTTGCAAATATCCATTAATAATCAGAACGTGGAATGTACAAAGTATGACTCTAGGAAAATTGGCAGTCAATAATGAAATGGAACAAAAAACATTGATACCCTAGACATTAGTGAGCTGAAATGGACTGGTATTAGTCATTTTGAATCGGACAATTATATGGCCTGCTATGCTAGGAATGACAAATTGAAGCGGAATAGCGTCTTATTTATCATCAAAAACAACATTTCAAGATCTATGCTGAAGTACAACACTGTCAGTGATAGGATAAGATCCATAAGCCCACAAGGAAGACCAGTTAATATGACTTATTCAAATTTACGTGCCAACTACTAATGCCAAAGATGAAGAAATTGAAGATTTTTACCAATTTCTGAGGTCTGAAATTGATCAAACACGCAATCAAGATGCGTTGATAATTGCTGGCGATTAGACTGGTTGCACAACATCATGAATGTATTTAATGCTGCAAAATTGTACACTTAAAAATGGTTAAAATGTCAAATTTTGTCCTATACATATTTTACCACAATTTTTTTAAAGTTTATAAAAAAGGAATTATGCAGCTCCTTAGTGCGCCTACTCTTACCAATAAGAAAACCATGAATTGTCAACACTCCCCCAAACATGCAAATAATAACCAGATAGCTGTTTATAGTTATAAGTGTGGCCATCTGTTAAAATCAAAGAACTTGTAACTTTTCTGTGGTGGAGGCAAGCTATGCTGCTGCTGTCATCTTGAGTAACTTGAAACTATGTAATTATTTTTCTTTTTATTTTGAAAATACCCTTCTGAACGTATGCAGAAACCACTCTTGGGAAATGTTTATTTGTAGGGGTCACATCTTCATTGCTTTGGGCCAAAATCTATTGCACTTTTGGTATTATTTAATAAGAGTATTGCTTTTCTGTTGAGAAAGGTTGGACACTGCTAATTAAATGGAATTAGACTCAATGTTACCCCCTGTGTCTGCTGTCAAAATCCATTCTCTGTCCTATGAAAAGCCTCATGAAGTGGCAGCTAGTCTTCACTAACTTATTTCGTTCAATTAAAATTAAATTACACAATTGAACTTTTTTCTTGTCTTTTCTATATACCATTTTAGTTAATTGCTTAGTTAAAACTTGAAGCCTGACATTTGTTTCTTTCTCTTTAGGAAAAAAGAAAAAGAAGAAGAAAAAAAAACAGACTCTTCAACTGCTACTTTCTAATTCAGGTATTTAGTAGGTAGCTCTGGAAATAATCTTCTATTACCAAAAAAGGAATGGTTTATACCTTTTCTCATGAAAATATATTTAGATAAGTTATCAGACTGTTACTTATTAAGTTCAATGTCAGATTCCAATTTATGGAAAAGTGTATGTCATGCAACCATATTCACAAAATATCTTTAGCTTTCATTACACACACACACACACGTGCACACAAGATTTTCCTGGAAACACTATCTTGATTTTCCAGTAACCATTCTGCATATGTAAATAGATAGTGACTGCACCTACTGGTACAGAAGTACAATATTTAGTACTTTTGCTCCAAAAATCAAGTCTCCTGTAATATAATGACTACCATTTTATAGTGGTTACTATTTCAGCACTGCCACATAGTTATTCATACATCAAATTATTTCACATTCACAATATCCAATTAAATACGTATTGTAGTTATCCTCATTTTATACGTGAGAAGACTGAGGCAGAGGGTAGTTAAATTACTTGTCCAGTGTCGTGCAGCTAGTAAATGGTCCAGCTGGGATTACCATACTGGTAATTTATTTTTAGGAATCACACTCTTAACTGTATTGTATTGCTTCCAAGAATGCTCACACAGCCCAACAAGTAACTCACCACTTGGAATGACCGACTGTATTTTTTCTATCCATTCTTTCTTTCCTTCATTCATTAAATATCTATTCACTAAGATTCTACAATGCATGTTCAAGTGTGGTAGGTACTATGTGAGTTGCCAATGAGTTATTAGTGAGTAAAGAGGTATAGTTCTTGCCCTCATGGAACTTAGAGAAAATAAACAGGTAAAAATAAGTGAATAAATATATAATTAAAGAAAAAGGCAGTTAGTATTCATATAATCACAGACAGCTCTCACTTTGCATGGTTCCAGAATGCAGTTAAATAATGTAGTTAACCAAAGCCAGTTGTTCAATAACATGGTTCAAATTTCAGTTGCCACATTATACTAACTGTGAGTATTGCATAAAGCACAATGTTGGCTACTGGCTCTTCAGTCCACAAACCAATGTACAAATAACATGCACATCATAGTGACCGATCATGTCACGTTTTTCAAAGTCAGTGATTGATCACTACTCATCTGTTATTCAGTTCATGTACTAGGGGCGTAGCGAGAGGGTAGGCAGAAGGGGGCACTTGCTCCTGGGTGCAAGTCCAAGGGGGGCACCAGACGAGGCGTAGAGTAACATTCCAAGGTGCCACAAATAGGAAAGGTACCTAACTGAGGCAGCCATACAAGAGGTGGGAAGGAGTTTCTGCTGACGTGCCACTGCTATCAATGTCTATTTATCTTAAAATTGAGGGGGGAGCAATGTAGAGATTGCCCCTGGGAGCTTGTTGCCCTCACTGCACCTCTGTCATGTACCTACAGTACTGTAAAGTTTGCAACTGTGTTGCTTCCTTGTCTCCTAGTGACACATGACATTTTTAAAAAAATGAATAACCCAAAGAGAGAATTGGTCAACAAAGATGAAAATGGAGCAAAGAAACAAAATGTGATAATGCTGACAGTGAAATTCAAGTTGAACATAAATAGAGTTATAGGAGAAATACCTGACTATACAGGCGAGAGTTGCCATTTGAGACTCTACATACATAACCAGAGTAACAGTGAAGGTGAATTTATAGTCATAAATGAGAAAAATAAGTTTTAACAGAAAAGATTAAGATGTCCTAGAGTTAGTGAGGGAAACCCTGGTGGCACAGTGGTTAAGTGCTACAACTGCTAACTAAAACGTTGGCAGTTTGAATCCACAAGGGGCTCCTTGGAAGCTCTATGGGGCAGTTCTACTCTGTCCTACAGGGTCACTGTGAGTTGGAATTGACTAGACAGCAACGGGTGGTAGTACCAGTAGAGTGAGTGATATGAGGAACAAACTTCACATTAAAGGAAATCTCAAAGATCTTTCACGACATTGAAAGCACATAGGATAAAATGTTGGAATCTGATTCAAACTTAAAAGGAATATGACAATTTTGCCAAGGTGCTTGCTCTGTATCATAAGTTATATGTCAAGAAGAAGGCAAGCACTGTTCAAACTAGTCTTGATAACTTTTTTTTTACAAAGAATATACTAATTTTCAATGTTTCTAACATTTTAAATTACAGTGTACTAAATAATTAGTTATACTATTTTTTTCATATCTCTGCACACTCATAACTGACAGTAGAGAGTTTTTAATGTTTTGACAAAAATGTTTAAAGGTTATGGAATAATTTTAACTTTCCTCATTGACTATTAAAATTGCTTTGCAGGATCTCAGCTCACATTATCATTTTCAGAGTCTCATGGTACTGTGCAAAGCAAAAATTGCCTGTACAGAATACCGAAAAAAAAAGTCAACAATTTCTACCCTCCAACCAATCTTTTTTTACCCTATTATTGCTCTCCTGGGAAAACAATTAAAATAATATTTCTATATCTCTTTTACTGGATTATCAATTTTAGAACTTATGGTTTCCTGCTAAATAAACGAGTATTTTGCTTATGTTCACTGTTTGTCTCCTACCTTATCCCAATATAGTTATACCACCATTTTTTAGTTTCATTATTAATTACCTTTGCATCCATAAATAATGTAGCCCCACGTTTATTTCTTCTTTCCTAAAGTATGGATAATAGCTTTTGACTCTGCATAGTGAAAAATAAGATATGAGGTGCTATCTATCTTTTTGGCTCCCCCTTAACTGCCAACTCCAAAATTCTGATGTTTGTACTTTTATATCATCAAGATTAAAGTTATACTGAATCATAACTGATTTTTCTCAAATATGACTAAATACTGTTTTGAAAAGTTGACGTAATACATCGTTTACATTATCATGACTATATGACTATTATTTGGTTGAACCATATGAAACTATATATATATATATATATTTGCCCTGTGAAAATGGAAATTTTATATGACTCAACCTAATATTTACTGCAAGGAGCCCTAGTGGGACAATATTTAAGCACTCAGCTGCTAACCAAAATGTGATGGTTTAAACATCCAGCAGCTCCAAGGGAGAAAGACCTGGTGATCTGCTTTCATAAAGATTACAGCCTAGAAAACTCTACGCGGCAGTTCTACTCTGTCACATGTGGTTACTATGAGTCCGGCACCGAAAATACTTAACGCAATGCCAAATTGTGGACTGTGTTGTGATATGTGTACATATTGAACTGAAGAGGAGATGCTTTACTAATATTCTAAACATAGATTAGTTAAGGGTCAATATTGCCATATAAAACCCAAAACCAAACTCATTGCTGTCGAGTAGATTCTGACGCATAGTGAACCTGTGGGACAGAATAGAACTGCTCCATAGGGTTCCTAAGGAGTGGCTAGTGGATTTGAACTGTCAACCTTTTGGTTAGCAGCCCAGCTCTTAATCACTACACCACCAGTTTGTCTCTCTGTTTCCAGCTACGTACCTCACTCTTGTTCCTTGTGAGAATCCTGAAGAGAGAGCAAATTTTTCTTTCCAATAGTTCCTTCAACATTTACTCTAGGTTGTGGCTACCTCAGTCCTTTTCCCTCAGTTACTAGTCTTCTATCTGCTCTCTGCCTTCTATAATTGTTTTTGGAAAAATCTATGATTGGATAATTGATCCTTCTCAATTTCTTTCTCTTAAAATTTTACGTATTTTCCAATAAATTTCTGGAATCTAAAAGGCATCTCTATCTGTTCAGGTCTTATGAGAAGCAGACATCAAAAAAGATTAAAGGTACAAGAGACATATTGGGGAAAATACCTATGGAAGATAAAGGGGTGGAGTTCGCAGGAGTAGGCAGGAAATACCTTGAGACCACAATGCAGGTCTGACATCTTTAAAAAGAGAAAGGAAAAGGAGTATTGGGTAGGAAGACCCTCACTGCGGCACAGCTCTGAGAAAAAAAACTATCAATCCCGCTGACTGGGGAATCCTAGAGCAAAGATTGCTCATTAAAGGTGTTCTGCATTGGGTGGAGAGGGCCTGACTCTAGTACCCCTACTGCATGCTCAGATATGAGCCTATAAAAATGGCTGGGAGAGCATGACCTTAGCATAAATCCTGTGGTAAATTCCAAAGGTGCAGATGTGGCCGCTAGAAGCTGTCAGCAAAGCTACACTCTTCATAGCTATTTTTCTCCTTTGAAGGAAGGTCTGAGCCGTGAACCTCCATGGCTACTACACTATCTAAGGAGGAAGAGCACAAATCCACGTGGCCACTCTAATCTTGGAACAGACAACATGCATTTTGAGATCTTAGTTACCTTATCATGTACTGCTTTTTACGTTGTTCATAAAATTGTCTTATACTGTTACCTCTGTTATTGTTCCATTGTTAATTTGTGTATGCCCTATCATGTCTTCCCAAATTGACTATAATTGTCCTGATTGCTGGGACAATATCCTACACTGTCTCAAACCTTCCATGGCATCAAGCAAGTATGGTTGACACTGTTGTACTGTCTTTCCAGTCTACGCCTTACCGTCTCTGACAACTGCCTGTGTAATTTTTATTTAAATCTCAGTCATGTCACTCTTGTACATTTAACATAGTTGTATTTTGACTTCTAAAATATGTCAGTCTTAAAATTCAATGATTTACACATTGAGAAGACTTTGGCGACTACAACAGCTTTTTTTGTTGTTGTTGTTAATCAAATAACTGCTTCTTGACTGTTAAAGATGGATTTTTGTTATTTCTGTTTCTACTAAAACATTTCCCTTTGTTGCTGTTGGAATTGCTTTATCTATACAATAAATTTTGTGTTGAACACTTACAAATAGGATCCAGGAATCATTGTCCTATAGTTGGGATATCAAGATGATAATGGACAGTTCTTGACGGGTCCACCTAGTCTGGCCAGAAGAAAGGCTCAAAAATTACATAAAAATAAAAAATAGTGTATTTCATAAAGTTGTTTAATTTAAAATGTATACATAGTGCATACACATTAGTCTTGCATGAAACATAGATATAAAATGTGATTGTCAAGGAAGTATGAAGAAACCAAAACATGTTTGTAGCTCTCAGTTACAATAATACTTCACACACACATGCACACAATTAAGAAAATACCTGAAATGTGAATCTTGAGTTTGTTTCTACCTTAGACATAAGTAAATAGAATTACTTAGAAATATTATTGGAAGAAAGATTTGGCAATCTACTTCCAAAAATCAGCCAATGAAAACTCTATGGATCACAATGGTCCTAGGCAGTATTTTGTTCCATTGTTCATAGGGCGACTCAATGGCAGTTCATAACAACAACAACAGAAACATTGTTAGACACAGGACTTACTAATTTGACATTTTATAGCAAGCAGTATAGATAAATGCTTATATTTCATGTAGATATTATAGTTATACATTTTTAATTTTAAAACTTGTAATAGTTTAGTATGTATGCTACCAAAGTGAACACAAAAAGTTGTAATATGTCACAGGCATACCTTATTTTATTGTGCTTTGCTTTATTGCTCTTCACAGATACCGCATTTTTGACGAATTGAAGGTTTGTGTCAATCCTGCATGGAGCAAGTCTATGGGCGCCATCTTCCCAATAGCATGTGTTCACTTCGTGTCTTTGTGTCATGTTTTGGTAATTCTCCCAATATTTCAAATTTTTTCATTATTATTAAATTTGTTATAGTAATCTGTGAACAGTGATCTTTGGTATTACTATTGTAATTGTGTTGGGGAGCCATGAACCATGCCCATATAAAATGGCAAACAAAATCAATAAACGTCGTGTGTTTCCTGACTGCTCCACCGACTGGCCGTTCCCAGGTTTCTCTCCCTCTTCTCAGGCCTCTCTATTCCCTGAGACACGACAATATTGAAATTAGACCAATTAATAACCCTACAGTGGCCTCTAAACCTCCAGGTGAAAGGAAGAGTCGCACGTCTCTCACTTTAAATCAAAAACTAGAAATGATTAAGCTTAGTGAGGAGGGCATGTCAAAAGCCAAGATAGGCTGAAAGCTAGGCCTCTTGCATCAAACCATTAGCCAAGTAGTGAATGCAAAGGAAAAATTCTTGAAGGAAATTAAAAATGCTATTCCAGTGAACACACAAATGATAAAAAAGCAGAACAGCCTTGCTGATATGGAAAATATTTTAGTAGTCTGGATAGAAGATCAAAGCAGCCACAACATTCCCTTAAGCCAAAACCTAACCTAGAGCAAGGCCCTAACTCTATTGAATTCTATGAAGGCTGAGAAATGTGAGGAAGCTGCAGAATAAAAGTTTGAAGCTAGCTGAGGTTGGTTCATGAGGTTTAAGAAAAGAAGCCATCTCCATAATATAAAAGAGCAAGGTAAAGCACCAAGTGCTGATACAGAAGTTGCACCAAGTTTTCGAGAAGATTTAGCTAAGATGATTGATGAAAGTGGCTACACTAAACAACAAATTTTCAATGTAAATGAAACAGCCTTATATTGGAAGTAGATGCCATCTGGTGCTTTCCTAGCTAGAGAGGAGAAGTCAATGCCCAGCTTCAAACTTAAAAGAACAGGCTGACTCTCATGTTAGGGGGTAATGCAGCTGGTGACTTTAAGTTGAAGCCAATGCTCCTTTACCATTCTGAAAATACTAGGACCCTTAAGAATTATACTGAATCTACTCTGCCTGTGCTCTATAAATGGAAAAAACAAAGCCTGGGTGACAGTACGTATGTTTACAAAATGGTTTATTATTTTAAGCCCACTGTTGAGACCTACTGCTCAGAAAAAAAGATTCCTTTCAAAATATTACTGCTCATTGACAATGCACCTGGTCACCCAAGAGCTCTGATGGAGATGTACAAGGAGATTAATGTTGTTTTCATGCCTACTGACACAACATCCATTCTGCAGCCCATGGATCAAGGAGTAATTTTGACTTTTAAGTCTTATTTAAGAAACACATTTTCTAAGGCTATAGCTGTCATAGTGATTCCTCTGATGGGTCTGGGCAAAGTAAATTGAAAATCTCCTGGAAAGTATTCATCATTCTAGTTGCCATTAAGAATATTCGTGATTCATGGGAAGAGGTCAAAATATCAACATTAACAGTCGTTTGGAAGAAGTTGATTCCCACCCTCAGGGATGACTCTGAGGGGTTGAAGATTTCAGTGGAGGAAATAACTGCAGATGTGGTTGAAATAGCAGGAGAAATAGAATTAAAAGTGGAGCCTGAAGATGTGACTGAATTCCTGCAAACTCATGATAAAACTTTAACAGATGAGTTTTCTCTTACAGATGAGTAGAAAGTGGTTTTTTGAGATGGAATCTACTCCTGGTGAAAATGTTGTGAACATTGTTGAAAAGACAACAAAGGATTTGAAAAATTACATAAATTTAGTTGATAAAGCAGCAGCAGAGTTTGAGTGGATTGACTCCAATTCCGAAAAAAGGTCTGCTGTAGGTAAAATGCTACCAAACAGCATCGCATGTTACAGAGAAATCTTTCATGAAAAGAAGAGTCAATCAATGTGGCAAACTTCATTGTTGTCTTATTTTGACAAATTGCCACAGCCACCCCAACCTTCAGTGACCACTAACCTCATCTGTCAGTAGCCATCAACATTGAGGCAAGACCCTTCACCAGCTAAAAGATCATGACTTGCTGAAGGCTTGATCATAGTTAGCTTTTTTTTTAAATTGTGCTTTATGTGAAAGTTTACAGCTCAAGTTAGTTTCTGATACAAAAATTTATACACATATTGTTATGTGACCCTTGTTACGATCCCTCTAATGTAACAGCACACTTCCCCTGTCCACCCTGGCTTTCCCGTGTCCCTTCAATCAGCTCCTATCCCTTCCTGCCTTCTCATCCTGCCTCCAGACAGGAGATGACCATTTAGGCTCATATACTTACTTGAAGTAAGAAGTACACTTTTCATGAGTATTATTTTATGTTTTATAGTCCAGTCCACACTTTGAAGAATTGGCTTTGGGAATGGTTTTAGTTCCGGGTTAACAGAGAGTCTGGGAGCCATGTCTTCTGGGGTTCCACTAGTCTCAGTCAGACCATTAATTCTGATCTTTTTACTAGAATTTGAGTTCTGTTCTACACTTTTCTCCTGCTCCGTCAGGACTCTCAATTGTGTTCCCTGTCAGGGAAGTAATTGGTGGTAGCCGAGTACCATTTAGTTCTTCTGGTCTCAGGCTGATGGAGTCTCTGGTTTATGTGAACTTTTTGTTTCTTGGGCTAATATTTTTCTTGTGTCTTTGGTGTTCTTCGTTCTCCTTTGCTCCAGGTGGATTGGGACAAATTGATGCATCTTAGATGGCCGCTTGCAAGCTTTTAAGACCCCAGACACCACTCACCTTAGTAGGATGCAGAACACTTTCTTAATAAACTTTGTTATGCCAATTGATGTCCCCTGAAACCATGGTCCCCAGACCCCAGCCCCTGCTGTTCTGTCCCTTGAAGTGTTTGGTTGTGTTCAGGAAACTTCTTAGCTTTTGACTTAGTCCAGTTGTGCTGACATCCCGCATATTGTGTGTTGTCCTTCCCTTCACCTGAGATAATTCTTGTCTACTATCTAATAAGTGAATTCCCCTCTCCTTCCCTTCCCACCCTCGTAACCATCCAAAAATATTTTCTTCTGTGTTTAAATCTTTTCTTGAGTTCTTATAATAGTGGTCTCATACAATATTTGTCCTTTTGTGATGGACTAATTTCACTCATCACAATGCCTTCCAGATTCATCCATGTTATGAGATGTTTCCTGGATTCATCATTGTTCTTTATCATAGTATTCCATTGTGTGTATGTACCCTAATTTGTTTATCCATTCATTTGTTGATGAGCACCTAAGTTGATCCATCTTTTTGCTATTGTGAACAGTGCTGCAATGAACATGGGTATGCATATATCCGTGTGACAGCTCTTATTTCTCTAGGATATATTCCAAGGAGTGGGATTGCTGGATCATATACTTCTATTTCTAGCATTTTACGGCAGTGTCAAATTGATTTCCAAAGTGGTTGTACCATTTTACATTCCCACCAGCAGTGTATAAGTGTTCCAGTCTCTCCACAACCTCTCCAACATTTATTATTTTGTGTTTTTTGCATTAATGCTAGCCTTGTTGGAATGAGATGGTATCTCATTGCAGTTTTGATTTGCATTTCTCTAACGGCTAATGATTGTGAGCATTTCCTCATGTGTCTATTAGTTGCCTGAATGTCTTCTTAAGTGAAGTGCCTGTTCATATTCTTTGCCCATTTTTTAATCAGGTTATTTGTCTTTTTGTTCTTGATGTTTTGCAGTATCTTGTAGCTTTCAGAGATTAGACACTGATCGGATATTGTGTAGCCAAAAATTTTTCCCAGTCTGTAGGTTGTCTTTTTGCTCTTTTGGTGAAGTCTTTTGATGAGCATAAGTGTTTGATTTTTAGGAGTCCCCAGTTACCTAGTTTCTCTTCTGGTGTTTGTGCATTGTTAGGTATGTTTTATATTCCATTTATGCCACGTATTAGGGCTCCTAGCATTGTCCCTATTTTTTCTTCCAGATTTTTATTATTTTCATTTTATATTTAGGTCTTTGATCCATTTTGAGTTAGTTTATGAGCAAGGTGTGAGGTATGGGTCTTGTTTCAGTTTTTTGCCGATGGATGTCTAGTTATGCCAGCATCATTTGTTAAAGAGACTGTCTTTTCCTCATTTAACTGACTTTGGGCCTTTGTCAAATATCAGCTGCTCATAGGTGGTTGAATTTATGTCTGGATTCTCAATGATTTTGTATTGGTCTATGTATCTGTTGTTGTACAGTACCAGACTGTTTTGACTACTGAGGTGGTATAATAGGTTCTGAAATCAGGTAGTGTGAGGCTCCCACTTTGTTCTTCTTGAGTAATGTTTTACTTATCCAGGGCCTCTTCTATTTCCATACAAAGTTGGTGATTTGTTTCTCCATCTCATTAAAAAATGCCATTGGAATTTAGATAGAGATTGCATTGTATCTGTAGATCACTTTGGATAGAATTGACATTTTCACAATGTTGAGTCTTCGTATCCACGAGCAAGGCATATTTTTCCACTTATGCAGGTCTCTTTTGGTTTCTTGCAGTAGTGTCTTGTAGTTTCATTGTATAGGTCTTTTATATCTCTGGTTAGATTTATTCCTAAGTATTTTATCTTCTTGGGGGCTATTGTAAATGGTATTGATTTGGTGATTTCCTCTTCATAGTTCTTTTTGTTGGTGTAGAGGAATCCAACTGATTTTTGCACATTTATCTTGTATCTTGATACTTCGCTGAAATCTTCTATTAGTTTCAGTAGTTTTCTTGTGGATTCTTTGGGGTTTTCTGTGTAGAAGATCATATCATCTGCAAATAGGGATACTTTTACTTTTTCCTTACCAATTTGTTACCCTTTATTTCTTTTTCTTGCCAAATTGCTTTGGCTTGGACCTCCAGGACAATGTTGAATAAGGGTGGTGGTGATAAAGGGCATCCTTGTCTGGTTCCTGTTCTCAAGAGGAATGCTTTCAGACTCCATTTAGAATGATGTTGGCTATTAGCTTTGTATAAATGCCCTTTATTATGCTTAGGAATTCATAGTTAGTGTTTTTTAGTAATGAAGTATTTTTAATTAAGGTATGTACATCATTTTTTTAGACATAATGATAATAAACACTTAATAGACTACCACCACTGCTACCCACTGCCGTCGAGTTGATTCCAACTCCTCGTGAACCTAGAGTAGAACTGCCCCATTGGGTTTCTAACGAGCAGCTGGTGGATTCAAACTACTAGTCTTTGGTTAGCAGCCAAGCTCTTAACCACTAGACCACTAGGCCTGCTAGTAGACTACAGTATAGTGTAAATATAACTTTTACATGCATTGGAAAGCAAAAAATCTCTTTATTGTGATTTTCACTTTATTGTGGTGGTCAGAAACCAATCTCACAATATCTACAAAGTAAGTCTGTGTTAGTTGGTATTTTTTATTGTATAAATGTGAGGAAACTTGTACTAAAAAGAAATAATATCCCTATAACAACTACTCAAAACTTCTAACTGATATCCTAAAAGTCTGAACAAGACAATGGGGATATTTTGTACAGATTAAATACAGATTGAAAAGCTATGAACAGCACTCTTTAAGAAATCTTTATGAAATCCTGTTTTTTTCTGGATTTATCTGATAAACGAATATTTTATCAATGTATAACATTCATTTATTTTTACTACTGTATAATATTCCATGGATGAGTGACTGAGGCTTGTGGTTGTAAAGATCTTTGGAGGTGATGAGAGGCCAAGGGTTTGCTGGATCATCCTCTGTGGATTATGAGAGCAGTGAGTTGAAGAGAAAGTGAATGGAACAGGTGATAAAGTCATCAAATATTGAGAGAGAGGTGTTGAAAATTGGTACATGAAAGTTACCATTATGGTTAGCAAGCAGTATAATATTTGAAGCTTCTAGGGAGCTAGTGTTTTGGAAGGTAAAATGAGAAATAGTTTTTAACCAGATATAAGTGGCAGGGAGGGATATGTAATTTATCACTTGCCCAGGAATATATGAGTAAGAGAGAAAAAGCCCTCTACTTGGTGAGCATTATAAGGAAACTTGTCTCTTAAGACAGAGAGATAGCCAAATTTAGTTAGAGCAAGAGATAAAGGGACTATTCAGTGAAGTAATTAAAGATGTAAGTGAGTTGGATCATGACAGATGAAAAATTCAAAGAACTTCATGATGTGTGAGATAGGAGCTGATTAGGAGTTTAACAAATCAGTATGGGGAAAAAAGTTTGGATAATGATGAATGATCTGAAAGGTTTATATTTCTGTTGCGGGTGGAGTGGATCTCTGTTAGCATAATGGGTGTAGCCGTGATTAACTTATAGAGAGAAAGGTGGGCTTTAATAAACTATGACACATTCTGGAAACAATCAATATGATTTAATAAATCTAATAGAGAACACCAATTTCAACAAGGACTGAGAGTGTGGGGACAATGTTTCCTAAAATTTTGTCATTTGATGTGTACATCTTGGTTTCTCTCTGATATAATTTTCCTTGTGTTTGAAGGATTTTCTTTAACATTTCTTTTAGTGCAGATCCTCTGGTGATGAACTGTTTCAGTTTTTATATGTCTGAAAAAGAATTATGTTGATATATTTACAAGATTTTTTTTACTGGGTAGAAGGTTCTGTTACTTCTGTTTCGTATTGTTGTTGTTTTTAATTTCAGTACTTTTAAGATATTGCTCCATTGTTTTCTAGTTTTCATTGTTTCTGACAGGAGTTATGCCATCGTCTTGATCTTTTTTTCTCGTAAATATGTCTTTTTTTCCCCTCTGGCTGCTCTTAAGATTTTTTTTTTTTAAATCACACATTTTAAACAATTTGTTTTTGATCTGTCAACGTGGTTTTTTTTTGTGCTTGGATTTTGTTGAACTTCTTGGGTCTATGAATTTATAATTTTCCTCAAATTTGGAAATATTTTAACCATTATTTATTCAGATATGTTTTGCCCTCATTTTACTTGAGGACTCCTGCTAAGTATATAGCTGAGGTTTGAGTTTGTCCCACAATTCATTGATGCTCTATTAATTTTTTTTCAGTCTTTCTGTGTTGCATTTTGGATCATTTCTATTGCTGTTTTTAAGTCACTAATCATTTATTTTTTCTGCAACCTGCCACATACAGTGTATTTTTAATTTTATATATTATAATTTCCATGTCTACAAGTTTGATTTGGAATTTTTTATCTCTTTCGTGTCTATATTGTCTTTCCAAACTTACAGAATGCTGTTAACATATTTGTTTTAATGTCCTTGTCTGCTAATTTTAACATGCATGTTTCTTTCGGGTCAATTTTAAGTGATTGGTTATTATTACTATGGCTTGCGTTTTCTGCTTCTTTGCTTTCCTGGAAATCTTTGATGAGATTCTAGACACAACCAATTCTACCTTTTTAGTATTCCTATAAATATTACGCATCTTTGTTCTTGGATGGGGCTAAGTTACTTAGATTCAGAGTGATCCTTTCATTTGTCTTGTTTTTCAGCTTTGTTAGATAGGACCAGAGTGAAGTTTAATCTAGGATTAATACATGCCCTCCATACTAAGAGGTAAAAACTCATTTTATTACTCTTACTAATAACTCCTGAAATGTGAGATTTTTCCATCCCTCTTGCTGAGAACAGACACTATTCCTGGCCTTGTGCTAGCTCTGGGCACTGTTCTTTCTAATCCTTTTAGGTAGTTCTTTCCCCATGCTTGAGTAGTGTCCTCACACAATTGTGCTGGCCTGTCTCAGCTGAGTTCTCCAGAAGGATCTTCTGCACATCACCAAGTTCTCTCTCTGTGTAGCTCTCTCATCTCTAGCACTTGCCCTGAAAAGGAAAGCTGCTTTGTCCTTCCTGGACTCCCAGTTCTGTCTCCTCAGGAGTCCATTAGTTTCCTCCTCCTTATACCAAGTTTGGGCAATTTCTTCAGGCAGCAAGCTAGGGCAATCCTAAGACTCACATTGTTTGCTTCCCATTTCTCAGAATCATTGTCCTTTTTTGCTTGATGCCAATGACTTAAATCCTCTTGTTGAATAGATTTTGCCCTGTTTTTCAGTTGTTTTAGTCGTAAGGATAAATCTCATCCCTGCTACTCCTGGTCATTTTCGGAACTAGTAACTGTTCAGCACTGGATCTTTAGAATATTAGCAGTTGAATGCAAAGGGAAAGTAATAAAGAAAGAGGGCAAAACTTTGTATTTAAAACTTAGTACTTAAAATTTCAAATGCCCTAAGGCATAAGCATGTTTCAAGGCATAATTATGCAAATAGATGGCAAAGTTTAAGATACAAGTGTCAACTCTTCAACCTCATTTAGTATGAAGGAATATAATTTGAACAAAAAATATATTAATTCATAAAGACTTCTTAGAAACCCTTATCAAAAGTACAGTGTAAACTTTACTGTTTTGGCTCATTAAATTGAAAATGGACTTGGAAAATGTCATGAGGAATTAGAGGTTAGATAAGTCATAATCAAAGCAATTAACAATGGATCCTGTCCCATGAGTCCCTAGAAAAGGAATTTCAGTTGAAATTGTTGAACCCAAGATGGTATTAAATTGTCTAGCTGGAATAATCCAATAACCAACTACTTTGTTAAATACAAATATTACTCAACCCCTCCTTTATCTAAACTCCTAGACTGCAAAGGACATGAATTGACTTTCAAAGTATATGCATGTTAAGCAAATCACATTTTGGACAAGGATGGGTAGATACATGAAACTCTCATATTAAAGAAAGGCTACCTGTTTAGAGAGAGCACTCTAAACACAGCTCTGGTTAGTTTAGATAGAAATTGGATATTTATTATTATTGTACTCTAGGAAATATTCTGGACTTCTTAGAACAACACAATTAAATCATATCTAAATTTTGTTGTCAGTTTCTTTTTTTAAATTGCATTTTAATGTTTCCTATCACAGTCATCATTTTTCAGTTTGATTTGTTTTTTAAAAGAGCACTGTTTTAAAAACACTGCACTTAGTCTCAGAACGTTGGATTCTGTCACCTAGGAAGTTAAGTAAATCTCTTTGATACTCTCAACCTCAGTTTCTGTAGCTGTGAAATGTGGCTAAAAATACTTACCTTTTTGACTTTGCAAAGAATTTATGTCTTAAAGTTTGGGGTTTTCCTATTTTTCATTGTTTGTCTTTTAGAATATAGTACTATTTCTAAATATGTAAATTTGGATATAAACCAAAATTTGAATGACATGAATTTTCAAAATGCAAAATGTTACTTTCATACGTATATCAGACACTTGACTATCTTTTTTAAGGATGTGCTGGATAAAGAGGCCTAGTAGTGATCTAAATCCACGAGAAAAACGAAATACTGGAATTGAGTGCTTCAAGATCAATATACTAGAGAGCATCATGAAACCTCAAAAGGCAGCCAGCAAAGAGACTTGAAGAGATCACTTGGAAAGTGAAATAATTATGAAGTGAAACTATCTGAATCTAACTAGTGAGAAATAATGGTAGATAAAGCAGCATGGGAAGTCAAGAATCAGAGCAAAAATTGATTTAAGTTCAGCATTGTAACCTAATTTATCAATAAAATGACATGTTAACCTTGTTTTTCTTGAAGATAATGCTTTCTCATAATCTTTTGTAATGAAACCCCAGCTTCATTTTTGTTCCTAGCTCTAGGTGGCTATAAGGTATTAAAGCTGTACTTTCATCACAACAACTTGTTGGTTAAAACACCATTCTGGAGTTATATGGCCTGGGTTAAAACATCTGTTCAGGATATTAAATACATTAAGTAAATATTCTTTACTTTTATAGGTGTGGTAAAGATATTGGGGTTATGTTTTAACAAAGGGTGCTTACCTCTTACAGCTACATTCTGAAATATTTATAGTTAAAATACGTGATGTGGGGGATTTGCTTCAAAATAATCCAGAGGTTTGGGGGGAGTATAGAGGTTTGGATAAAACAAGACTGTTCATGAACTGATAATTATTGAAATCACATCATGAGTTCATAAAATTATTCTCACTACTTTAAAGGAAAAACAAAACAAAACTTGTTTAATCACATAAGCACTCTGTGACCTTAGGCAAGTTACTTAATACCCAGTCCATCATCTACACAAGAAAAAGAAGAAAAAAAAAACCTAACTCTTAAAATAGTTTTGGGGACTAAATGACTTAATACATATAAAGCACTTAGAATATTGCCCACTTCATGGAAGCAATCCATAAATGTTACCTTTTTTTTTTTTAATGTTCTCCATCTTGTATCTGTTTTTTTTACTCGATCATTTTAATTTTAGATTCACATATAGTTGTAAGAAATAATACAGAGAGATCTCTTATACTCTTTACCCAGCTTTCCCCAGTGATAACATCTTACCTTACTATAGTACAGTATCCAAAAGGTTGGCAGTTCAAATCTACCAGGTATGCCTTAGAAACCCTATGGGGCAGTTCTACTCTGTCCTATGGGGTCGCTATGAGTCAGAATCCACTCAACAGCAACTGGTTTTGTTTTTGGTTTTGATAAGGATCCTGGGTATTGCCCTTTAATAGGTAGTCCCACTTACCTCCCACCTCTGCTGCCTCCGTAACCCCTGGCTACCATTAACCTGTTCTCCATTTCTATAATTTGGTCATTTTAATAATGTTATATAAATGGAATCACATAGTATGTAACCTTTGGGATTTAATTTTTTACTTAGCATTATTCACTGTATTTTTTCCAGGTTGTTTTGTGTATTAATTGTTTATTCATATTTATGGATGAGTAACATTCCACGGTATGGATGTTACACAATTTATTTAAGGATTCACTCATTGAAAGATACCCGGATTGCCCAGTGTTTTGGCTATTACAGGTAAAGCTTCTCCAAACATTTGCGCATGGGTTTTTCTGTGAATGTAGCTTACGTTTCTCTAGGGTAAATGCCCAGGGGTGCAGTTGTTGGATCATACGGTAGTTGCATGTTTAGTTTTTCAGAAACTACCAAACTCTTTTCCAGAGTTGCTGTAACAGTTTAGGTCACTTATCAGCAATCTATGAATGATCCAGTTTCTCAGCATTCTTGTTAACAAGAATCAAGTTGAGTTACTGCTATTTTTTTAATTTTAGCCATTCTGATAGGTTTTTAGTAATATCTCATTGTGACTTTAATTCTGGTGAAGATCTTTTCGTAAGCTTTTTTGCCATCTGTTGTAGATTGAATTGTGTCCCCTTAAAAGGATATGTTGAAGCCCCCCTCCCCAATATCTGTGAATGTGACCTTTTCTGGAAATAGGGTCTTTGAAGATGTTGTCAGTTGAGCTGAAGTCATACCAGAGTAGGGTAGGTCTTAATCCGATTGGAGTGGTACTCCTGTAAGAGAAGAAGAAACTCAGGGAGACATACAAAGGAAAGACAGCCATGTGATGATGCATCCACACACCAGGGAATACCTGGAGCTACCAGAAGCCAAGATAGACAAGAAAGGATCTTATCCTGGAGTCTTTGGAAAGAACATGGCCCTGCTTTGACCCTGGATTTGAACTACTGACTTCCAGAACTGTAAGACAGTACATTTCTGTACTTATAAGCCACTCTGTCTTATAAGCCACACTGTCCTTACTAGCAACTCAATTTCTGGTACTTTTTTACAATGGTCCAAGGAAATTAATATGACTTCTTTGGTCAAATGCCTATTCATATCTTTTATCTGTTTTTTTTTCTAATTGGATTGTCTGATTTTTGAGAGTTCTTTTATATATTCTAGACCTAGCCTTTTGACAGCGAATACTTGCAAATACTTTTCTCCTAGTCCGTAGCTTGTCTTTTCATCATCTTAGCATCATCTCTTACATATCAAAATTTTTTAATTTTAATGAAGTTCAGTTTATCAATTTTCCCTTTCTGAATTTTGCTTTTGGTGTCATCTCTAAGAATTTTTCTCCTAGCCCTAGATGCTGAAGAATTTTACCTATATATTTTTTAAATATAGTTTTACATTTTACATCTAAGTCCATGATCCATTTTGAGTTAATTTTTGTATAAGATGTGAGACTTAAGTCAAGGTTCTTCTCTCTCTCTCTTTTTTTTTTTTTTAACTTACAGGTGTACAATGCTCTAGCACCATTTATTAAAAAGTCTGTCATTCCTCCATTGAATTGTATTTGCATCTTCATCAAAAATTAGATATATTTGTCTGAGTTCTCTATTCTGCTTCACTGATCAATGCATCTGTCCTTCTGCCAATATCACACAGTCCTGATTGCTGTGGTTATGTAATTAGTCTTAATATTATTAGGCTGATTCCTTTTATTCTTTTTTTTCAACATTATGGTCACTATTGTATTTCTTTTACCTTTCCATATATATCTTAGAATGATTGTGTCTACATTGGAAAAAATCTTCTAGGATTTTGATATCAGTTTGAGACAAATTAACATTTTGACAATGTTGAGTCTTCCAAACCACAAACACAGTATGTCTCTCAATTTACTCAGGTGCTTTTTGATTTCTTTCATAAGTATTTTGTAGTTTTCAGCATACACATTCTGAATGTTCTGTTAATTTTCCTCCTAAAAATTTTAGTTTTTGAGAGATTATACATGGCATTGTATTTCTAATTTTAATATCCACATAATCAATGTTAGTAAATAGAAATACAATTGACTTTTATATGTTTATCCTAAATCCTGCAACCTTGCTAAACTCATTTATTAGTTTTAGGATTATTTTTTGTAGATTAAATTTGAATTTTCTATGAAGACAACCATGAGATTGGCAAATAGGGACAGTTTTAGTTCTTCCTTTTCAATCTATATACCTTTTATTTTATTTTCTTATGTTAAGACAGTTGCTAGAATTTCTAGGACTATATTGAATATGAGTGGTTAGAGCAGACATCCTTGTCTTGATTTCAATCTTAGGGTGAAAATATAAACCCATAAGTAATATTGTAATAATATTTCTGTTTCTTTATTTTTTCCCCCTGACTTCCTGTGGGTCACTTGAAAATTCTTAGAATTCAACTTTGATTTATATCTAGTATTTCAAGAGCACATCTTTGTATAACATTTTTAATGGTAGTTCTAGGTATATATATATATAATTTATCACAGTCTATGGTGTCATCGGAGCCCTGGTGGTGCAGTGGTTAAGAGTTCGGCTGCTAACCAAAAGGTCAGCAGTTTGAATCCACCAGCTGCTCCTTGGAAACCCTATGGGACAGTTCTACTCTGTCCTATAGGGTTGCTTTGAGTTGGAATTGACGAGATGGCAATGGGTTTGTTTTGTTTTGTTTTTTTTTTTTGGTTTTTATGGTGTTATCATTTTACCAGTACAAATGAAGTGTAGGAATCTTACCTTCCTTTATGTCCCTTTAGCCACCCTCATTTATAATACAATTATCTTAGGTATTTCCTCTATATCTGTTTAGAACAACATCAGGCAACGTTATAATGTTTGCTTCAATCATTAAACATAATTTAGAAAAGTCAAGGGAAGAAAAGTCTATTGCATTTACCATGCTCTTTCTTCCTTCCTGAAGTTCCAAAGTTCCTTCTATTGTTGTTTTATTTTTGTGTAGAGAACTTTCTTTAGCCATCCATTATGGTATGTTTTTTTTGCAATAGGTTATCTTAGTTTTCTTTCATCTGAGACTGTCTTGATTTCCTCCTCATATCCGTATCAGGATATTTTCACTGCATATTCTAGGTTGACAGTTCTTTTCTTTTGGAACTTGAAAAATGTTCCACAACTTCCTTCTGACATTCATGATTTCTGTAAGAAATTTACTGTCATGGAATTTTTTCCCCCTATGAATAAGGTGTCATTTCTCACTATTTTCAAGATTTTTTTATTTATCTTTGGTTTTCAGATTTCGGTGTGGATTTCTTTGGGTTTATTCTGTTTGTCTATTTTCTCTCTGTTGTTCAGATTGTTTTATTTCTATTGCTGTATCTTCCAGTTCAGTGATATTTTTTCTTTTGTCCCTTCATTTTGTTCTTGAGCCCATCACTGAGTTTTTTTTTAACTCGGTTAATATATTTTTTAGTTCTAAATTTTCTATTTGGGTCTTTTTTATATATTTTATTACTTTTCTAAGACTTTCCATTTCTTTGCTGAGACTTCCTATTTTGTTATCTCAAGCATGTTTGTAAATGTTTATTGAAGCATTTTTATGATGGCTACTTTAAAATCTTTGTCATATCATCTATCATGTTTGCCATCCTGGCATTGGGATATATTAGATGTTTTTGTTCTGTTTTGTTTGTTTTTTTCATTTAGTTTGAGAACTTCATGTTTCTTGGTATGACAGGTGATTTTTTTATTGGAACCTGAACATTTTGAGATTTATTTTATGAGACTCTAGATCTTATTCAAACCTTCAATTTTAGCTTGATTCTTCTGAAAGCACTCCAACAGGAGAAGGGAGTGCGTGCCTTTTTTTGTTTGTTTTGTTTTGCTGCCAGGTGGAAGTAGAGGTCCAAATTCCCCACTTGGACTTCATTGACACCCAAAGAGGTGCTCCTTGTTATTACGGGGTGGGCATAGGAGTTTTGGCTCCCCTGACAGCCTACTCTGAAACCTCCAGGCTGGGAGGAGTAGGAGTACCTCATTTCTTTTCCTTCACAGACATCACAGCTGGGAGGGGAGAGATTGACCTTGTTACTGATGGGCAGCGGTGAAAGCCTAAATCTCCTCTAAGTCTTGCCTGATACCACCCCACCAGGTAAGGAGAGAGGAATCTCATTACCGGTAGGTAGATTTAAAGTCCAGGCTCTCCATGTGATCTCCCTGACATCATGGTAGGGCTCACTGACATTCAGCAGAGATGAAAGCTCTGGCTCCTTATTTGGCTCAGTACCTCAGCTGGCCTTTGCTGGTATGGGTGGGGCTGGAGGCACAGTTTTTGTCTGTGTTGTTTAGAACAGAGCGATTATTGTCTAAAAGTATTCTGCCTTGCTAGGCAGCCCATTTCCTGGTGCTTTGGCTAGAAAGAGCAAACTTTCGTTGAGGCTTTTTTTTTAATGTGTCTGTTAGTGTTTGACCGTCTTGTTTCTTGGACCCTGAGGTCCTAAGTTTGTCTACTTTCTTCTCTTTACTTTTCAGAGTCTTCTTGTTTATTTCATACACATAATGTGCAGACTTTTTAGCTGTACTTAGTGGGATGAATAGAGAAAAGCATTTCAACTCCATCTTCCTGGAAGTAGATATCGCATACTGTATTTATTTTTATAATAATTTTAATTATATTTTATTCAATGCTTATTGTTTACTTTGGATGATACTTATTTTTTGTCAAAAATGACACTAATATTTCATTCAATTATCATGACAGCCTTATAAGTTGATTATTATTTTCTCCATTTTCCTCCAGTGCTCCATCCCTTAGTTAAAACATCTCAATTGGTATTCCATCAATTCCTGGAGCCTTGTTTTTCACCAATGGCTTCAGTGCAGTTTGGACTTCTTCCTTCAGTATTATTGGTTCTTGATCATATGCTACCTCCTGAAATGGCTGAACTTCAACCAATTCTTTTTGGTACAGTGACTCTGTACATTCCTTCCATCTTCTTTTGATGCTTCCTGTGTCCTTCAATATTTTGCCCGTAGAATCCTTCAATATTGCAACTTGAGGCTTGATCTTTCAGCTTGAGAAATGCTGAGTGTATTCTTCCCTTTTGGGTTTCTAACTCCAGGTCTTCGCACATTTCATTATAATACTTTGTCTTCTCAAGCCACCCTTTGAAGTATTCTGCTAAATGCTTACTTCATCATTTCTTCCATTCGCTGTAGCTGTTCTACATTCAAGAGCAATTTTCAGAGTCTCTTCTGACATCTATTTTGGTCTTTTCTTTCTTTCCTGTCTTTTTAATGACTTCTTGCTCTCTTCATGTGTGATGTCCTTGGTGTGATCTGACAGCTTGTCTGGTCTTCAGTCATGAATGTTCAATGGGTCAAATATATTCTTGAGATGGTCTCTGAATTCAGGTGGTATATATTCAAGGTCGTATTTTGGTTGTCGTGGATTTGTTTTAATTTTCTTCAGCTTCAACTTGAACTTACATATGAGCAATTGATGCTCTGTTCCACAGTTGGTCCCTGGCCTTGTTCTGACTGATGATATTGAGCTTCTCCATTGTATCTTTCCACAGATGTAGTTGATTTGATTCCAGTATATTGCACCTGGCAAGGTCCATGTGTATAGTCACTGTTTATGTTGTAAAAAGGTATTTGTAATAAATAAGTTGTTGGTCTTACAAAATTCTATCATGTGACCCTGGCATCGTTTCTATCACCAAAGCCATATTTTTCAACTACTGATCTTTCTACTTTGTTTCAGACTTTCACATTCCAATTACCAGTAATTATCAATGCATCTTGATTGCATGTTTGATCAATTTCAGACTGCAGAGTTTGGTAAAAATCTTCAATTTCTTCAACTTTGTCATTAGTGGTTGGTGCGTAAATTTGAATAATAGTTGTATTAACTGGTCTTACTTGTAGGTGTATGAATATTATTCTATCACTGACAGTGTTGTACTTCAAGATAGATCTTGAAATGTTCTTTTTGATTATGAATGAGATGCCATTCCTCTTCAAGTTTTCATTCCTGGCATAGTAGACAATATGATTGTCTGATTCAAAATGGCCAATACCAGTCCATTTCAGCTTATTAATGCCTAGGATATTGATTTTTATGTGTTCCATTTCACTTTTTTTTATTATGCTTTAGGTGAAAGTTCAGAGAGAAAATTAGTTTCTCATTAAACAATTAATACACATATTGTTTTGTGACATTGGTTGCCAACCCCACAACGTGTCAACACTCCCCTTCTCGACCTTGAATTCCTCATTTCCATTCATCCAGCTTTCTTGTCCCCTCCTGCCTTCTCATCTTTGCTCCTGGGCTGATGTGCCCATTTAGTCGCGTATATGTGATTGAACTACGTGTGTAATTGTTTGCTTTATAGGCCTGTCTAATCTTTGGCCAAAAGGTGAACCTCAGGAGTGAATTCAGCACTGAGATGAAAGAGTGTCTGGGGGCTATACTCTTGGGGTTTCTCCAGTCTCTGCCAGACCAGTAAGTCTGTTTTTTTTGTGTGTGTGTGAGTTTGAATTTTGTTTTACATTTTTTTCCAGCTCTGTCCAGGACCTTCTATTGTGATCCCTGTCAAAGCAGTCAGTGTTGGTAGCCGGGCACCATCTAGTTGTGCTGGACTCAGTTTGGTGGAGGCTGTGGTAGTTGTGATATATTAGTCCTTTGGACTAATATTTCCTTTGTGTCTTTGGTTTTCTTCATTCTTCTTAGATTCAGAGGGGGTGGGATCATTAGATATATCTTAGATGGCCGCTTACAAGCTTTTAAGACCCCAGATGCTACTCACCAAAGTAGGATGTAGAACCCCTTTCCTCTTCAATCTGTCATTTCCAGCATAGTAGACCATAAGATTGTCCAAAATGGCCAACACCAGTCCATTTCAGCTCACTAATGCCTAGGATATTTATCTTCAAACTTTCCATTTAATTTTTGACAACTTCTAATTTTCCTAGATTCATACTTTGTACATTCCATGTTCCAATTATTAATGGATGTTTGCAGCTGTTTCTTCTCATTTTGAGTCATGCTTCATTCATCAGCAAATGAGGGACCTGAAAGCTTTACTCCATCCACATCCTTAAGGTCATCTCTGCTCTAAGGAGGCAGCTCTTCCCCAGTCATGTTTTGAGTGCCTTCCAACCTGAGGGGCGCATCTTCTGGCACTGTATCAGACAATGTTCCACAGCTATTCATAAGGTTTTCACTAGCTAATTTTTTCAGAAATAGACCGCCAGGTCCTTTTTTGTAGTCTGTCTTAATCTGGAAGCTCCACTGAAACCTGCCCACTATTGGTGACTTTGCTGGTATTTGAAATACTGATAGCATAGCTTCCAGCATGACAGCAACATGCAATCCACCGCAGTATGGCAAACTGACAGACGAGTGGTACATATGAGCCTAATTTCTCAATCACAAAATGAAAATGCAAGCAGATTAGAAATTGAAGCTTTTGGCCAAATAGAAAGGTTAAAATAAAACTGAAAATGAATAGATCACCAGTAATATGGTATATGTTTAATGTTCTTCGGAAAATGAGTTCTTGTAAACTTTATTAAGTGTAATACAGTTTAAAATTTTTTTAAATAATATTTTATTGCATTTTCTGTGAAGGTTGACACAGAAGTTTAGGTTCTCATTCAACAATTTATACACAAATTGTTCAGTGACATTGTTTACATTCTTTACAATGCATGAACATTCCCATTTTTCTGTTCTGGTTCCATTAATCTAGTTTCCCTGCCCACTTACATTCTCATCTTTGTTTTAAAGTAATTGTTGACTGTTTGGTCTCATATAGGTGATGTTTTTAAAGGAGCACAGTACTTACAGGTGATACTATTTTTTGAGCCAATTTGTTATTTAGCTACAAGGTAACCTCAGGGGTTAGTTTAAGCTCAAGGCTTGAAGAGCAATACAGTTTTAAAGATCATGTTTACAGAACTGGATAGTGGGATTGAGAATGCTCAAATTTTTTCTAGGATGATAAGAACACTAATATTGGATTAGAACCCACTTTGAAAGATTCACGAAAACAATAAGAGAATGATTCGGCATTGAAAAATCTGCATATTAGTCCTCCTCCAACATAGTTTTTCCTAAGCAAAACAGGACAGAAAATGTGGCAGTTTTGTTACTGTGAAAAGAGCCTTCCCAAAGGCTTGACAAAACCACTGCAATGTTCTTAGTAGACAAAGCCAAGATTTTTTTCCTTTTTATTTTATTTACAAATAGCTCACTCTAAACATATACGGACACGTTTTAAATTCACTGATACACAAATGTAAAAATATTCAATCTGATTAACGGATTTTTAAGAGTAAGAGAAAATTCTAAGCATATGTATAAATATACATATTTCTGGAGTAGGCATCTATCTTCAGTCATAAAGTGAAAGATCTCTGAAATTTTAGCCTGAAGTCTCTTATAAGTTAAATATCAAACTTAGTTATCCACTCCTGGAAGCCTATAATGAAGACCACCACAGCAATCATAACATTGCCCTATGTTGCCATTTTCTATTAGAATAACAATATTTTTAGTTACAAAGTGAGAATGATGTCATCAAATGAAGTTGAGAATTGATATAATTGCACAGCTGATTTAAACCTTAAAAAAAAAAACTTTCTTTACGTGAAATTTCTAGATCATTGAGATTATTTTACTGGAATCATGCAAATAATATCCACCTTCTCAAAATTTTTCTTTTTTTTTTTCCTAGTGGTCATCAGGAACATGTACCTTTTTACCATAAGCTTTTATAGAGTTGGGAATGTAATTTTTTTTTTTTTCTGAACAAGATAAATGCTTAAATGATTAAATTTATTTCCATGGTGACCAAATGGTTAATAAAACATAAGCATTATTTATGAATTTAATGACTACTAATAGCATCTTGTAAAGGCTTTTCTGTGGATTCATGCATTTACTTCACTATTTTAAAAGACAACTGAGAAAGAAAGAATTCTGGATTTCAAGCTACATTTTCAAAGGCATATTGAGACATAAAATTAAAAGCTAACAGTTTAGTTACATACCTTGGCCAGTGGCATTTAACCTCGTGTAAGTGAAAACATATTTATAATGAAATCATCATAATGATGAAAGAAATTCTGGTAAATAGGGTAGTTTTATTTTCCAAGGTGTGTTTTCACAATTTAACACAAGATAATAAGCATGATAATTTGATTTACTTATTTTGTTAGTTGTAATTCTCCTTAGATTAATATCTAACAGGGAATTTGGATTGCTTCATTTCCATCGCTGTAAAACCCTTCACTTTCAGTAACTTTTCCAGTTTTGGTAATGAAAGTATTTGGGTACTCACACTTGTACCATTCCTTGAAATCTTGCCCATTAGTTTGCTAGAACCCCATAAAATATTAACTTGTGCTGTAGACAGTAGAGGAGACAAGTAAAACGCCATATGTTTGGTGACTAAACCATTACAAAATGTCCTAGCACCTCTTCCATAACTTTCTGTGACATATACCCATTTCAGATTAGACCATTTTAATAAGTATAAAATATTCTTTGTACTTACACCTACTTCATATTCTTTAAGAGAGAAATTTTCCACACATACAAGAAAAAGAAACTCTAGATTCTGGCTTACCAATTTATTTATTTATTATTGTGTTTTAGGTGAAAGTTTACACAGCAAATTAATTTCCCATTCAACAGTTCATACACAAATCATTCCCTGACATTGGCTGCTATCCCCACTATGTATCAGAACTCTCCCTATTTCTACCCTGCTTCCCAGTTTCCATCCCTCCAGTTTCCCTGCTCTTTGGGCAGCCGCGGACAGAACGAGTGTATGTTGCTGATCACTGGGCATATTGGATGGCTGAAAGTGGGCTGGGCAGGTGGAAGCTGCCACCTGTCATTGGTCCAGTGGTGGCGCAGAAGTGCACAAGGGCGCTCACCGGGTGGACAGGGTGGTGGGCGGGGTGGGTATGGTAGGCGACCTGGGATGGAAACACTCTCTGCCACTTGCCAGGTGGGCAGGGGGGAAGGTGGGGATATGGCAGATGACCGGGAGCATGGGGGTACTCAATTGTTGCTCTCTGAGTGGGTGTGGCAGCAGGTAATGGTGTGTGGTGGGTGACTGGGAGTGCGCGGGGCACTCACTGCCCTCGCCGGAAGGGCGAGGCAGCAGGTGGGGGTGTGGCAGGTGACCAGGAGTGCAGGGTTTTCACTGCCCTTGCAAGGTGGATACGGTGATGGGTGGGGGGTTTTGTGGGCAACTGTTGGCATGGAAGCACTTACTGTCATTTGTTGAGTTGGCAGAGTGCTGGTGGGGTGGTGGATGGGACAGGTTGGGGGTAAAGAGGAGCTTGTACTGTGGTCCCCAGATGGGTGGGCAGCAGGAGTGTGGGGCATTTGTGCTGCTAATCACTAGGAGGGTGGGGGAGGGATAGCGTGCTCCTCTAGTCACTAGGCATGGGTTCCTCAGCACTTCCTGTTGGTTGCAGCCAGCAGTCAGAACTTGGCCCTGACCAAGTGTGAGGACAGGGTAGGCTGTTCGTAGTCTGGTTGGGTGGGGGACCTCTTGCTGAAACTATAAACCTATTACTCCATATGGGCTATTCACCCTAACGGTCAGGGATCGCCACTGGTCGGTAGTTCTGTCACTGAATCCTGGCTCCCTCCCTGCTCTGTAGACACCCAGGATCCCTGGAGCTCTCATTGTCCTTCCTGTACTTTCCCTCTTTAGATCCGGTTTATGGGCTGCTCACCTTGCTTCACTCCAGGTATGTCTGTGCAGTTTCTATATCTTCTGCTGGGCATTCTGTGAAGTTGCCTTTCTGTGCTCCTCACCTGGGATTGCTGCTGGCTTTGTCTAAAGATGGCCATGCTGTGCCAGGCCAGCTGCCAGGGAACCTCCACTCTGTATGTCTTCTTGTTCACTGTTTTCGTTTCATTTCTTATTCCCGTCAGTGTTTGATCCAATTCTGTATCCTTCCATTTGATGCTCAGGGTTCCAGGGTTGTCATCTGTATCTGTTTCACTTGGGGACAGCATGGTATGTCTGACTAAGCTATCATCTTGGGTAACAATAATCTTACTAATTATTTTAAGAAATAAGTTTGAAGACAATACCACTTATTTCACTCCTTAGCCTCATCTTTCTTTCTAGTAATAAATAAGTGATTATTTCAAGGAAATTCAGAACACAAAACAGTGCTCTAGTCATCTTCAATGTCAAGAAACAGAAGGCGCTCAATAAAGTGTATAAATAGAAAGTAAATATATGCTAAACCAATTCTTTTAAGGAACAGTTTCCCTAAGATTCAAAATTTGGATAAGAGAAACCAAGAGAATTAACCTTCAATAAGATGGAAAACTACAAAATGTGAGAACTGAAGGATTTCATTTTAAAACTCAGATAAGTCTGCTAATCATAGCAACATTACCAAACTGAACTGGAACCAATAATGCCAAAGAGGCATTTATTTACAACCAAAACAAAACAAACAAATAAAAACAAACCTAGAATGTGCAGAAAGAACCAGAGTTGTTTTCTTCTTCTAGTCAACATCTTTTGCCCCAGGCATTAATAGGGCCTCCCTGTTGAGGAAGCCAAAGGAACACATCAAAACATGTGAATTTGAAGTTAGGTGCTGAATAAGTTCCCAGGAAAGCTGGTCAATATATCATGACCATTTCAAACTTTCTGTCTACGAAATATCTCAATTGACGTTTCATTTGATGTATAGAATTCAGCAGCAGTTCAAAAACAGAAATATATCTGACTGAACACTTTTTTGTGGTTGAACAGACCTGAACTTCCAATTTCTCTGAAGGCATAAAGTTAAATACCAGAACTTATATAACCATGGTCACTGAACATGTACACTGTGATTGCATTATCTTGTACCCACGTTTCAGACTTTGAAGCATAGAAGATGTGAAGGATGCTGGAGAGGGTTCTGGAAGAAAAGCAGTCATTTTTACTAAAAGAATGCAAAGCTAGCTCTTTCAAATTGCTCATACCTCTCCCCATTTTAGTTGAAATGTCACCCATACTCCTGTTGCCCAGTTTTTTCAGGTAGGTAAAGTTTGTTGTAGTGCCTACTCCATCTCTCCACTGTAAAGAGAAGAAAAGGAGAAAAACAATTTAAAAATAAGCAACCACATCTTTAAAACACATTTCTTTCTTACAAAACATCTCTAGAACTTATCAGTGAATATAGGGGTCACTTTAAATGTAAGTATTGAGTCATTTCATGTTTCAGCCCAGCCACCAACTCACTATGCAATCTTAATATTAAAATAATGTCTCAGTTTTACCATCTGTTTACAAATGTTAAAGTTACTGGACAGAAAATGAGATATGGAAATAAATATTTATAAAGTGCTCTGAGATCCCTTGGTGAAAAATGGCACGTGTGTGTGTAAAGTATTATTGTAGATATTGGAAAAAAGCAGTGCAAACTGTCTCATTTCTGTAATAATTGGCAGGTTGATAGGATGAATCATAGCTTTTTAGCTGTCTTCAAATTTGCAATAAAAATGAAATCCAATCTAAATACTTTTAAATAGAATATATACAGCTGTGGTGGTAATGATGCTCTTAGAGTTCCCCTTTTTATATGATATTTGAGAGATCACATAGCATACTCAAAGGCATTGATTTTGGGATGAACTCAATTTCTACACATCATTCAACTGTTCATAAAGGTTACAAGAAAGGAGGAAAAATAGATCAAAAGAGACCGAAGGAGGCCAATATGTCAACCTAAAGTGCCATACTACTATCCAGTCAGAGCATGAGTCAATATAGCTGTGCAGTGTTCATTCCCCTTGTTAAACAAGAGAGACCTCAAGTGAGAAGATTTGGCAAAATTCATATCTTTTATACCTTCTTTTTGTACATCTTCATGGAAAGATACGAGTTTTCACTAAAATGTGAATATTTTATTCTAAAATGCACAAATTAGCCTTTAAATTAACAAATGATTCACATACTCAAACATCTGGAAATGTCTCCTCTTAAAGGCCAAGAATGTAGATTTGACTGTAGAGCCCACTCTAAGTCGGGAGTTCAGAGAAAAACATGTGTGGCTCTCCCTGTGTTAGAGGCCTGCAGAAAATGGAGCCAAGAGCATTCCATGGTCTCTACAGCAGACCAAAGATTTCTTCAATAAGCTTTCACTGCTTTTGATCCTAGCTCATCAAAACTTTCTGTAAAAACCTGGAATAGGGCAGTGTACTAGGTTGAATAGTGTCGCCCCTAAAATTCATGTCCACCCAGAACCTCAGAAAGTGGCCTTATTTGGAAATAGGTTATTTGCAGATATACTTTGTTAAAATAAGATAAGGTCATACTGAACTAGGGTAGGTCTTACATCCAATGACTGGTGTCCTTATAGACACAAGAAGAGTCATACGAGGACGGAGGCAGAGATTGGAGCTATACTACAAGCCAAGGAACACCTGGGGCCACCAGAAACTGGAACAGGCCAGGAGGGATTCTTTCCTAGAGTCCTCAGAGAGAGCATGGTCCTGCTGATCCCTTAACTTTGGACTTCAGAAACTGTGAGAGAATAAATTTCCGTTGTGTTAAGTTGCCCAGTTTGTGGTAATTTGTTATGGCAGCCCTAGGACACTAATACAGGCAGAAAGGGGGATAATCATATATGTTTATATTATTAGTTCTATTCTCACCTCATGTTGTATGGATTGGTTTTTTGTTTGTTTCCATTTTAAAAGATTTGTAAATTATACCTGAACCTACTGTACTCACATTTTTTCCATTTCTGTATTAATTCAAAATTAAATTTCAAATGACTATTTCTCAATGGGAGCCCTGGTGGTGCAGTGGTTAAGAGCTGCTAGCCAAAAGGTTGGCAGTTCGAATCCACCAGCTGCTCCTTGGAAACCCGATGAGGCAGTTCTACTCTGTCCCGTAGGGTCGCTATGAGTAAGAATCAACTCGATGGCACCGGGTTTGGCTTTGGTTTGGTATTTCTCAAATGATAAATAGAATTAAACCTAGCATACATGCAATAAATCTGTGTGCCTGTAGTGTTGATAAAATGAGGATTCATGGTATGTATTAGTTTTATAGAAATCCCGGTGGTGTAGTGGTTAAGTGCTACGGCTGCTAACCAAAACGTTGGCAGTTCCAATCCACCGGGCACTCCTTGGAAACGCTATGGGGCAGTTCTGCTCTGTCCTATAGGGTCGCTATGAGTTGGAATCAACTCAATGGCAACGGGTTTGGTTTTTTAAATTAGTTTTACATTGCTTCTGTAACAAGTCACTGTAAATGTTTAGGTTAAAACAACACAGATTTATTATCTTATAGTTTTATAGGTCAGAAGTTCTACATGGATCTTACCAATTTAAGATACAAGTGTCAGCAGGGCTGTGTTTCTTTCAAGAGCCTCTAGAGGAGAGTCTGTTCCCTGGTCTTTTAGAGCTTCATGAGTTCACATGTATTCCTTGATGTGTGGCCCCTTCCTCCATCATCAAAGCCAGCAATGTCGGGTTGTGTCTTTCTCGTGTTGCCGTATGTCTGGCTCTCTACAGCTGGGAAAAGTTATCACTTTCAAGGACTCATGTGATTAGATTGAACCGACTTGACAATCCAAGATAACCTCTCCATCTTAAGTTTCTCAACTTTAATCACATCCGCAAAGCCTCCTTTGCCATGTAAGGTAACATATGCACAGGTTTCAGGGATTAATGAGTGGACATCTCTGAGGGACCATTATTCTACCTACCTCATGGTAATAGCCAAAGGTTGTCTGGATAGCATTTTAATCCTTTAAATAATCTACAGTAATCATGCAGTCTGTTTTTGTATTTAACCATATGAAAACCTTCTTTGACCACAATTTCATAAAGATCTTTCCAGTATTTCCAAGCAACAGCCTCATAAACAGAATTAGTATACTTTAAATACTTTAGCTTTCAGCTTTTTCAATCTCAATGAATAATAAGAAAATGAATAAATATTATTACTTTGGAAATCAAATATACTATTATCAGAATGTATTTGACCATTTTAGAAAAAAAGAAGAACTGGGTTTTAGCCTGAAAATGCCATGAACTGTGTGATCATTGGCATGTCTCCTAAGCTCTCTGGGCAGCAGTACCTCATAGATATAATTAGTGAAATGGATTACATGATCTGTAAAAACTCTTGAGTTACAAATTTCTGTAATTTTGTCACTCCATGAACATGATCAATTCTTGAAAGCTCCAGAAATTAAAAGTTACTTCCAAATGTTTTGAAGATCATTAGAGGATTCTGAAATAATTAAAGAAAAAAATTTCAGAACCAAAGAATCAACTCACACTTAATTATAGCAAAAGTGATGCACAATCATACCTGTGGGATAAAGACCAGTTATTTGGTTACTTCCAATTTTGATTACCATATTTTTACACAAATAATGCATGCTTCTGCGTTTCTTTGCAGGCAGCACCCTCCCCATGTGAGGTATTTTCGTAAGCTTGCTATGTTAATTTTTTTTTACAGCAACATGTGGAAGAGGATTGGCTTGTGAGGAGGCCTTGTGGGAGGGAGGGGGGAAGGGTGTGGCTGACAAATGCAGAAGGCAAGTGTTATTTCCTTAAAAATATAATAATTGCAATTAAGTAACCATTTAGAAAAATATTGGATTTAATTAGAGTTTTAACTCTTTAAAAATATACATTTAGACAATATTATTACTTACTGACTAGCCAAAAAAATGGAAAAATAGTATTTTATGTAGGAAATAATTGTTTAAATAAATTGGTTGTGGATGGGAAAGCAAGTTTTTAACAAATGTAACGGACTCCTTCCTTCCAGAATTATCGCACATTACACTGTAGCAAAATCAGTAGTAGCAGAAATAATATTTAAAATAATTTTGTAGCAACTAATACCTTTGTTTTGACCATTACTTCTGACAAAATATTCCAATGTTATACTAAAAATGATAGCATTCGACCAGAATTCTAGCCACCTTAGTAAAATCTTACTCTGTGTCCTAAAAAAAAAAAAAAAAAATTCCTTTGTGATTTCCACTGAAAATTGTTTTCTTACTTCCTGATGTCCTCTGGACTGCTCAGTAGCTGTTGTTACAAACCAGTGAACTATGTGAGGTGAAACCACATGACTCAGTGTAAAACTTCAGGAATATTTTTTCAAAAGGGCTTGTAGTTACAAGTGCCACACACAGCCAGATCTATTCTTAACACTTCATGGGGCTATGATATTCTAATCCTGACATCAAGGGGATAATTTCCCTCAGGTGGTTGGTGACATTTATTTTCTTCTAAGTGTATCCTGGATCTTCATTGGCATTCACCCTAAAGAATACCAGTATAACCTGTTCTTAAGTATCCATGTTAGTCAAACTTTATTATATTCAAAAAAGGTTGGTAGCTTTTTTTTTTTTATCTTGGCATATTTGTTTCACATTAGTATTTAACTATTTATATTTAGAATATACTTATACCAGTTACAAGCTAAGTGTGCTAAAGGCTGTGATTATGATCTTATAAGTATTGTTTCTCTCTAAACAAGTACTTTTTAATGTAGTGAATTCCCAATAAGGCTAGCTCAAATAAACAAAATCTTTACTGTTATTAAGACCCTGCGCTAGGAGGTGGGATTTCTGAAATGGCGGAGAGAATTCCGCCATTATCTCACGTCTCCAAAAAAGCAACAAAAACTGGCAAAAACATCAAGATTGACTTCTTTAAACTCTAGAAATTAGCCAAAGATTTGCAACACTCTGTGGAGTGCTTATTTAAGAAAGACTGCTGGTCTTTTTTAGAACAACAAGGTTTAAAGTATTGTAACTTCATCTCTTCCTCAGCTCTGCAACACTCAAACTCTAGCCGCCTCACAAAAATGGCAGCTGTGAAAATCAGAAACTACGCAACTGTTGGAGGGGGCAGATCAGATGGACTTTAGAAATGTCCATCCCGGAACATTGTTGCTATTGGACCTGGCCCAGTTTGAAGTGCATTGTCATTATTTGACCTGACTTGGTACTCCCTCTGCAGGAAAGGAACTATCAGCAAGGCACTTGTGCAAGTATTCAATAAAAATTGTTTAACATTGTAGCTGTCTGAGGCTGTGATTCTAGTTCAGTAAATAAGAGTTCGGACAAAAACTTAAAAAGAAGATCTGGAGAATGAGATGCCCATAGACTTTGAAAAATTCTGATATATTTCTGGAGTTTTTAGGAGGGGCTGCATATATGCAGTTCTGGGTGTGTGCCCAGGAAAGACCTGAGAGGGTCCTAGTCTCTCACCTGTGACTGACTTTGAGACTCTGCCCAACTAGAAAGTGAAGAGTAAGGCAAGGCTGTAAAATTCCTCAGGGTTGAAGGTAAGCCCCAGCAAATAAACAGAGCCCCTCAGCAAAAGATGGAAGACTTACTGGTTCAAGCAGTTAAGGAAAGCTCTGACCAATCATTGGCTGATCACAAAGCTGACCAAGCTGACTTCGTGGCTGCGCACTGTAGGAAATATAAACTTCACAGAATTAGTTTAAAAAAGTCACAAAATACATAAACTGTATCAGCAACAACAACAACAAATCTCAAAAGGAGGCTATTCTCAGAAAAATAACATCCAGCGTCTTCTCAAAGACCACTACTTTAAAGCAGAATCCAGAAATTTCCTTGCAAGCGTTAATAAAATTTTAAACGTTATCCTGAGCAAGATAAGGAGATTTCATTATCATTACTTCTAGACAACATTGTATCAGAATAAGTTTATTCAATAATAAAACAACAAGGGAAATAAAAGTATGATAATTGGAAAAGAAAAGGAAAAGCTGTTTCAGTGGAAATGATTGTTTACCAAGAGAATCTAAGAGAAGGTGTAGACAAATAAATAAATCTAACAAGTGAGTTTGGCAAGATTGGTATGAATGAGACCATAAATATAAATCAATAACATCCCTACACTAGTAATAAATACATAGGAAATGTAGTAGGGGGAAAAAAAAACCCTACTTTCATAACAAAAAACAAATAAAATATCTAGGCATACTTCTAAAAATATATTAATAAAATAATTAATAGGAAAAAAGTACAACATTGTAGAGCATTAAAGAAGACCTAAATGTATGAAGAGATATGCCAAGTCAGTAGATGAAAAGACAAAATTTTCTAAAGATAATTACATTTGTTCAAGTTAGTCTATAAATTTAGTGAAATCTCAATCAAAATCTCTATAACAACTTCATAAAATTTTACAAACCAATCTTAAATTCTGTGTTAAAGAGCAAAAATAAAGTCTAGCAGGGAAGATTTTCAATAATAATAATATGGTGAGGTAAATTCCTTTATAAGTAGCTAAAAATAAATAAATAAGGGCTACTAATTAAAACAGTATGCTATTTGTTCTGAGATAGATGAATATACCAGTAGAACTCAATAAAAAGTCTAGAATTATGCACATAGAAAACTTAAATATATGATGAACATGGTATTACAGATCATAGAAAAACCATCAACTGCGCAATAAATGATTCTGAATCATCTGATTAACTGTACTATATAACATACAAGAAAACTGGATTTTATTAATAAAGTGAACAGTAAAATTAAAACAATTTACAATATTCTTTAAACTTATAATATATAAGGATTTCTGCAAAAAAACTCAAATGCCAGAAATAATCAAAGGAAAAAAAACTACGTAAAACCACAATGGCATAAGGAAAGTCACATTTATTAATGTACCATAAACAAAAAAGTAGCCTGGGAGAAAATATTTGAAAAGTATGTAATCAACAAGAGAATAATATCCAGAATATATAAAGTCAAAAGCAAAAGACAAACAATCCAATTTAAAAATGGGCAAAGAATTTGAGGGCATTTCACAGATATGGTCAACTTCTCTTATAATCAGAGAAATGGAAATAAAAAAAAAAAAGACACTATTATACTAATCAGCTGGAAAAGAATAAAGGTGAGATGGGAAGGATGTGAAGAAACACAAACGTTCATACTCAGGAGTAGACATGTAAATGTGCAGAGCCATGTTAGTGAGGATTTTGCCCAGATCCAGCAAAACCGGAGTACACACTTCAACCTAGTATTCTGACTCCTGGAAAAAATTAAGTGCAGCATTTCTAAAAGGAAACACAAATAATAGCACATTAATAGCAACATTGTTTTAAAGGTTATAATTGGAAACACCTATTACTCAGTAGGAAAATGAATGAGTAAACTGTGTAAAAGCATATAATTGAATACCCTGCAGCTATTAAAATGAGCCAATTAGAGCTGCACATATTCACATGGATAAATTTCATAAATCAGTTGAAAAACAAAATCAAGTTATGAAATAATACATTTAGTATGAAACAATTCATCTAAATTTCAAAACATGCAAATCAATAATATAGGTTTTATGGCTACCCAACTGTATATTATAGGTATAAACACACACACGGAAACGCTATATGCAAAATTCAAGATGATGGCTCTCTCACAGGAAGAAATAAGGAAAATAGTAGACTTCAAATATGTCTATATTTATCTCTTAAAAAGAAGATCTGGAGAAAATATGACAAATACTAACATTTTCCAAAGCTTAGTGATGAATATGTCAGCATTTATTAAGTTATTCTTTAAACTGCCTGGTAGTTTTCTATACTAAGAGCAATAAAAGTAGAAAATAAATTCAGTGAACTTTGAGACTGTAGGGAGGAGAAAATCAGCAATAAGGATATGCAAGGAATTTCAAAATACCAAGGAAAGAAGTTGCAACAGTTAAGACCAAATATTTTTAAAAAATAAATAAAGGATGATAAATAATGGAAATTTAATACTATCCTTTGACCTCTAGTTCTAATCCAAATGTATCAGTCTGATTATATTCTTTTCAGAACATAATCCAAACTCTAGAATCTTCACTGGATTGTAGACCTCTAACCCAAAACTCATTGCCGTCGAGTCGATTCCAACTCATAGCTGCCCTCTAGGACAGAGTAGAACTACCCATAGGGTTTCCAAGGAGCGGCTGGTGGATTCAAACTGCCAGCCTTTTGGTTAGCAATCAAACTCTTAACCACTGCACCACAAGGGCTCTTCTAGACCTCTACATTTTTTTTTTTTAATGTACACAATCCAGTTTTATAAACTTCAAAGGTACCATGCCTTAAAAAACAAACAGGAAAATAAACAAAACAAACAAAAAGCCTGAAAGTATGTAATAGAATGTTCTCTAGAGTTTATGGGGATTAATTAGATATTTAAAAAATTTCAAATGTAAACCCTCGAGACTACCACCCTAAGATACACTTTGAGCTTGGAACTTAAGCTACATCTGCAGGTCTCCGTTCAGCCAAATAATAGATTGGCTTATAAAATAAACAGTATCACCCGTGAGTAATGTACTCCCTTAAACAATTAACTATATGAGATCAAATTGTCAACAGTTACACAAAAGCAAAGATGAGAAGGCAAAAAGGGAAAGGGAGGCTAGATCAAAGGAGACAGAACAAACAGAATGGAAATGATGACAATGCTGACACATTGTAAAAATTGTAACCAATGGCACAGAACAATCGTATAAAAATTGTTAAAGGGAAATCTGATTTGCTGTGTAAACTTTCACCTAAAACACAATAAAATATTATTTTAAAAAATCAAATGTCAAATGTATACTAGAGTTGAGGTGAGTACAATAAATAAATAAACAAATCAAGGACTGTCCTTTGGAAAACATTGACCCAGACAATCGGTGGGGAAAATTTCAGTCTCTGACTAAATGAACATATACTGAACAAATTGGCTCGGTAGAAAAGTCTCACTATAAGTGATAAGAAAAATGGGCTCTGGCACATTAAACTGGATGAAAAGAGTGCATATATATGCACCTGCCACGAGCCATTTGTGTGAAACTGCAATGTGAACGCCATTGGGGATCAGCTTTAACTCTGAAGTGTTCCAAACTAAAAAAACAAAAATGCAACAAACAAAAGAACAAAAACCCCAAACCCTTCTATGACTTAGAGGGTGAAACTATCATTTTTGACTATCTACGCATGTGTATGATGTTTCTTAAAGTAACTTTATTTGGAGAGTCAATGAATGGAATGAATGAGGCAGAAGCCACATTTAATAAGAAATAAATTAACTTCTAAGAATACAATGAGTAGTAGGGAATAGTTGGGCTATGTTGTCTCCAAAGATGGATTGCATTCAAGAGAAAAAGGACAGACAGTCCCAATGATTCCAAAATCAGAAAACTAACAAGACAAGAGGCATGTACCAGCTGCAGTTAACAGCCTGTCAGAGTTCATAGGATACACTGGGTGTTTAATCTCACAGCTCTCTGAGTGCTGTACTCAAAAAGGACATTGGATGAATCTAGATTCTTGTGCAACAAACACCCTAAAATACAGAAACACAGTCTTATCAACTATAATTGCTTCTTTTGATGATGTAAAAGACAGGATAACACTCTCAATGAAAGATTTGCCCCATATCTCCAAAAAATAACTCTTTAATTATGTATTAAGAGTGCTGGCTTAGAGGAATGACAGAGAAAACCTGAAATCTGTTCTAAGCACCCTCTTAGATTTATGCTTCATCACCAACTGTGAAATAAATATAAAGCAATATGATCACTTCGTAGTGGTATTACAAAGCTTAGTTTGTAAGTGTATAGAAGACTTTGGATCAATTCTCAATACAAATGTAACATGATTTCTTCATTTAGTGAATAATTTTATAGCATTTACAATGTTCCAGGTTCTCGTGTAGCTACTTTTTATATATTTATTTATTTATATTGTACTTCAGGCAAAGGTGGTGGTGTAACTCCTTTTAAAAATATTAGCTCATTTAATTCTTATCACAACCCTACTAGGTGTGTATTACTATCATCATTTTTAAAGAGGAGGAAACTGAGTTACAATAAGCGTAAGTAACTTGCCCAAGGTCACACAGCAGAATGAGCAGTCTTATCCGAGTCCTTGATCTTAAATGCCACTTTAAGCTACCTCCTATAAGAGTAATCAAAAAAGCAAACCCACTGCTTGTTAGTCAAATTTTGGGAGGCAGGTACTATTAGCAAGGGTTTGGGAGAGAAATAAAACAAAGGACTAAATGGATAGCAATGTACTAGAAAGAACAAGACCAAAAGAGGGAGACCCCAGAGGAAAAAGAAATAAGATTCCCTCCTTCTCTTCTGCAATCTTGCAAGAGTTTTGCTTGTGGTCAAAAATAAGTAAGACAGGGAAGCAAGATATCTAACTATTATCCAACTGTGATTCGTAATATGTTTAAATGAGGCTTAAAAATGTATGCAATGACTTCATCGAAGTGAAAAAGGAGGAAAAAATTAGCTCATCTTTTGTCATAGTGAATAATACTCAACACTCTTAATAATGAAAATTTAGTGATGTGGATAGAGAGCTTCATCAAGTTCCATTTTCAACCATTGACTTAATGTTATTAAAATAGTTTTATTTAATAACTCATTAATGTAACTCTACTCCAGATATAATTGAAAGGTCTGGCATATGGAGGAAAAAAAAATGTTAAGTATTCCAGAAATAACACACCTAGACAAACCAAACTGTTCATAATATGCAGGGCTTTTCATATCAGTGATAGGAAATACAAAAGTCACATAAATGCTTATTAATCACACACTTCATGAATTGCCTCTATTAGGTGCTGTAGAGTCACAGAGGGAGTTAATAAATGCAGTTCTTGCCAAAAAAGAGATTACAGCATAATATGCCAAAATCAGTGCATTCATAAACTAGAGAACAGTTCAAGAGAGCAAGTAAGAAGCTGTTGTTGTTTGGTGCCATAAAGTTGGTTCCAACTTATAGGACCCTATGTACAACAGAACAAAACATTGCCAGGTCCTCTGACATCCTCAAAACTGTTGCTATGCTCGAGACCGTTGTTGCAGCCACTGTGTCAATCCATCTCGTTAAGGGTCTTCCTCTTTTTCTCTGACCCTCTACTTTACCAAGCATGATGTCTTTATCCAGGGTCTGGTCCCTCCTGATAACATGTCTAAAGTACGTGGGATGTAGTCTCTCCATCTGCATTTCTAAGGAGCATTCTGGCTTTATTTCTTCCAAGGCAGATTTGTTCATTCTTCTGGCAGTCCATGGTATATTCAATATTCTTCATCAACATCATAATTCAAAGGCATCAATTCTTCTTTGGTCTTACTTATTCATTGTCCAGCTTTTGCATGCATATGAGGTGATTGAAAATACTATGGCTTGGGTCAGGCGCACCTTAGTCCTCAAAATGATATCTTTGCTTTTTAACTTTTAAAGAGGTCTTTTGCAACAGATTTGCCCAGTGCAATACACTGTTTGACTTCTTGACCGATACTTCAATGGGCGTTGACTGGATCAAAGTAAAATGAAATCCTTGACAACTTCAATGTTTTCTTCATTTATCATGGTGTTGCTTATTGGTCCATTTGAGAGAATTTTAATTTTCTTTACGTTGAGGTGCAATCTATACTGAAGGCTGTAGTCTTTGATCTTCATCAGTAAGTGCTTCAAGTCCTCTTTGCTTTCATAGAGTAAGGTTGTGTCATTTGCGTATTGCAGGTTGTTAATGAGTTTTCCTCCAATCCTGATGCCGTGTTTTTCTTCATATAGACCTGCTTCTCGGATTATTTGTTCAGCACATAGATTGAGTAAGTATGGTGAAAGGTTACAATCCTAATGCACACCTTTCCTGTTTTTAAACCATGCAGTATTCCCTTGTTCTGTTTGAATGACTGCCTCTTGGTCTACATACAGGTTCCGCATGAGTCCAGTTAAGTGTTTTGGAATTCCCATTCTTTGCACTGTTATCCATAATTGAAACACAGTTGAGTGTATATTGTATCCATAGAGGCTAAAGGAATTGAACAAATGTAGAATGAACGGGATTGCTTCTTCATGAAAATAATCTAGGTATTGGAGGAAGTATTGAATTTGGATTGAAAAGGGTCAGAGGGCAGATTGCTCTAAGTCGATAGAAAGAGTTATTCTGCAGAGATAGTGATTTGAGATGTGAATGCTGGAGTTAGACTTTCCAGATTCTAACACTTACTACATATGTGAGCTTGAACAGGTAATTTAACTACAGTTTCTCAAATTCTTTCAAAAGGAGAGAGTAATAATACCTATTTCAAAAATTTTTTTTTAAATTTAGGGGTTTAATTTAATATAGAGAGTCAAGAATAGTAACTGGCAAAGAACATATTGATAAAGGCTAGCTATTAATATTACTACTACTATTATTATTTTTTACAGGGAAATAAATATGAATGGAAGACAATTATGAGATAGATTAACAAGTTTTTACCATTTGATTCATGATATGAAATTTCAGTGGTAGTAAACAGTATGTAACTAGATGGAATACAGTGATTTTAAGGAAGATTTAACTTGAAAAGTAACAAACCATCAATTGAATGTTTATGTGATATCCTTCCTCTCCACTCCATTTCTTTTCCTTCACATGATATGAGGGTCTCTGTTCAAAGTTACAGATGAAGGAAGAGAGAGGGAGAGTAGGTAGTAAGTCTAAATAGTTAGCAAACTTGAATAGTGCTGAAATGGAATATCCAAACAACTGTCAAAAGTAGAAGAAGCCCTTTTTATTAACCAGATGCTACCAGGCCTGAGCAAGCACAGGAGAGTGTACCCAGCACGAGACAGTGCTTTGCTTTGACAGATCTGATTTATGAAATAGATGATTTGTTATTTATTGATCAGAGACTGATTCTACTCACCAAGTTAAGAAGCTTGATAAAAGGCAATCATGCATCTCATTTGATTATGAGCAAAAATAATGTCTATTGGCTTGCTGTGTCAACTGACTTTGAAGCTACAACATCCAGATGTTCAATATGTGCAAACTTCAGAAACAAAACAAAACAAACGGGCCTCTTTTGCCACCAAAAAAAGAGCAAAACATTCAAAATATGCCCCAAGGAAGAAAGAATTCATCAGAACGATACCATATAGCCTGAAGTGTATTTTTTAAATAATAAGAAAAAAAGATATATTCATTTAATTATTTTTCACTTATCATTTTATTTATTTAATAATTATTCATTGAGGACTGTGTGTAAGGCATTGTGCTAAGCACTGTATTGACATTCAAAATGTTTTGTGTGCAAATGCCACCTATGTTAGTAGAGTTTCCAGGAAATTACTAATTTAAACAAAGTTTCACCATCATGCTCAAAGCAAGCCTAATAATACTTTTTTATCTTCCACAATATCAAAGTACCTATTAAAAAATTATTTTTTACCCTTGTTATGACAACACAGTTGCCGTTTATTCTTATTACAGGAAATTCCTTCAGCTTTGTTTTTCTCCTCAATCAGTCCAGCGGAAGGCTACACATAATTGGATTTTGAGATAAGATACATGACTGCTTAATCGGGGAGCATAGAAGCTTTTATATTTGAGTTTAGTGTATTTTAAATATGATGCTGAAGTTTGCACAACATCAGTTGTTCCACGTGGAGATTTCATATTTTTCCAGGAAGTACTAATGATCAGAAACGCGAACCACTACTTTGTTGCTTGAGGATGTATGGATTTTTTTTTCCCCCTTTTCCCAAGTGTGCTCTAAAACAGAAAAAAGAATTAACTTATCATCTGAAGTTGGGTGTTAAATTGTTTCTTTTCTAACAGTTCTTCTGGGGATTACTTCATCCAAGTTGGAGTGGTAAATATATTTGAAAGTAATTTAACTTCTCCTAACTCATGTGGACTTGTATTTGAACCAGTTTTTCTTTTTTCTTCTCACAGTTGTCTCAGAGATAGATGACATTAAGTTATCACCCTTGGCCTTTCAGTTTAACCAAACTAGTTAAACAAACACCACACACAGATAGCATAGTCGTTATCACCATGAGCACTAAATTGTAAAGCTGACAAGAAGTCTTTTATGCAATTGTAATGAGCTGTTACATTTGCAGTACTGTCACAATGAGAATTGTCTTTAAATCAAAACTCCCTGGAGACAAAAACTCATTGGCTTGTTTGTATTGATTATAAAATACAGAGGAGTATGGTGTAAAGTGCATGGGTTATGGAATTAGACAAACTTGGGTTTGAGTCTCACTTCTTGCCTCTTAAAGGAGCACAGCTTGGCCTCTATGAATCTTTTACCTCATCTGTCAGTTTGGGATTGTGATTTCTATCTATAAGATTTGTAGGATTAGAGAGGACTCCGGCAAGATGGCGGTCTAGGCAGAAGCACCACGCCGTCCCTCCACAACAAAGATCCGAAAAACTAAGCCAAACAGAGAATCAACAATCCTGAAACCCTAGAACATCAAATG
>NW_004443939.1:32844052-32878187 GCF_000243295.1 Trichechus manatus latirostris | reverse complement strand
GAGATTTGTAGGATTAATGTTGGGTTTAACTATATAATCTCACAAAAAACCAGATAATTTTAGATGTAATCTACCAACAAGATAATCTGGTAGTTTGGCGAGTACCATGCTGGACCCTGGTGAGTACTTAGGGTGAAAACAAAAAAAAGTATTAATTCCTTATTCCTTACTGGCCTTTATAAGCTTATAAAGATTAAGCAGATAATCGGATGTTTCAAAACAGAAGTCAAAGCAATGAGAATTTTTGTTTAATGCCATGTTAAGCAGCATAAGTTTTTCTGGAGGAAAAGACCTTTCTTTACTAGCCCAAAATATGATTGGATACAAAACCACCCAAATTTCAGAATTTGATTTTTGCATCTCTAGAGGGTAAGATGACACATTTGCAATTTCATTGAAAAATTTGCAAAGTTCTATACAGAATTATTTTTGTAGTTTGAGTGAAATTAATTTGCTGGTAATGATACAATTCAAAGGGTCACTGTGTTGAATATTGTTCTTTTGTTGTCCACAGATATTTATTCATCCATTCAAAAATGTATTGAGCAATTACTTCGTGTCAAAGGACAATAATGAGACCCTCTTTTGAACATCATGAAATATTGTTTAAACTGAATGACATAGCCCATCCTCCTAACTCACGTGCATTCATTTCAATAGCATTATAGTCCCAGTGCCCAGAGGACATCGCCACCCATCACGGGCACATGCTCTGTTGTTTGTTTTTCATATATTATCCCATTTAATCTTCACAACAACCTATAAGGTCTGTGTTACTGTGGACATTTTATGGATAAGGAGGTGAATCTCAGTGAGATTAAGTTTTACATCTCTAGAATCACACAGTTAATCAATAGTAAAGTTGGATTTGAACTCAGGTTAAGGCACTAAATCAGGATCTCTTTTCACCAGGCCCCAGAACAGCAATGCTTTTAGTATTGTGAGAGGGTAAGGCGGGGGACGTTGGTAATATTTTAGACCATAAACGCCTAGAATTTCAGGAAATTTAAAGGTGAAATAAATTGGATACAGATAATGATGTTTTAAACTAATCAGGAATGCTAATGCAGTGAAATATATCAATCTGTACTTCATATGTTCAATAATACTTCCCTTGTAATTTATTATGGAAATATTCCCTGAAAATACGGCCTTCAGTTGAATACATCAGTTTAATTATCGAATGTTCACTGACCATCTACTATCTGGGCATTCAATAATACAACACTTAAGCTTTGACTATTTGTAAAGGGACGAAAAGATTTTTTGTCTATAATAATGTCCAATTTTTCTGAGTTGTGGAATTTTTTATCTGAGAGGACAGCATATGGGAGTGAGTCACAGGCTAGAGAATGCATGGCATTGTTATCACTAATTTCTAGTGGCAAATGTATACTATGGAGGGAACTTTCAAATTTGGAAGTTATTTAGAACTTAAAGTTATCTGGAGCCATTCATCATAGCTGTCAAGGATGGCTGTATCAAATACAGCACTAATATAGATCTTACGACGGACTGAAAAAACAACAACAAATTGTGGGTTGTAGATCCTGCCCTTTGTAAATTTACCATCTAGATAAACTATCATTTTGATGTAATGGAGACAAAATGCTATTTGCATAGACAGATCTTTCACTTATCAACGTATTTTTGGTGTATTCCCTTCTTTCTCATATCACCTTGTTCCTCTAATTAATTATTTGTTACATGCCTATCACTTCGACCAGACTTTTTTGAAGGCAGAAGGCATACCCTATCTCACACATTTTTGCATTCTCAGACTTCAGCATAGTGTCTTGCCTCCTAAAATCTTCAATTTATGGCTTTTAAATGGAATAACATCTGTGTGCATCTTCCTTTACCCACTGCCTTAAAATTTTATTGAAAATAGAGACCATGCCTAAGGCCTTTGTAGTTAACTCTAAATTCCAAGTCCTGGAATAATTTACTGCAGATACTAAGTGTTTAATAAATGTAATTTATCAATCACAGCTATTGAGAAGGCTCATTAAGATTAGTAGACTATTAAGAACACAAAATTCCTATTCCTGAGTCCCTGTGTGACCTTGAATTAGTCATCTGATACCCGTCTCTACACTCTAGTTTAATTTCCCCTGAAGTGTTAAGGAGGCCAAAACTGAGAATTGTTTAAATTATTCATAATTTTAAAACTTTTTATAATTAGATAATGCATTTGACCACAACCTGGGCACTACTTGTGTGCCTCCAGAAAAGAAAGTACACAAAAGACAAGTTTAGTTTTAACTCAGATCTTAAACAATAGAAAGAAAATGAGAATAAAGAAGTCAAATAACCCAGAAAGTTCCATTTGGCATGCCATAATGTTCTATTCCTAAATAAAATGTCACAAAATGAAGCATCACATTTATATTCCTGAGAATAGTATTACCATACAAAAACTCATCTATTTTTTAAGGTATTTGTGAATTTGATCAAAGGTAAAATTTGAAAATAACTTCTCACTAAGGAAAAGGACAGATTCTGCCTCCAGTCAAAATACTCGTTTTTTAAAAAACAAATTAGCAGATACTGAAGGAATAAATCACATTTTTTATGGCATAAATTGGCATCTCTAGTGACTATTCTACATATGACTAGTGCAGAAACTTTCAAATTCTCAGGCTATTATTTAATATTACCTTAAGTGAGAATCAAGCTAATTTAAAACATACAGTAGATGTCAGATTAAACCAAAACAATGTCTTCACAAATTCAAAATATAGCCAGGAAATCATATGGCTTAGAAAGCACAATAAACCTTCATGGGGGGAATTCGATACATAAAGCGGATTGCCAAATCTAAGGGAATAATACAGACTACAGAGGCAGATCTCTGACAGGTTTCTCCCATTTTAATGAAACAAATTTCAGTGGAAAACTTAAAAGATTAAAAACTCACAACAAAATAACTCCCATACATTTTTCTAACAGCTGTCTCCACAGCCCAAAATGAAGTAGAGATTTGGCAGGTCTCTCATAATGGGATCATTGAAGACAGTCAAGCTAAATGGGACACTGAAGAAACTGCATTGTCTAGATTAATTGCCTAGCTTGATCAATAAACCATATATTGGCTAAATTTCCCATTCATGTTATACTGGGTAGACATGTCCAAATCCCAACTCTATTTGGCTCCAGAGAAATAATCAATTTCCAGAAACAACACAGTCAGCTTCAGCAACTCTCTAGCAATAAATTCCAGCTTATTACAATGGCATTATGCTATTTTTCGTGGTTTAAGAAAATCTATGAAGGATATTAAAACAGCTCTTTTATGTTGAAAATTATGTTCTTTATTACACCTAATTCATTGATTAGTTCATTATGAAACAGTTACACTAAAACAGCTCTAGGATATAAACACAGAGAGATATTTTGCTGTGTGAAATTGTCAATAGTTAAAAAAAAAGGCAATGATATATTTATCACCTACTTTGCTCAGTGACTTTTCCAAACCTGAGAACATTAAACACATAATTTCACAATATTTATTTAAAGTAAACTACTTGTGTATATTTAAAAGGCTAATTATTTTTGTTGCTTACCTGAAGTTTTTAATATTCCTAAGAATTTCACTTTTAAAAACGCAACTGACATTTAAGAATTGCTGTTTATAAAACGTTCCAAAGACCACATCTAATTTTGTATTTTCATTAGTAAAAATTAAATTATACAAAGTCTAAAGGAATCAATTATTTTGCCTACAGGGCAAAGGAGAAATGCTGAAAACATGCAGAAGTTATTTATGCATAACTTATCTCTATAGAATTTTTCAAGTGGGGTTGCTAGATACAATCATATGTATCCAACTGATCATGGACAGTGGCAAGCATTTTGATATCTTGCTGGAAATGATCTGAATTTCAATTAGTTAATTCTACCCTTGAACAGTATTTTTTTTCAAGACTGTTTCCTTTCATTTGTCATATGATTTCTTATCAGAAAGTGTCCATTACAGACCTATCTCCATTAATCATTTGGGTAGATGTAAGCCCTATTAATAAGCAAAAGATCCCAAACAGACTGTTTGTGACTTTTGACTCTGGCAGACTAATTGAGTGGCAGATAACTCATTTAATTGAATTAGGAAGGATTAGGAGATGCATTTAGTAACATGGACAGCCAGAAACAAGAGATGGCTAAGCGTAAATGAGGGCTTAGGCTACGTCATAGTCTCATCTGCTCTCCTCCTCCCAAATTAACTTAGTCTTAAATCATTTATATCATCCTCATCATATATGGTTGAATAAGCCTTTTCTAAACAAGTCATAGAAAACAGTGCAGACTCCAATACAGACCCATTTTGAGAGGACAGTAAATATTGATGCCACCATGCTGTGAGCTTGTGAAAAACGCCAAACATGTGTACAACATCCCCACAGTGTTGATGAATCTTTCCCAAAAATGTTCAGGAAAATAAAGCAAATTATGCAGTAGAAAAGGAGACAGGCTGAGGGTTGTATGTAATCCTAGTACACCAACTGTGAGCACACTAGTTTCCCTCCCACTCATTACAACGTGTTAGAGTCTGAGTGAGTGAGAATATTGTAGAAATAAACATGTGTTTCCCACAAATTATTTACAAACTTGTAACTGTTTAGAAACATTAGTATTTAAACTCTTAATAGTAATAAACTGCTTGTAGCACATGTTATAACTGATGTCATCTGATTAGCATGTAGCAATTCCTTGGCTGACAACTCATGAAAACAAAGATACTCTAGAAAGACACTACTGATATTGATGAAATACGGCAGAAAATGTGAAGGAGTTGTGATCAGTCATTGAAACCCCTTAGGGAAGACAATTCTTTTGCCCAAATGATTGAGAATAATTATTATCATGAAAAAGAGGAGTAGAATTAAAAGAATGAAGTGATATGAAGTTAAAATGGGAGGAATATTTCAAGAGAAAAGAAGGAAGAGGGTTCTAGTATGTCACATCATGTAAAAAGTTTCAGCAGGATAAAAATTGAAAGAAATTCACTGGATTTATTAGCTGGGTGGTCAAAAAAGTGCCCATTTTAATTAATACCAGTCTCTTGACATTCACACTTCATTCCAATACTTCCTACAATCCATATGTTTTCTTCCCCATCCTTCCAATAAGAATTAAGCACTTGTCCTCCGCAAGCATTTTATTTATATCTACTGCAGTATTGAGCAAAGTCTGCCTTAACTTATACAAAGTTATACCGTGTGAATGTCTTTTTCCTCCACTAGATAGAAACTCAAAGAAAAAAAACAAAGCAAAACAAAAAACTTGACTTTGCCTATCTACTATGCCCATCTCTGACATGTGGGGGAGCTAAAAATGTTGTCTAGATTCATATCAATTCCTTCTAACTCTTCTTCAAATTCACATGGTAGTGGCAATGAATGGAAAAGTGGAGAAAACATGTCTGGTTTGCAGTAGTGGCCACAGGGTAGAAAAGAAAACAGGCCTCGAAGACATAAATAGCTCACTACGCCTCTGTTGTGGTTACAAAAATGCAATATAGACAGATCAGAAATATCAAGCAGCAATTATTTTTACGAATTTAGGATAGCCAATTTGTGCTTGGGGGTTATGTTCATAATGACTTCATCTACCCAGGAATTTCAGAACATCGGAAGAGATTTAAAATTTAGATATGAAAAACAGAGGAGAGCAAATGTTTCATGACCGTAAGAAAGGCTCATTTTACCAGGTGGAACGAGCTACTTTATGAGGAGTTGCCTTTATGAAATTTTCAACAATAAAATGGATAATCATTTGTCAGGGATATTGTAGAGAAGGATTTTGAACTGAAAACATAAGTATCCTTTAATGTTCCTTCTTATACTAAGACACTATATGGATGTACGTTTTTGAAATTGACTATAGTATTAATTTTTAGAAAATTCCAGGGCAAAATTTGAGCAATTATCTGCTCTAGTGATTTGAGAAATGAATTCTTTGACTTATTTCTTTGACTCATTCATTCATTTGTTCAACAAGTACATAGTTAGCACCTACTATATGATAATTCTTTTATTCTCTGGGAATATAACAGTATATAAAATAGACAAAGTTCCTGTCCTCAGGGAGCTCATGGTTAATACAGAAACTGTATTTGGGATTTTATGAATAGTCCTTACAACAAATAAAGCTATGGATATATACAAATTCTACCCTAGACCAGACAAATGATAGCCATGTAACCATCAACCTAAGTATCTACTGACCAGTTGGAAAACCCCCAAACAGTAAACATACATGCACATACACAAACACACACTCATATAACCAAGGATGCAAAAAACAATCTTAGCTAAGAAATTGCAAAATTATTATTGCATTTTAGAAGAGACACACAGAAATGATATGAATCAATGGAATTATCCTTCATTGTCCTAGATAAAAACAATCACGTTACCTTACGTTGATAAGAGACCCCTGGTGGTGCAGTGGTTAAATGCTCAGCTGCTAACCGAAAGGTCAGGGGTTCGAATACACCAGCCGCTCTGTGGGAGAAAGATGCTGCAGTCTGCTTCCATAAGGATTTAGAGCCTTGGAAACCCTGTGGGACAGTTTTCTTCTGTCCTATAGAGTTGGCTGTGAGTCAGAATCAACTCAATGGCAATGGTTTTATTATTATTTTTCACAATGACAAATGAAAAAATATTCTCTATTTTTTTTATCCTACCAACAACTATGTGAAGTGAGATTAAGCGACTTCTCTAAGGTTAAGTGCTGGGTTACTAACCAAAAGGTTGGTGATTCTAGTCCACCCAGAAACACCTCAAAAGAAAGCCCTGGAGATCTACTTCCAAAAGATTCCAGGCATGGAAAACCCTGTGGAGCGCTGTTTTACTCTAAAACAAATGGTGTTGCCATGAGTCGAAATTTTTTTTCTCAAATATCATATCCATAACAAATTTTGGAGACAAGTACAACTCAGGATGTTGTCTTTAGACATAATCGACTCCAACTAAACAAATATATCTGTGTATATCCATATACATTTTTTTTCACTGCTAAATATGCAGATTAAAAGAAACAAAGGGGGGAAAACAACCAAATTTACCCATCTTTACATTTAAATATTTTTTAAAATAACAAAAGAATCATATATTATTGTGGCTTAGAAACTGAATGTAGGCAGGTGACTTCCCTAGAATAAAATCAGATACATGGAAAGACCTTTGAGATCTTCAAGGGCAGTAGCGTTTAAAGTGTGGTCTAGGACCCTTGAGAGTCCTATTGACCATTTCAGCAGATTCATATGTAAATCCTATTTTTATAATAATACCAAGACATTATTTGTCTTTTTCACTCTCATTCTTTTACAAGTGTGCAGTGGAGTTTTCCAGAAATTGCAATGTGTGTCATAGCACAACAGATTGAATGTGGAAACAGATATGAGAATCCAGCTGTCTTCTATTAAGCCAGATATTAAGGAGACTTGCAAAAATCTGAAGCAATGACATTCTTCTCACTAAATTTTTAAAACAGATTTTTAAAAAAATGTTATTTGTGTTTATTATTATTATTTTTAAGTAAATTAATAAGTAAAAGTTTAACAATTTTATTGTATCTTGTAACATAGTAAATATCTATAGGTATAATACATATAAGCAAAAGTTATTTGGGCTCTTCAATAATATTTAAAACTAGAAAAGGATTCTGAGATGAAAAAGTTTGAGAACTACTGTTCTAGTGAAATACCTTGCCCAATATCATGAATTCTGAGTATCATACTTCAACCATTTTTTTCTCTTCTAATGACGGGAACTCATCCCTTCCTAATGCAGGCCTAACCTTTTTTACATACAGTAATTACTAGTCTTCATGTTAAATCAAAATCTGCTTTCTTTCGTTTCAACCACTGGTCCAAGCCCTAACGTTTTGAGGAGAGGTGAGAATTTGCTGGATTAATTAATTAATAAAAATTAATTGAATAAAACATTTTTTGGACAGCTATCTTACATTATTGACTACTTTTAAACTGTTGGGTAACTTTGCTTTCCTCTATTAACACATTTAAGTTTTTGAAATCACATGTACAATCTTACATTTTATTGTCAATATTACTTCCTTGGATAAGCACTTTCATACTAGTATCAAGCCACTATATCTAAATGTATAATAACCTTTAAATTGTCTCTCAAGTTCACTAAAAAAATAATTCAAACACTTTTTTTGTCTAGAAACAAATTTAAAAATAGTTTAACAACCTTGATGTGGACTGGCCAAAGGCCAAATAGTCACCAACTGGATATTGGCAGCAGATTAAAAAACTAAATCTCTGGCTATTTTTGTTCTTGTCTCTGTACATAATTCTACTTATTTTCTCAGCAAATGCACATATTGAAGAACAAAGCACTCATCTGTTGGATGGAAATAATGAGTCATCCAACCACTAAGAAAATTATTTATAGCAAATATAACCATTTTCTAATTTAAATTTCAGTCTTATTAATTATTCACTGATTAATTAGCTCACTTTTTTCCTCGATCAACTAAAACAATGTTTTCAGACAAGGCAAGAGTTTTCTTAAACTCTACTGTTCTATTTTTCTGACATTAGATGTCTACAGCTGTTACTATGAGTTTAAAAAATATATGACTTTCAGGGCTAAGAATTAGAAAAAGGACGTATAACACGACACTGAGTTCCTATTTCAGTGTGAGTTCCCTGGCAATTCAAAGAGGAAACCGACAGGGTAACCACAGGAGGTAACACTTTCCTGGATCAATATTTGTGCATCAGATGTTATAACAATGTTTTGTAAGGTTCATAAATAAAGAGTTTCCTTTCTTCTCCAGACTTAGAAAAATAAAAATTAAAAGGAATTTGGCTGTCAAGGGACCTGCTTTTTCTAGAGCAAATAATGAACAAAATGAAGGCTTTAAATTAGTCAATTAAAGGCAAATGTTCAGTGAAAACGAATGCCAAAAATATTCCTTATTTGAGGGGTGCTTTTTTCCCCAGTCAATTGATGGTTTCATAAAAGCTGTGTCATATCAAATAAAACCAAATCCACAGACATTTATTAAGTGTCAAGTTTGATTCAATTCCATTCAACAAACATTTATTAAATACCTAGTGTTTGTGCATCAAAATTGTGCTAGGATTTGGATTTAAAACCATGAATAAAACCAGGGCTTCAAACTAGTTCATTCCAGTTAGATCCCCTGCTGGGAATTTGCATTTCCACCCTAGATATACTGAATCTGAATCTACATTTTAACAAGATCCCCCATGTGATTCTTGTGTATACAGTGTGATCCATAAGAATCACTTGGGGATCTTGTTAAAATGTAGATTCTGATTCAGTATATCTGGGGTGGAAATGCAAATTCTCTGCAGGGGTTTGAACTGGAATGAAGAGGTTCAAAGCCCTGAATAAAACGTAATGCCTACCATCTAGGAACATATGGTCTGGTGAGGAAGCCAGACAACAGCAAGCAATGTCTTCATAATTTGATAATTTGTAGGTTTTCTGGAGGCAATAATGCCTGAACTGAGAGTTGCTGAATAAGGAAGGGTCAGTGAGGTGAAGCAAGGACGGGAGAGTAACTAGAGACAGGAAATAAGCAAATAAAGATACAATGTTCTTGACTATAATGATGCTCTCAGAAGACTACAAGAAGCTAAAATAGGTAACAGTGGAAGAAGAGACTGAGAAGATATTAAAGAGCCGATTTTAGATAGTCTCCTACAGCATGCTGAGCAGCCAAATTCAGTTAGGATTGTGAGCTACAGAAGGATTTTAAGAAGGAACCATATGATCAGGTTAAGCATCCCTAGTAATTAATATGAAGATTGCTCCTACACCCCTCACCTGGTCCATAGATCAGAAATCACGTATGCCACATTAGGAAACTTGAAGTGAGAGTGATAGCTCCACAAGAAGGAGTTGACAATGGATACAGGTGTCATTCATTTAATTTCAGCATATTCTACAGTACTGCTTTATTAAGTGCATTTCCAGATTATATTATCTTAAATGACAGAATTACAGTGCTTTCTAATGAGATAGGGATTGAACTTGAAAATCTATTGTACCAAAAATTTTTTTTTCCGGTTACTTCATAGCAAAGTACTAAAAGAGAGCTGTTGAATCATTACCAAGTGAGGTTTATTCCAGAGGCGCAAAGGTGGTCCAATTTTAGGAAATCCATTAATATAATTCAGCATTTAATGGAGCAAAGGGAAAAAATATTATTACCCCCAAAGATACCAAAAATGCATTTAATGAAATTCATCAACCATTTATTTAAAAACATTCAATAGAATAGAAATTGCAACTGCAAAATCACCTTAGTGAGGAAACACTAGAGGCTTTCTTACAGTAATTTAAAAAAAAGACCAGATGCCCACTATCTCCATTACCATTTAACATTATATTGGGGTTATTAACCAACGATATTAGACAAGAGAAAGAAATTCGAGGCACAAAAACTGGAAGGGGTAATTAAACTTTATATTATGAGCATAAATGAACAAATGCACATATTTATATTTTGAAAAAAAAAAAGGAAAAACATTAAGTTAGCCAGTTGACATCAAGATGGTTATGACTCATGGCAAGCCCAAGTGTGTCAGAATAGAATTGTGCTCCAGAGTGTTTTCAGTGGCTGATTTTTTGGAAATAGATTGCCAGACCTTTCTTCTGAGATGCCTGTGGGTGGACTTGAATTTCCAACCTTTTGGATAGCAGCTGAGCAGGTTGACCATTTGCACCACCCAGGGATTTAATAAGGTGGCATGATATAAAATTAGCACTCAATAATATTATCTAATATTATTAATGTCTATAATTTAAAATATGTGATATTGGCATATCAATACACAGACACTCAAATGGAATAGAAGAAGAAATAAACCCAAGTGCATGTAGATATTTTACATATAATGAAGGTAGCATCCCAAATCATTGACAAAATAAGGAGCAAACAGTATGGGATCAAATACTAACCTAAAAGTTAGCAGTCTCAATACACATGGGGTCACCTTGAGTGAGTATTGACTCAATGGCAACAGGTTTGCTTTGTTAAATTTTTTGGTATAGTTAAAAAGTTGCAGGAAAGAGGTAGAATTTGAAAAGCTGAAAATAAGTAAGCCAAACAACATCTGGAGCTCACACATGGCCCTGTGTTGTCAACAGTCAGAGCTGAAAGACTTCATAAAACATGAATCATCAGGTAGAATCTTCAGAATAGTATCACCTTAGCGTGGCTATTGTTAGGTGTCTTCTAGTTGGTCCCAACCCATAGCAACCCCACATATAAGAGAATGAAATGCTGCCCAGTCCTGCGCCATCCTTACAATTGTTGCTATGTTTGAGCCCATCGTTGCAGCTACTGTGTCAATCCATCTCCTGGAGGGTCTTCCTCTTTTTCACTGACGCTTTACCTTACCAAGCTTGATGTCCTTCCCCAGGGACTGGTCCCTCCTGATAACATGTCCAAAGTATGTGATATGAAGTCTCTCCATCCTTGCTTCTAAGGAACACTCTGGTTGTACTTCTTCCAAGGTAGATTTTTTCGTTCTCCTAGCAGTCCACGGTATATTCAATATTATTTACCAACACCATAATTCAAAGGCATCAGTTCTTCTTTGATCTTCCTTATTCATTGTACAGCTTTCACATACACATAAAGCAATTGAAAATATCATGGCTTGGGTCAGGCACACTTCAGTCCTCAAAGTGACATCTTTGCTTTTTAACACTTTAAAGAGGTCTTTTGCAGCAGATCTACCCAGTGCAATTCATCGTTTGATTTCTTGACTGTTGCTTCCTTGGATATTGATTGTGGATCCAAGTAAAATGAAATCCTTGATGGCTTCAATACTTTCTCCATTTATCATAATGTTGCTTCTTGGTCCAGTTGTGAGGATTTTTGTTTTCTTTATGTTGAGGTGTAATCCATACTGAAGGCTGTAGTCCTTGATGCTCATGAGTAACTGCAATAAGCCGTTTTCACTTTCAGCAAGAAGAGTATGGCCCCTGGACACCTTTTTCGCTCAGTAATGAAGTCACTCCTGAGGTTCACACTTCAGCCAAAGGTAAGGCAGGCCCATGAAACAAAGCAAGACTAAATAGGCACACCAGCCCAGGGGCAAGGACAAGAAGGCAGGAGTGGATAGAAAAGCTGGTAACAGGGAACCCGAGTTTGTATACACGTGGTGGGGTTGGCAACTGATGTCACAAAACAATAGGTGTACTAATTGTTGAATGAGAAGCTAGTTTATTCTGTAAACCTTCATCTAAAGTACAATAAAAACAAAAAGAAAGGTTGTGTCATCTGCATATCATAGGTTGTTAATTAGTCTTCTGCCAACCTTGATGCCGTGTTCTTCTTCATGTAGTCCAGCTTCCCAGATTATTTGCCCACCATACAAATTGCATAAATATAGTGAAAAGATACAGCAACCTTAGTAGCAGGTATTAATTAGTCCTATATTAAAGTCTGCTTTGTAATCACCCTAATAATACTTGAAAGCAAACTTTGCAATGATTAAACTGATGCCAAGTAACTTAACTGGGTGCCAGGACAAAGTAAAAAAAAAAAAAAAAAAGAAAGAGACCTAGCTGAATCAGCTTCCTAATCTACTGCATTATTTTACCCTGACGGTTTTAATCAAAGTAAAAAAAAAAAAAAAAAAAACTGCAGTGAATTCCAGCACCCAATGATATAAAGCTCACAAAGTTCACATCCAATTGAAAATTAACAGCTATGCAGAGAACCAGGAAAATCTGACCAATAATGATGAGACTATTGTCCTGAGACTCTCTTTAAACCTTCAGCTATAACTATCCCCTCAAGTCATCTTTTAGCAAAATAAAAGATTGGCACACAAAATAAAGGATGTTATCTGTGAGTACAGTGCTCCATTAAAAAAAAAAATCTATATGAGAACAAAAGGTCAACAATTACTCTAAAGCAAAGATGAGAAGATAAAAAGGGCAGGGAAACTAGAGCACTGGAAATGGAACAACCAGAATGCAATTAAAGAGATTGTTGAGACATTGTGAAAAAAGTAACTGTTGCTGAACAAATTGTGTAGAAGTTGACAAATGGGAACTTAATTTGCTGTGTAAACTTTCACCAAAAACTCAAATAAAGGATTATTTAAAAAAACAAAAAACAAAAAATATAATCCATAATTAGGAAATATAGTCAATCAAGAAATGACAGAGATGATGAATATTGAAATGGTAAGAGAAAACAAAAACATGTCAACACAGAATTCTATACCTAGTAAAACATCTTTCATATCTGAAGTAGAAATAAAATTTAGCTCTGACCAAAAAAAAAAAATTAGGGAGTGTAGAAAAAACGAGCAACTCCACAGTAATAATTACTGGAGATAAGATCTACCTACTAAAATTAGAGTGGAAAATTTTAAAGAAAAACAAGGCATTTCCATAGCCTCAAAGTATTTTCCCCAAATTATTTGTTAATGAAAGAGGAAAAGTAGCCACTTTACAACTGTCTCTGTGTGGTGCAAACAGTCCTCTGCTAATCCAGAAGTTGGCAGTTGGAATCTACCCAGTGGCTCCACAGAAAAAAAGTTCTGGCGAACTGCTTCCATAAAGATTACAGCCAAGAATACGCTATGGATCAGTTCTACTCTGCACACGAGGTCCTCATGAGTCAGGGGCCAATACTGTTATCTAACAACAACAACAGTTAACCGAAAAGTTGGCAGTTTAAATCCACACAGCAACATAGCAGGAGAAAGAACTGGTGATCTGCTTCCATAAGAATTATAGCTAAGAAAACAGTATGGAGCTCAGTTCTACTCTGTAACACATGAGGTTGTCATGAATCAGAATCAACTCCTTGGCAATAGGCTTGTTTTTTTGGTTTTAGTAGCTTTACAGTGGAGAAACCTGGCAGACACAACCTTAAACAAGTGGTCAAGTTTAATATCACCAGTAATAAGACATACCAACATCATGTACCCCTAACATGATGCATTGAGAATGGCATATCACTTCTGTGATATCCTTCACTCAAATCCATCACCTCTATCTAATCACAAGAAACATCACAAAAACCCAAATCGAGCATCATTCTACAAAATAACTGATACATTCTTATCAAAATTATCAAAGTCATGAAAGAAAAGGAAAGGCTGAGGGACTATCATAGATCGCATTTAGCATCATGTGATCACTAAATGCAATGTGGGATCCTGGGATGAATACTAGAAGAGAATATGGACATTAGTGGTAAAACTAGTAATATCTGAATAATGAATATAGTGTAATTAATAATATTATGCCAATGTTAAATTCTTAGTTTTAATAAATGGTTATGTGAGATGTCAACTTTAGGGGAAGCTGGATAAAGAGTATATGAGAATTCCCAGTATTATGTTGAAATTCTTTGATAAATCTAAAATCAATTCAAACTAAAAATTTAAAAAAAGCTTTATCAAACTGTACACTAAAATTGGTGAATTTAATTGTATGTAAATTTTATCTGAATAAAGCTGATTTTTTAAAAAAAGAAAATGTTAATGTTGTTAGATATGATGGTTATTGTGATTATCTTTAAAAATACTTGTCTATTAGACATATATCCTTAGGTATTTACAGATAAATGACATTTGGGATTTGTGTTAAAATAACTTAAATCAGAATAAGAGCAGTTATAAATGTATAAATGAAACAAAAATTATTGAAGTTGGGTGACTGATACACTGACATTGTTTATACTATTCTCTTTACTTTGCAAAAGTTTTAAAATTTCCATAATATAAAGTTGTAAAATAGAGTTGTGGAATATTTTTATTTTTCAAAAAGACAAGATTTCCAAATGGTTGACATTTATAATGACAAGCGGTTGCCAAGAGCAAATATTTTTGAAAAAAATGAATACACTCCATCTTTCCCTTCAAGGGAAAGATCTTTTGGTAACGAGTCGGAAACTGTTTTTCAAAAGAAACTTGGGCTCAGAAAGAGCATTATGAAGGTTTGGAAATAATTTTGTAATGAAGATGATATCTGTCTCCCATTAAAATTCTCATATCTGAACACTTTAAAAAGTTGGAAACAGAAGTTTTAAACTGTTTCTAAAAATCTTCCATATGAAGGATTTTTTTTGGTATTTTTTAACTAATTTGCAAGACAGTTTGCTGCTATCAGAGAAGATAGAGATTTATATTGAAATTTAAAAATAAACTTTAAGAAGATTTTTGAGTGGAAATAAAAAATTATTTACTAAAGGTGTATTTCTTCCATTTGAATCTACAGATCTTTTGATGTGTCATTTTCAGCTATGACAGCCATTTAAACTAGGTATTGAAATAACCTTGATTTTGTCCTTTAAATAATTGTTTCATAAAGATTTAAACCAAGATTAAAAAAATAATAAAAATGAAGTACATTCAACTACATTGATAACAATAAAAATATTATTTTAAGGAGAGTGAAAGTATGTTTGGCATCAGTAATAAACAAAATAATTATTTTTAAAAACTTTATTGCACTCCTCCACAATTTCCCATTTCGTGTGTAGTTCATAAGGTATGTAATACGTTAGCACAGTAATGCCTGCATATAATTTTTAACACACATTTCTGTTTCTGTAAATATGGTGGGCTGCATAATCTGAAAAGCCTTGCTACAGAATGCCTCGAAGTGCTGCTTGCAGCATGACAAATATGTGTTTAAGTGAATAGCTTTATTTCCAAGAAAATAAGGAAAAAACTTGATGTAAAAAATGAGAAGAAACCTCAAAAGCAGGGAGAAGAACAGGTGAACAGGTGCCATGCCATCTTTTTGTTAAGCTCAGAGCTCGTGTTTTAAGCCTTAGTAAGAACAGAGGGGAGCCTTGGTAGTGCAGTGGTTAAGAACTTAGCTGCTAACCAAAAGCTTGGCAGTTCAAATCCACCAGCTACTCCTTGGAAACACTATAGGGCCATTCTACTCTGTCCTATAGGGTCGCTGTGAGTCAGAATCGGCTCAATCGCAATGGGTTTGGTTTTAGTTTAAGAACAGAGGAGTCAAGGCCACTGACTACTGAACACAAACCTCCTGAAGGGCAGACTTGGAAATTATGACTCACAGCATGATGAGATAGTAAGGAAGCTTGTCTATTTCAGCCTAGAAACTGTATTCAGGAAGAAAAACATTTTTTCCTGAGAATTTTTAACCATAGGCCTACCAATAAACAGATTTGCAATCTGACTTTTTACTGTCTAGGAATCCTGGAATCCCCCAAGAAAAGAAATCAACATAAAGAGTTTTTCAGGCCAGTTACATGCTCGGAACTCTGGCAAAAGCAAAGGCAGTGTACTTTGAAGAGACATGCTTCACTTAAGGTTCACAGGAGCCTACAAAAATCTTTGAAGACTTTCACAAAATTCAGTCATAAGACACATGAAAAATATTTAACCATGGCAGAAAATCAGCAGATATGATAAGCAGAAGGTTTAGACTGCCCAAGAACTTCATATAATGGAACAATTGGATAATAGTGTTAAGAAATCATCTAATTCATCTTTAAAATGAAAAAGAAAAAGGAGGAAATAAAAAAGTAAAAAACATCAAAATATAATGAACAAATGCAGAAAAGTAAAAGAATAAAAAAACTTTAAAAAATTGCAAATATAGTATTGGGATATAATTTGTATATAAATAAAATATACATATATGAAGGTCAATGCTGAAACATTTTTACTGCAGGGATACATAATCATAATGTTTAGAGTTCTCTGGCTTACAGGATTAAGACAAGTAATATAAATACATGGAATAGATTGAATGTAAGTTAAAAGTATATGTTATTGAATATACCATGGAATGCCAGAAGAACAAACAAATCTGTCTTAGAAGAAGTACAGCCAAAATGCTCCTTAGAAGCAAGGATGGCCAGATTTCATCTCACATACTTTGGATATGTTATCAGGAGGGACCAGTCCCCGGAGAAGAACATCATGCTTGGTAGAGTAGAAGGTCAGCAAGAAAGAGGAAGACCCTCAACAAGATGGATTGACACAGTGGCTGCAACAATGGGATCAAGCATAACAACAATTAGGAGGATGGCGCAGGACTGGGCAGTGTTCTGTTGTACATAGGGTCGCTATGAGTGGGAACCAACTCAACAACACCCAACAAGTTAAAAGTAATGGAGAAATGGATAGTATTACTTGTGTAAAGGGGGCTGCGTTTATTTAGTTCTATTAATTTTTGGCATGTGGTTATGTGGACAGGATTACTACCAAATCTTTCGATTTCTCAACAGGAAATATAAATTCCAAATAGTCATGTGAAATCTAACAATTTTTAAATATTGGTACAGATTTCAAATCTTTCTTAAGCACTATGTGGGCCTGAAGAAACATAATGAAGGCTCCTGTATTGCATTTCTTATTTAAAAATTTGTTCAAAGAGAAAAGGCCTATTAAACAGACTGAAAAGAATGGTCATAGTTCAAGAACAAAAGAAGCTAAGAGAAGAGAATTTTTCAGATAGGAGTAGGTGGTGAACAGCGCCCAATATGGTAGAAAGAGGCTGAATTTAGTCTGTGGATTTTAAAAGATGTGTTTTAGTGAACTTTAGAGAAAAGTTTCAGTGGAGTGTTGATAACTAAAACCACATGTTAGTGAACTGAGAAACGATTATTAATCAAGAAAATAGAGGTAGCATGTATCATTTACTTTTGACTCAGAAAAGAGCAAAATGACACAAAGCAGAAGACGATTATTTGTTAATCTTTTATATTTTTTTTCTTTAGGAAGGAAAAGCCTCAAGCAGGCTTACAGTGTAAGGGCAAAGATACAATGAGGAGAGAGAGGGAAAGGAGGCAATTTATGTAATACTTGTTGCTGGTGAGTTGATTCCGATTCACAGCGACCCTATCGGACAGAGTAGAACTGCCCCACAGAGTTTCCAAGGCTGTACTCTTTACAGAAGCCAACTGCCACATCTTTCTCCTGCAGAACAGCTGGTAGGTTGGAACCACCAATCTTTAGGTTAGCAGCTGACTCTTAACCACTGCGCCGCCAGGGCTTCTTACTGCACCACCAAAAAAAACAAAAACAAAACAAAAAAACCCATTGCTGTCGAGTTGATTCTGACTCATAACGACTCTGTAGTGACCACCAAGGCTTCTTAATTTATGCAATAGATCAGATGAAAAACATTGATGCTAACATTGGCCTGGAGCAGGGGAGGAGCCCTTTGTCTTAGAGAAAAAGAAGCCAGGCTGTGTGCTCTTGTAGCTACCTGTAAATAGAAATAATAGTTGGGATAATTCCATTTGGATGCTGATTACCTTTTGAGGCATATTGTTGTTGTTAGGTACCCTCGAGTCAGCGTCAACTCACAGAAACACTAGGTACAACAGAATAAAACACTGCCCAGTCTTATGCCAATCGTTGAGCTATGCTTGAGTCCATTGTTGCAGCCACTGTGTCAATCCATCTCCTTGAGGGTCTTCAACTTTTTTGCTGACCCTCTACCAAGCATGATGTCCTTATCCACGGACTGATCCCTCCTGATAACATGTCCAAAGTACGTGCTTCCATTTCTTCTCTCTTACTGGCAAAAATAAATAATATTTTACAATGTCCAGTCTTGGTGAGGAGGCACGGAAACAAATTCTCAAACCCTGTGGTGGGAGAGTAAGTTAGTGTAATATTTTTGAAGGTTAAATTGGCATTAGCAGTCAAAATTTAACATGTAAATACCCATTGACTCTACATTTCCAATGGAAAAAAATATTCTTCAAATGTACTTGAATAAGTAAAACATGATTGATATAAAAGACTTTTTTATAAACTTTGAGTATAAAAAACAATATAAACAACGAAATGACAACCGATAAATAACTGGATACATATTTATAATGTAAATATAAATATACCACACAAACATTAAATAGAATGTAGAAGACATAAGTATATTTCCATGGAAAGTTCTGGAGATGTTAAAGAGTAGTGTATTACGATACTATTTGTGTCATTTTTAATAGTGTGTACAAGCAAAAAAAAAATTATTTAAAGAAATGTAATTAAGAGATTATTTATTGATTACCTTTTGAGTTGAGAGACTAGAGTTCTGGAACAAGACACTACCATTATTTTATAATTCTCTCTACTGTTTGATTTTTTTAACCTTGTATTGGTTTATTCCTCAGCTTTCACAACAGATTTATCTGTACCAATTTTTTTCCCCTTTGGCCTTTAGAGTTCTCACTCACCATAACAGATATTTCTAGTCTTTACCTCTCCTCACAGTTGATCCCTAACTTTCTCATTAACTGTCGATTTTGCTTCCTTTTCCTCAAAAACTGGACCAATAAGCAACAGCATGATAAATGAAGAAAAGATTGAAGTTTTCAAGGATTTCATTTTACTTGGATCCACAATCAACACCCATGGAAGCAACAGTCAAGAAATGAAAGTATGTGTTGCATTGGGCAAATCTACTGCAAAAGACCTCTTGAAAGTGTTAAAAAGCAAAGATGTCACTTTGAGGAGTAAGGTGCACCTGACCCAAGCCATGGTGTTGTCAATCACCTCATATGCATGTGAAAGCTGGACAATGAATAAAGAAGACTGAAGAAGAATTGATGCCTTTGAATTATGGTGTTGGCGAAGAATATTGAATATACCGTGGACTACCAGAAGAATGAACAAATTTGTCTTGGAAAAAGTACAGCCAGAATGCTCCTTAGAACTGTGCGTTAGGCACTATGCTAAGGTTACTAAGGTGAGTAATGGTACTTTTTAAAAGGGAGAAAATTAAATAAGCAATTATAATCACATCTTAATTTCATAGTTTGTCTCCTCAACTACAGTGACTATTTCCTGTTCTCCACTTTATCCACTCAAACTCATGACCATTTTCTTAGATTCCCAAACTGTTCTTTGTCAGGAATTTTAACTTTTATTTTTCAATTCTGTGACATTCATGTATCATTTGCATTCTATCATGCCTACTAGCATTCTCTTAGATCCATAGAAACATTCAGTCTACTGATTACTTCATATTCTTAAGTTGTTCCTCTTTGTCTTGGCTTCTCTCACTTTTCTAGCCATCCTACCTGCATGGATTACCATCTAAATCCTTCTCTCATTAGCACTCTCAATAACCATCAATGTTTATCCTTAGCCATAACTACCTGGCAAAAAACTGGATTCTAATTCATCCTGACCTCTGCCATCTGTGCAGGATGCTAAATGCTGCAAGGAGAGTTCACACAACCTTAACAATTTTTGTTAGGACAAATTCATGTTCATCGACCTTAGCCGAACTCATGGTACAACTCACCAATCGTAGTGTGGTGACACTATATTTTGAAATATATTAAAGTTCTTTCATTTCTTAGAGTTCCTTTGCCCATGTCTTTCCCCCTAATGAGTCAGAGCCATCCACAAGTGTTGCGATCAGTGGGTTACAAAGAGAAAGAAAAGAATCAATATTTTGCTTTTTACCTTGAAATTAGGCTCTTGAAGCTCATTTCAGGGAAAAAGAAAAGATCATGATTGTGAAAACCAAGACTTACGATTTGTAAAAAGTAAGCTTTTTTAGTAAGACGATAACCACCAAAAACATTTTTTACAAGTGAAAAAGCAAAATTCAGGAAACTTGTTATTTAAGCAAGATTAGTAGATTAGGATAGGCTACCCTACCACAAAAGAGCACAGTGTAAGAATTGCTCTGACTTGTGCTGAGGAGATGTGGTAGCTATCATGTGGCTCTTTAGGAAAAGGCACTCCATCAACAGCTAACTGCATTATCACCTCCCTAGTATTTCACAGGCATTTCTGGTTTAAGATTTTCTTAGCTCATCCAAATACTATGCATATGGACAATCCCCTCTTTCAGAGCTCATGATGCCTGTATGCATCAAGAGTTAGTAAGAATTTTTAGTCAGGGACTTCAGAGAAGACAAAGGTGGTATAGAAGGGGAGGCCCTCAGCACTTGTCCCAGGAGAGTGGAAATCCAGATTATCATTTCTCTGTCACAGGGCCTGACACTTCATAAGCACTTAACAAATATCTGTTGAAGTAATGCATGTGTAAATGAACATACAAAATATGATGAATGGTTGGTTCTAGAAAGTAATATTGGGGAAACAGATAGATGGTCAGGAGATGAACGAGGAAAGATAGAGGAGCTATAGGTGAAGAGTATGACGTTGAAGGAAGAAGAGTTTTATGTAAGGATGAAGGAGTAGTTGCTTTGGAAATCAAAGTTTCAGAGGCTATGCTTAGTGGGGCCAATTATTGGTATAGAGTAAACATACATAACAAATGTCTTTAGTCCATCAACGGATTCATTAACTGGACCAACAGTAGTGAGTAGAGAGACGGTAACAAAGAAAGGAAAGGATATGTATTCATTCAGTATATCTATATTGGACACCTAATATACTATCCATTGCTGTGACACAGTGGCTGCAACAACGGGCTCAAAGATATCTACTATTGTGAGGATGGCACAGGACCAAGCATCATTTTGTTCTGTTGTATATGAGTTGGAACTGACTTGACAGCACCAAACAACAACAATATACTATAGGCATTGTGTCAGGCTCTGGAAAATGATGTCAAATAAAAGTTTTGGTTCCTGTCCTCTTGGGACTGACCATATATGGAGGAAAACTGACATTAAACAAAGAGTCAAATTTATTCCTTTATACATAAAATAATTTGTGAAAACTTTCTGAGGTAGGAAACAGAGTGCCAGTAGAAAGAGTCGTAAGGATTGGGGAAAGCTTCTCTCTAAAAATGACCAGTGAGCTCAGACTAAAGGAAGAGAAAGAAGTTAGCCAGGCAAAGAAAGTTCAGTACCCTTTTCATTTGTCTGGACCAAATTTGAAAAGATAATGTGCTGGCAAGTAGAAATCAAGCTGAAGGAATTTTTATCAGTCAAAGCCTATAGATAGATAGACGATGGATAGATATGTATATATGTGTGTGTATACATATATATGTACGTGTATGTATACATACATACTCTTACATATAAGGGTGTCTGGATTTATTATGGGGATTTGTTCTTCTATGATTGTTGGAGCTGCTTTAACAGTCTTTGAGAGAATGTTGTCTTTGGATATGGTGGAGGACAGTCAGTAAGGAACGGAAGGCAGATGTGAAGTTAGTAGCAGCACAAACTGAAACCCACAGAAAATGAACTAGATAGAGTCTATGATTTTGAAGTGTAACTTATGTCAGTCTCTCACTTTCTTCAAGCTTCCACCTTCAGTTATGTGGATGTCTTCTAGGAGAAGTTCGCTCACATCCTCAGAGAGCTCAACAGACCCTGGCCCAGGAGTCAAAGAAGCTGAGGATGATTGGGTGGGAGCTAGAGGAGCTGCAGACACAGCTGCTGCCCCACATCACCAGGCAAGCTAGGAGATTTGCAAGTATGTGCTTGTGTTGTAGCACAGTCTTTTGCCCTGCATTGACCTTCTAAGTGTAAAATAAATATGGCTGCTGCTTCCAAATCCCGTGCATACCCAGGGGAAGGAATTCTGAACAAAGTAGTTTTAGTTTAGTTTACCTGACACAATACAAATCCACTACATAGCTGATCTTTATTATTTTTTTATTTTTACCTGGAGATTTTAAGGGTAGGGGAAGCAGTTGAATGCCTTTTATTGTTTAGGAACTGAAGATAGACAGATGAGAGGCTTGGCTGCTTGTCTTGGTGTAATGAGAATGGGCTCAGGTGTAAGACAGAGGGAAAATATTAAATTTCAGGAATAGACTAGAAGGGAAGACTGCTCTGCATCCCAGGCCTCTTATTAGGATGGACAATTTATATGCATGCATAAAATAAATCGTGAAAATTTTTTGAGTATATAGTCAACATAGTTGTGACCAGCTTGCTCCCTAAAGGAAATGGTGGACAGCGAGGGAAATAGAAACATAGTCATACAAACTTAATAGAGAGTTCATTTGGGGAATACCACAAATAAATGGAAGATGTTTGTGCAGCCAGACAATGCTTTCCATAACCAAGAGAAAAAATTGTATTCCTTCATGTGAAGTTATCTTCAAATTAACCCCGCTTGGCCTCTTTTAGTTTCAATCTCTATACGCCTTCCTGTTCAGTTCCTTGTAGGTTAAACACTTAAGTAAAGGTCTCTACACCTATGGGCTTCCATCTTGCAGATGTTTCTGTCACTTGAGTTTAGAATTTTATAGGTCTATCTTGTCTCCTTAATTGAACCAAAGGCCCCTCAAGATCAGTGCTGGGCTTCTTGCTCCTTGTAAAATACTCTTTTGGATATTGTAAACTACAAGTGGGTCACTCAGTAATGCTGTTGACTGACTCAGTGATGGATGAAATGATTGTCTGTCTTGAGGGCCTACTGGTCCACTCTGAGCAATCTGATGAGCTCTTGCTTACAAACTGTGTAAATGATTAAGTAAAATATAGGCTTTTGATTTCAGGAGATATTACCGCCCTAGAAAATTCTAAAATTTCAATGAAAGAAACCTTTTGAGCCCAAACTGATTTTTTTTTAAATTTATTCCATTCACATATCCTGCATCATATTCTGTTTGTAAAAATTGCCCCAAAAAAGAAAAAATTCTGTGAGTTTTGTAAGAAGAACTCTGCCTTCACTTACTCTGCTGCAGTACTTCTGTTACCATACAAATAGCTGACATAGTAATGCCTTATTATTATTTTTAATTGCCACTGTATATAACATCTTTCTGTGTACATAGTAGATAATCAATGGCTTATTATTTCAACTTGATTTCTAAAAACCAAAATGACTTATATATTCTGGGTTTTGGATATGAGCTGTTGTAAATTTTTTGTAGCGCTCTCCCTCTAGATACTCAAATCATTATTTTTATTTTGGGTCAACGTAATCTCTTCTAATTATAATTTAAGTGTGTCACATTAGTTTGCTGATATTTCCAGCAACCAAAATTTCTCTGATCCTTAGTTCTTCTATGTGCAAAATCCAGGATAATTCTGGCTGAACTTTAAAATTCTCTCTCACTTCTAATGATGTAAGGAGGCTAACATTTGTTGAGTGTTTACATATTAGGTTCTGTACTATGAAGTTGGACATATATTATCTCATTTAATTTTTACAAAAATAATTCAAATAGATATTGTCAGTATTTTCTTCGTCATCTGGATAGATGAGAATTCAGATAAGCTTGCTCAAGATCACACAGCTAGTGCTGGAATTCAAACCCAGTTCTGGATGGACTATTTCATGTTTTCAGTTAAAAAGAGAAAGAGATAAAAAAAAGGAAAGGAAGAATTAAGTTCCAGACTCTTCTCATTAATCAAGGACAGTCATAGCTGCATTAGCAGTGGTTTTCAAATTTTAGGTCACATATGAATATCCATAGAACTTGTTGAAAATGCATATCAATGTATCTATCCTACTCTCAAGAGTTCTCGGGTGGTGCAAATGGTTAATGTACTCAGCTGCTAACAGAAAGGTTGGAGGCACCTTGGAAGAAAGGCCTGGTGATCTGCTTCTGAAAAATTACCCATTGTAAATTCTATGGAACACAATTGTACTCTGACACACATTAGGTCACCTTGAGTTGGAATCGACTTGATGACAACTGATATCCCACTCTCACAGTGAAAGTCAGATGGACCTTTGTATCTGCATTTGAAGAAGCACTCAGGGAGATATCAATGCAGGCAGTCAGATGGACCATGCTTAGCAACTACAGGTATAGGATGCATTGCTGCTAATTAAAGAAAAGAGGAAGACAGAGTCAGCACTTCAGTATGACAGAGAGCATAGCTGCATAAAGATTGTGAAGACACCACAAGGCTATACTACTGTCTCTCACCCCACTTCCCATGTGTGTATTTCCATCCTTTCTCCCCTAGAATTACTTCCAGATATTTATTCTAGGGAAAAAGAAAAATAATTCATGAGGAGAAAAAAAGTTTAAATAAAACTTTTTATTGTGATTGAATTTGAAGTTTTATTACATTCATTTAATCCCATGAAAACCCTACGTAGTATCCCAAATCTATTTAACACTATATTTCATATGTAGAAAAAAATACTGAAAGAAGATGCATCAACTCATTAAGTATTGTTACTCGTAAATGATGGCATTATGGGGATTTTCATTTCCTTGTTTGTAGCTTCCTATGGTTTACAACTACGCAATAATGTGCACATATTACTTTTGTATTCTCAAAGTATTTAAAAAATTACAAAACATAATTTGACAATTTTTCTGAGTCTTTGAACCATACAATTCTGAAACATCAGAGTAGCACAGCTGATAGAAAGTTTCATTGACACAAACATATATTCAGACAAAGGAATTATTCCAATCTATGGGGATAACCAGTGACATTGATCTCCATAATTTTTTGAAAATAAATTCACTTTTCTTCTACTATATACTCTAATTTAATGAATATTTAATTATGTATAATGAATACAACTAATTACAGTAGTTTTCCTGTAAGGTTATTAAAATATTAACTGAGGCATCTTGGGAGAGTTTGCAATATCCACTCTACATCAAATACCTTTTTTCTATCGTTGTTTTCCGAAGAGCCTGGCCTGTTTTTGAGGTCTGGTAAAGAATTTTCTCAGTGGAGAAAAAAATGGCAGATTTCATTATTCTGATGTTTCCTCTTTAATTTGCACCCTTAAAGAAGTGTTACTTCATTTCAATTCATGAGTTTATTCGTTTGCATTAAGTTCAATATGTCTAGAATTTCATGACAGTGCATTTAAACTATTCAGTCACATCTACCACTTCTGGGAAATTTTGACATCTTTCTGTAGTGAGTTTGTACATTTTTTTGTGGTTTTCCCCTTTCAAATTTAGTAGTAGATCATCAAGCCTTTGAATATGGTAGCTCTGGCAGTTGTCAAAGCAAAAACCCATATATATTTCCAAATATAACCAATGTTCTTCCAGTGAAGTGAAAGCTTTTATTTAATGAAAAGTAAATTAATCAAATGATTTTTCCCTATTCCAGAGGAGTAAATTACTACAATTAAATTATTCATGTAGACTAGGTTTAAACAGCAACAGCTATAATATTAGGAAATAAGAAAACTACCTCAAAATCTTAAGTCTTAGAAATACAATCAGAAAGCATCTTCCCAAGAGAAAACACATGAGCACTAAATGAAATTAGAGTACTTCTAAATAATGGAGTTATTAATAATTATTTCTCCAACTTGAATATTTCTAACATCTGAATAGCAATGCACTGAAAAGTGAGAGTTACTTTCTTTTTTTTTCAGTTTCTGATTTTATATACATGCATCATGTACCCTTGTTGGAGCACTTGGAAGTTAGTACAAAGAACCCAGGTACCATCTAAATACAAATTGATAATATTGTATGACTTTTCAGTAGTTGTGTTACCCTAACTCTTCCATCACCTACCTGCCCCCCTTTCCTTTTTTTTTTAGTAAAAAGAAGAAAACATTCTCTCTTTGACTAAGATAAATTTGGGCCCATATTGCATTTTTCTCTTTCTTTAAATTTGGAGAAGTTACTTAAATTAATGAAGTCTAAATGTTCTCCCCTCTTCAGAAGGAAGATAGTGATACCTATTTACTGAGTTATTGAGTGGATCAAGCAAAAAAGATGTAAGGTACACCTGCAAAGTGCATGTTCACAAGAATATTTGTTGTTGTTGTTAGGTGCCTTCCTTCGGTTCTGACTCATAGTGACCCTACGTACAACAGAAGGAAACACTGCCTGGTCCTGTGCCATCCTCCCAACTGTTGCTATGTTTGAGCCTATTGTTGCAGTCACTGTGTCAAGCCATCTTGTTGAGGGTGTTTGTGATGGTTAAGGTTGTGTGTCAACTTGGCTGGGCCATTATTTTCAGCGTTTGACAGTCATGTGATGTTGTGGTCACTTCCCTGTTGAGATTTGATATGAGATCACTCCCATGATGAGATCTGCTGTAAGTAGCCAGTCGGTTGAAGGGGAGTTCCCTTGGGCATGTGGCCTGCATCAAACGTGGGCAGACATTCTGGCAGGGACCTGAGGCTTTTACTCATTCTGGATCCTGCAGCTGGCTCCTATTTGTCTGACTTTCAGTTCTTAGGGCTTGAACTAGCAGCTTACCTGTGGTCTTGCCTGCCAGTATTGGGATTCTGTGATCTTCACTGCCTATGAGCAAGGGCCCTACTCCATGACCTGGAGATCTTGGGTTCACCAGCCCCTTTGGCTACTTGAATCAGGAGAAACCTCTATCCTGACCTAGGGTCTTGAGCCTCTACAACTGTGTGACCAATTTCCTTGATATAAATCTCTCTCTATATATTTATACGGTTTACTGGTTTTCCTTCTCTAGAGAACCCAACCTAAGAAGTTTGGTACTGAGAGTGGTTCTAGAGAATCAAAATTGTAAGGATGAATTTTCTAAATTGGTTCTCAAATTTGTTAGTCTTAAATATGATGATGGCTCTGCTTCCAGTAATAAAAAGGGCACTGCTAATCCATGGCATGAGGTGGCAATTCAAATACACAAAATGTCACCACCAATAGATCAGGTACTGGTGAAAGGCGAGGCTCTGGATGATCGCATGTATGATACCTTTCTACAATTTTATCATAATGAGAAGTATAAGGAAGCTGGTTGGTTGGTCCTACTTTTGCTAGATAAACTGGTGAAAGAAAGAGATGAGCTCAGGGCTTCAGAGCCAAAGCTCAAGCGCCACATAAATGACCTCAAAGTTTCCACTTGTGCCTTGAAAGCAAGTCTTGTTTCTTGTAGTAACAGAGCTGATATTGCCAAAAACCAAACACAGAGTCTTATTGTAAGAATGGCTGAATTATGACACCAACTCAACAGCCAACCCCAAGAGGTGTCTGATGTTAAAGTGAGGGCACTGATAGGGAAGCAATGGGATCCTGAATCCTGGGATGGGGACATATAAGCAGATAAACAAGAAGCTGGAGACACTGAGTTCCTAAATTCTGTTGAATCACTCCTTCCAACAGAAACATAAGCCCCTCCACTCCCATCTAATGAGATTAATGCAGCTGCATCTAAAGCACCTTTGTCTGAGTCCTTGCCTGGGACATTGCCTGAGGCAGATACTTTATAAGACAATACTGAAATGTTCTCAAAACATTTCCCCACAGATTTTGGCTTCTAGACCTATAATGAGACTTAAGTCTTAGTGAGCCCCAAAAGGTGAAGTACAAAGTGTAACCCAGGAGGAAGTATGCTACACTCCAAAAGAACTGCTTGAGTTTTATAATATGTACAAACAGAAACCTGGGGAATATGTGTGGAAATGGCTATTAAGGGTGTGGGATAAAGTTGCAAGGAGTATAAAGATGGATCAGTCTGAGTTTATTCATATGGGCTCACTAAGCACAGATTCTTCATTCAATGTTTCAGCTTGAAAAGTTAGGAAAGGATCTAATAGTTTATTTGGTTGGGTCATTGAAGCATAGATTACAAGGTGGCCTACACTAAATCAAGTTGAAGTACCAGACCTGCCTTTGTATATTGTATAAGAAGGTATCCAAAGGCTTAGGAAAATTGGCATATTAGAGTGGATTTATCAAGTTAGACCCACAGACTCACACATGGAGTGCCCAGAGGACACACCTTTTACCACAACTGTGAGGAACAAATTTGTGTTTGTTCACACAATCCTTGAAAACTAATATGATTGCTATTTTATGTAAGTCAGATTTGACAGTGCGAACTGCCCTAACTGAATTAAGACACCTAACTACAATGGAGCTGATTGGAGCCCACGGTGGTAGGGGCCAAGTAGCGGCACTCAATCGACAAAGACAAAGTGGGCATGGTTACCATAATGGACAGCAGAGTTAAAGCAGTAATCAGAATAGTTGGACTTGTACGGATTTATCACATTGGCTACTTAGTCCTGGTGTTCCTAGAAGTGAAATAGATAGGAAATCTACTAAATATTTACTTGATCTGTACAAGCGGATGAATTCTAGGTAAAGTGAACAGCAGTCTAACTCGATTTGTCAGAATAGAGGGTCATGGTCCCTCAATCAATTCCTAGACTTCAGCGAGTTTACAGACCCACAGCCCCTCGAATGAAAGGGAGGTCGGGTCCCCTTGAGGAAGGACTCCAATACACTGCCAAAGCTTATACTGTTAATCTTTCTCCCAGCCTTCCCCAAAGGGATCTACTGCCTTTTACTAGAGTGACTGTTCATTAGGGAAAAGGAAATAATCAGGCTTTTTAGGGATTACTGGATACTGGCTCTGAACTGACACTAACTCCAAGAGACCCAAAATGTCCCCGTGGCTCACCAGTCAGAGTGGGGCCATATGGAGGTCAGGTTATTAATGGAGTCTTAGCTCATGTCCATCTCACAGTAGGTCCAGTGGGACCCCAAACCAATCTTGTAGTGATTTGCCCAGTTCCAAAATGCCTAATTGGAATAGATATACTCAGCAACTGGCAGAAACCCCACCTTGGATCCCTGAAAAATGGAGTAAGGGCTATTATGGTAGGAAAAGCCAAGTGGAAGCCATTAGAACTGCCCCTACCTAGGAAAATAGTAGACCAAAAGCATTACTGTATTCCTGGAGGCATTGCAGGGATTAATGCCACCATCAAGGACTTGAAGGATGCAAGGGTGATGATTCCCACCACATTCCCTTTCAGCTCACTTATTTGTCCTGTGCAAAAACAGATGGATCTTGGAGAATGACAGTGGATTACTGAAAACTTAACTAGGTGTCAACTCCAATTGCAGCTGCTGTTCCAGATGTAGTATCATTGCTTGAGCAAATTAATACATCTCCTGGTACCTTGTATGCAGCTATTGATTTGGTAAATGATTTTCTCTTGATTCTGGTTTTGAGGGAACACCAGAAGCAGTTTACTTTCAGCTGACAAGGCCAGCAATACACCTTCAGTGTCTTACCTCACAGCAATATCAGCTCTCCAGCTGTATGTCATAATTTAGTCCGAAGGACATTGATTGCCATTCCCTTCCACAAGACATCACACTGGTCCATTACATTGATGACATTATGCTGATTGGATCTAGTAAGGAAGAAGTGTCAATGACTCTGGACTTACTGGTAAAACACTTGCGTGCTAGAGTGTAGGAGATTAATCCCACAAAAATTCAGGCACCTTCCACTTCAGTGAAATTTCTAGGGGTCCGGTGGTGTGGGGCATGTCGAGACATTCCTTCTAAAGTGAAGGATAAGTTATTGCACGGGCTGCTCCCACAACTAAAAAGGAGGCACAATGCCTAGTGGGCCTCTTTGGATTTTGGAGGCAACATATTCCTCATTTGGGTGTGCTACTCCGGCCTATTTATCAAGTGACTCGAAAAGCTGCTAGTTTTGAGTGGGGCCCAGAACAAGAGAAGGCTCTGCAACAGGTTCAGGCTGCTGTGCAAGCCACTCTGCCCCTTGGGCCATATGATCCAGCTAATCCAATGGTGCTTGAAATGTTCATGGCAGATAGAGATGCTGTTTAGAGTCTTTGGCAGGTTCCTATTGGTGAATCACAGCACAGACCCTTAGGATTTTGGAGCAAAGCCCTGCCATCCTCTGCAGATAACTACTCTCCTTTTGAGAAACAGCTTTTGATTTGTTACTGGGCCTTAGTAGAGACTGAACTCTTAACCATGGGACACCAAGTCACCATGTGGCCTGAGGTGGCCATCATGAACTGGGTATTGTCTGACTCACAGAGTCATAAAGTTGGAAGTGCACAGCAGCACTCCAGCATTAAATAGAAGTGGTATATATGAGATTAGGCTCGAGCAGGACCCAGAGACACAAGTTAGTTGCATGATGAAGTCTCCCAAATACCCATGGTCTCCTGTCCTGTCACATTACCTTCGACTTCCCAGCCTGCACCTCTGGCTTCATGGGGAGTTCCTTATGATCAGTTGACTGAAGAAGAGAAAACTCATCCCTGGTTTACAGATGATTCTGTGTAATATGCAAGCACTACTCAAAAGTGGACTGCAGCAGCACTACAACCCCTTTCTGGGACCTCCCCTAAGGACAGTGGTGAAGGGAAATCCTCCCAATGGGCAGAACTTCAAGCAGTGCAGATAGATGTTCACTTTGCTTGGAAGGAGAAATGGCTTGGAAGAAGAAGATGTGCGATTGTATACTGATTCATGGGCTATGGCCAATGGTTTGGCTGAATGGCCAGGGACTTGGAAGGAACTAGACTGGAAAATTGGTGACAAGGATTTATAGGGAAGAGGTATGTGGATAGACCTCTCTGAATGGGCCAAAGAAGTGAAGATATTTGAGTCTCATCTGAATGCTCACCAAAGGGTGACCACAGCAGAGGAGAATTTTAAGAATCAAGTGGATAAGATAACCACTCATCCTGTTTCTCCAGCTACTCCCATCATTGCTCAATGGGCTCATGAATAAAGTGGCCATGGTGGCAAGGATGCAGGTTATGCATGGGCCCAGCATCATGGGCTTCCACTTACCAAGGTGACTCACCTACAGCCACTGCTGAGTGCCCAATCTGCCAGCAGCAAAGACCAACAGTGAGTCCTCGATATGGCACCATCCCTCGAGGTGATTAGCCAGCAACCTGGTGGCAAGTTGATTACATGGACCACTTCCATCATGGAAAGGGCAGCATTTTGTTCTTACTGGAATAGAAACTTACTCTGGGTATAGATTTGCCTTCCCTGCATGCAATGTTTCTTCCAGAACTACCATCCATGGTCTTACAGAATGCCTTATCCACTGTCATGGTATCCCACACAGCTTTGCCTTGGATCAAGGGACTCACTTCACAGCAAATGAAGTGTGGCAGTGGGCCTGTTCTCATGGAATTCACTGGTCTTACTATGTTCTCCATCATCCTGAAGCAGCTGGCTTGATAGAACAATGGAATGGCCTTCGAAAGATACAATTACAGTGCCAGCTAGGTGGCAATACCTTGCAGGGTTGGGGTAATGTTCTCCAGGAGGCTGTATATGCTAAACCAGTATCCAATATATGGTGCTGTATCTCCCATAGCCGGGATTCATGGGTCCGGAAATCAAGGGGTGGAAATGGGAGTGGCACCACTCACTATTATCCCTAGTGACCCACTTGCAAGATTTTTGCTCCCTGTCCCCGCGACCTTCTGATCTGCAGGTCTAGAGGTCTTAGTTCCAAAGACAGGAACACTCCCACTTGGAGACACATCACTGATTCCATTGAAGTGGAAGCTAAGAATGCCACCTGGTCACTTTGGGCTCCTTATACCTCTGGGTCAACAAGCAAAGAAAGGAGTTATGATACTGGCTGGATTAATTGTTCCTAATTACCAAAAAGAAATAGGATTCATATTACATAATGGAGGTAAATAAGAGGATATCTGGAATGCAGGAGATCCCTTAGGTCGTCTGTTAGTACTTCCATGCCCTCTGGTTAAAGTCAATGGAAAACTACAGCAACTGAATTGTAGCATGATTACTAATGGCCCAAACCATTCAGAAATGAAGGTTTGGATCACCCCACCAGACAAAGAACCATGACCAGCTGAGGTGCTTGCTGAGGGCAAAGGTAATATGAAAAGGGTGATGGAAGAAGGTAGTTCTAAATACCAGTTGTGTCCATGTGATCAGTTGCAGAAACGAGGACCATAATTCTTATAAGTATTTCTGCTTCATATGTGTGCATCAAATATTTTTGTTTTCTTCACTTATAAAATACAAGATGTAAACAAAGCTAATGCATGTTCGGTTGTGTGTTCATTGTATCACGTTAGGTGCAAGTATGACTTTATAATTGTCTTTATTCAGAGACTATGTATGATTTAAGGAGATGTGTAGAGGTGTCAAGTTGACAAAGGGTGGACTGTGATGGTTAAGATTGTATGTCAATCTGGCTGGCTATGCTTCTCATTGTTCTGGTAGTTGTGTAATGTTGTGGTCACCTCCCTGTTGAGATTCAATATGTGATTACCCCCATGATGGGATCTGCTGTGAGTAGCCATTTTGGTTGAAGGGGAGTTTCCTTGGGTATGTGGCCTGCATTGAGTGTGGATGGGCTTTCAGGCAAGGCTCTGGGGCTTTTGCTCATTCTGGATCCTGCAGATGGCTCCTGTTCATCTGACATCCAGTTCTTGAAACTTTAGCTAGCAGCTTACCTGCAGGGTTGCCTGTCGATCTTGGGATTTGTCGATCTTCACAGCCTATGAGCAAATGCCCTGCTCCCTGATCTGCTGGTTTTGGATTCACCAGCCCCAGCAACTATGTGAATTAGGAGAAGACACTATCCTCACCCAAGGACTTAGGACATTCAAGCCCCTACAACCTAGTGAGCCATTTCCTTGATATAAATCTCTCTCTATGTATACGTATTTATACATTTTACTGGTTTTGCTTCTCTAGAGAACCCAGCCTAAGACAATCTTCCTTTTCGCTCACCCTGTACTTTAACAAGCATGATGTCCTTTTCCAGGGATTGGTCCCTCCAAAGTAAATGAAATGAAGTCTCACCATACTCACTTCTAAGAAGCATTCTGGCTGTACTTCTTCAAGACAGATTTGTTCATTCTTTTGGCAGTCCATGACGTATTCAATATTCTTCACCAACACTGTAATTCAAAGTCATCAATTCTTCTTTGGTCTTCCTTATTCATTGTCAAGCTTTCAGAGGCATATGAGGCAGTTGAAAATATCATGTCTTGTATCAGGACACCTTTGTCCTCAAAGTGACTTCTTTGCTTTTTAACACTTTAAAGAAGTCTTTTGCAGCAGATTTGTCCAATGCAATATATTGTTTGATTTCTTGGCTGCTGCTTTCATTGGCATTGCTTGTGGATCCAAGTAAAATGAAGTCCTTGACAACTTCAATCTTTTCTTCCTTTGTCATGATGTTGCTTATTGGTTCAGTTGTGACGATTCTTGTTTTCCCTATGTTGAGGCGTAATCCATACTGAAGGCTGTAGGGTTTGATGTTCATCAATAAGTGCTTCAAGTCTCTTCACTTTTAGCAAGCAAAATTGTGTCGTCTGGGTATCACAGGTTGTTTATGAATCTTCCTCCAACCTTGATGCTGTGTTCTTCTTCATGTATAGTCCAGCTTCTTGTATTATTTGCCCAGCATACACATTGAGTGAGTATAATGAAAGGATACAACCCTGACGCACATCTTTCCTGATTTTATGCCTGACAGTATCCCCTTGTTCTTTTTTTTTTTTTTT